>NW_006408716.1:2242244-2245764 GCF_000296735.1 Chrysochloris asiatica | reverse complement strand
GAGAAAAGACTGAAGTTGTCAAGGACTTCATTCCTCTTGGATCAACTATCAACACTCACGGAAGCAGCAGTCAAGAAATCAAATGATGTATTTCATTAGGCAAATCTACTGCACAAGACCTTTAAAAGTGTTGAAGAGCAAAGATGTCAGCTTGAGGACTAAGGTGCGCCTGACCCAAGCCATGGTATTTTCAATAAGCTCATATGCATGCGTAAGCTGGACAGAAAAGGACATAGAATGAGGGATATCATTACTGATGTCAGAAGAATCTTGACTAAAAACAGAAAATACCCAAAAGATGTTTGTCTGTGTTTTCTTGACTATCCAAAGGCCTTTGACTGTGTGGATCATAACAAACTATGGATAACATTGAGAAGAATGGCAATTTCAGACAAATTGTATTGATACAGAACCTGTACATGAATCAAAACATTTGAACAGAACAAGGGGATACTAAGTGATATTAAATCAGGAAAAGCATACAACAGGGTTATACTCTTTTACCATATTTATTCAATCTGTATGCTGAACAAATAATTTGAGAAGCTGGAGTGTAAAAAGATGGTATCATGATTGGAAGAAGACCCATTCACAACCTGTGATACACAGGTGATACAATCTTGCTTGCTGAGAGTGAAGAGAATTTGATGCACTTGCTGACAAAGGTAAGAGACTACAGACTTTAGTGCGAATTGCTCAACATAAGGGAAACAAAAATCCTCACATCTGGACCAATTAGCAACATCATGATAAATGAAGAAAATATTGATGTTTTCAAGGATTTCATTTGAATGAAATTCACATCAACACCCATGGAAGCAGCAGTCAAGACATCAAACTGAAGTTTTGCATTGGGCAAATCTGCAAAAGACCTTTTATAAAGTGTTAAAGAGCAGAGATAGAACTTTTACAGTTAAGGTATGTCTGACCCGCCATGGTATTTTGGATTGCCTCATCTGCATATGAATGGTGGACAATAAGTATGAAAGAAAAGACCAAAAGATAAATGATACATTTTAATTATGGTGTTGATGAAAAATATGGACTATACCACACACTGCCAGAAGAATGAAAAAAATCTGTCTTGGAATAAATTCCATCAGTATGCTTCTTAGAAGCCAGGATGGTAAGACTTTGTATCATGTACTTTGGACATATTATCAGAAGGGACAAATTCCTGGAGAAAGACATCATGCTTGGCAGAGAGTCAATGAAAAAGAGGTAGAGACCTTCAACAAGATGGGTTGTCACAGTGGATTCAACAGTTTGATCAAATATAGGAATGATTGTGAGAATGTCACACGAAGGGACAGTATTTTGTTCTGTTGTGCACAGGGTCATTATGAGTCTGAACTGACTTGATGGCACCTAACAACAACAACAACAACACAACTGCAAAAATAACTACTTTAGTTCTTAGATAGATCCAGGATCTGAGTACTGTTTTCTCTAGGGAAAGATCTTTTCTTGTCTATTTCCACTTCTGGCTACTCTGGGCTTTTCTTGGTGTTTCCTGCCTTGTAAATGAGTCTTTTCAGGACATCTATCCCCTGTGTCTGTTCTTTGATAAGACAGAGGGGATTAAATCCCACCCTATTCCACTCCTATTTAACTCAACTGATAACACAAGTAATGTCCTATTTTCATACAAGACCACGTTTATAGGTACAAGGGTTAGTATTTCAACATATCTTTTGTGGGGGACACAACTCAATTTATAGCAGGCTGAGAGGACTGAATGAAATAATGTTTATAAAGCACCTGACTCAGTGATGAACACAGAGTCAGGAACACAATCCTATCATTGTCCACTCTTTTCTTCTTTCTCATTCAAAAAGTGTGTGGATATAAAAGCAGCTCACATTGGGCCACAGGCTTTGGCTGATTCATTTAATTTCATTTGATTTTAGGGAAAGTTTTGCTCCTGAGGAGGCTTCCTCAAGTACTCTAAAAGGGAGATGGGTCCAGATCTAGTCGACTATTTCAGCGCTGAGGGCACCAACAGTACCTCCTCCCTGGGGTCCCTTGTTCCACCTCTGGGACACAACTTCTGAGAGTGTGACTGAAAGAGACTTTTTTCCTTCACTTCCTTGGGTCAAGGAGCAGCTCACAGGTCTTGTGATCAGTCTGGACCTGACCTTTGACCAGTCCCTGCAGTTAAACTCCACAACTCTTCACCAGAGTCATATTCCAGTTCAGGAAGATGCTGAGTCAGGTTGGAAATTAGGAGACAGGTCAATTCCAACTATTCTGGATTCAGAATTTATTCTAGTGACCATTTTCCTGCTCAGGTATGTAAGAAGAACAATGATTCTGGTAGCTAGCATCTACTGGTTCTTTACTGTGTTCAAGGAAATATATCTGGTGTTTTACACCTATGATTAAATGAAGTAATGACATATAAATAGTGTCGATGAGTATACAGTAAGTGGTAAATAGTTGCTTGGTTGTTGTTATTGTTCATTTCATTGTCTCAAAATTCTGATGTCATCCCATTTTACAGGTGAAGAATCTGACACTTACTATTATAAATACAGACACCATTCATTAAACAACAGAGGCACAATTAGACCCCAGGTTTTTGGTCCTTAAATTGTCAAGCATTAAATTAATTTCCTTTTGTCACATACGCAGACTTTTGCAGGATTATTGACCTCAAAGACAGGTCCCTCTAGTTCATCTGAGCCTAGTTCATTCATGGGCTGCAGCTGGTCAAAATCCACTGTGAAAGCCTATGTGTGCATATCTTGTTAACTCTGTTCACTGGCATCACATTGGCGGCACAAAGTTATCATGGCGGGAATATTGAAACCACAGTACTGGCTAAATGCTACAAATTAGCGCTTTCATTAAACAACAACAACAAATCATTATTATTTCAAGAGATCTGGCTTACCAGCACACCACATGTCCATTCTGTTAGAACAGGGACTATACTTTATGCCTGTGATTTTCAATATGTGGTTTTCTGATGGTTGGTAGGTAAATAGATACGGAGGCTATGGGTGGTGCAAATGGCTAACCTGCTTGGCTGCTAACCAAAAGGTTGAAGGTCCAAGTTCACCCAGATCACCCAATCATAAAATGGGCAAAGGACTTGAATAGCTGTTTCATCAAACAGCACATTCAAATGGCCACCAAACACATGAAACAATGCTCGTGTCGTTAGCCATCAGAGAGATGGTAATGAAAACCATAAAGAAATATAATTTCTCCCACTGGGATGACTAAGATAAAACACACACACAAAACAGCAAATGTTTGTGAGGATATGGGAAAATTGGAATCTTTAATCACAGCTGGTTGTTGTTGTTGTTGTTATTAGGTGTTATCAAGTAGGTGCTGACTCATAGTGACCCCATGCGCAACAGAACGAAACACTGCACGCTCCTCGGCCAACCTCACAATAATTGCTACATTTCAGCCTATTGATCCTGCCTCTGTTTCAATCCATCTAGCTTTGGGTCGTCCTCTTTTTATCTGATCCTACACTTTACCAATTTGCTTTAGCATCTCTACT
>NW_006408716.1:2230577-2236553 GCF_000296735.1 Chrysochloris asiatica | reverse complement strand
TCTGCAAGTTTGGGTGTTCTTGTGCATCTCCCCTCACTTCATATCAGCAGGATGCTTCACTCTCAGCTCTAGCCCTCTGTGGCTATGTCCTTGTCCATGGGCTCAGGAGTCCCCAGGTCTCACCGCATTTCAGACCAACCAGCCCTTCCTCTTCTCTCTCTCATCTCCAGGTTGAAGTGAGTCTATGGAATGTGGTTGAACTCAGCCCATTTCTTCATTGCTGCTTTTCCCCGTCTTCCACTCACCAGTAGACTAACGTGGTCACCAGCAAGCTTACATGCCTGCTCATGTGTTCTCTCTGAGTTTCGGTCTTGGAGGGGGATTTGTCCTGAAAGGACTTGATTGCTTGCCTTGATGGCTTCCTGGCAAACAACTTGCTTGCTCTTGTAGTGGCCAATATTAATATGTTCTTTTTGATGATAATGCAACAGCATTCCTCTTCAGTTTGTCATTCCCGGTATAGTAAACCATGTGATTGTCAAATTCAAAATGATCAATGCCAGACCATTTTAGCTCACTAATGCCTAAGATATCGATGTTTGTGCATTCCATTTCATTTTTGACAATTTCCAGTTTTCCTAGATTCATACTTGGTACATTCCATGGTCTGATTGCTGATGGGTATTTACAGTTGTTTCTCTTCATTTTGAATTGTGTACCATCAGCAAATGAAGGTCCCGAAGGCTTTATTCCATTTGTGTCATCACAGTGAACTCGACTTTGAGTGGGCAGCTCTTCCTTAGTCGTATTTTGATTGCCTTCCCACCTTAGGGGCTCATCTTCTTGGCACTCTATCTGACAATATTCTGGTGTTCTTCATCATGTTTCAATATTCAGTAATCTGGTGCGACAGTGTTCCACTGCTATTCATAAGGTTTTCAGTGACTAAATATTCGGAAGTAGTCCGTCTCTCCTTCTTCCTAGTGCACCTTCGTCTAGAAGCTCAGCTGAAATCTATCCACCATGAGTGACCCTGCTGGTATTTTCAATAGCGGTGGCATAGCTTCCAGCATCACAGCAACACACAAGCCACTACAGTAAGACACACTGACAGATGAAGGGTGGAATCACAGCTGGTAGGAATGCAAAATAACGCCCCTGCTGTGGAAAACACTGTGGTGGTTCTTTCAAAAGCTAAAAATAGAACTACCATATGACTTTAAGGTCTATACTCAAAAGACTTGAAAGCAAAGACTCAAACAGAGACTTGTACACCGATATTCACTGTAGTACTGTTCACAATGGCCAAAAGGTGGAAATGACCTAAGTGATCATCAATAGATGAATTACTAAGCAAAATGTGGCACTTATATACAATGGAATATAATCAGTCAGTAAGAGAAATTGAGTCTTGATACATGCTATAGTATGGATAGAGCTTGAAGAAATTATGCTGGGTGGAGGAGTAAGCCAATCATAAAAGGACAAATGCTGTATGACTTCACTTATAAAAAGACACGGAAAGGTATACATACAGAGAACAAAGTTTGTTAGTAGTTCCCCGGAATGGGAGGGAAGGGACTAGAAGAGATTAAGGGTGATGGGGAAATTGCATTGATTAAGAATAGAGTTGCATAGCGAATTATTGAAATTGTTGTCAATAAGTTTTACTTATTGTAAAAGAAGATCAATTCACGAAAGTTGTGTGGTAGACACATTTACAACAATGACCAAAAAAAAAAGAGTGGTTGCTCAGGTTGCTTATATATAGCCAAACACCTCATGAGATTTGGTTGTTTATTTGGTTTGAAGATTTAGAGTCATGATTCCATAGGGCATGCCAGTTAATTGGCCTAATGAAGTGTTAGTCCGTCTCTTCTACCTCCTAGTTTGTTGTGTAGTCCTGGGATCTTAGAAGCTTGCAAGCAGTCATCCAAGGCACAACAATTAGTCTCTAGTCATCTGAAATATCATAAGAAGAAAGAAAGTCAGGAATAAGAGACAGATCTGTAATGTGTGGCTAATTGCCTCCATGAACATCCGCTTCATTTGCCATGAGTCCAGACGAACTGGATGGTGCCCGACTACTGTTACTGAACATTTTGATGAAAGGCTCCATGGAAGACTTCTGATCAAAGGTGGGGAAATGCAGAACAGAATCTCAAATCCTCATGGACTCTAGACTTTCTGGAACCATGGAGTGTGGACAAACCTCTGAAAGTACTGCCATGAGATGACATTTCAATCTTAAACCAAACTATCCCTGAAGTCTTCTTAAAACCAAACAATAGTTCAGCTTAACCTGCAAAAAAGGCATTCTGCTTTTTGAAGAGCTGTCTATATGAGATCAAACTGACAACAGCAACTCAGAAGATTAGACAGGAGACTTAAGGGGATGTGAGTTTATGTTCATGAGGGAGGAACAACTCAGAAACTAGGGGAAGAAACTGAATTTCAACTCCTCATGGACTCTAGACTTTCTGCACAAGTCAAAGAATGCTATCAATATCACTAATTTGTACTGGGAAAAACAGCTGAATTGGTGTGTATTTTGCTCTGTATATTCTCAACAGCAACAACAAAAGAAAACTTAGAAAAAAGAAAAAGAAAATTATGAAGCACAGTTTCTACTCTGATACATATAAGTTTACTGTTTTGCTATCAAGTACTGTTGAGTTGGTTCAGACTTATGATCCTGTATAGAGTTTCTGAGGAGCAGCTGAGTTTGAACCAGTGATTTTGTGGTACAAACAGACTTTGTGATCTAGTGCATTATACTGCAGTGCCACACCAGGACTCCATGAATGTAAACACAAAAATTCTTAACGAAATACTAGCCAATAGAATCCAATAACGTGTCAAAAAAATAATACACCATGACCAAGTGGGATTCATACCAGGTATGCAAAGATGGTTCAATATTAGAAAAACAAACAATGTAGTCAATACTACTTTGGTAGAAGAAGACATTAGGAATCCATCACATAAAAAAAAAAAAAACCCACATAAAACAATGGAAAATAATCACATAATCAACTCAATTGATACCAAAAAGGCATTTGACAAAATCCAACCACCCTTCCTGTGTTCTCCATACTTTCTTCAATCTTTCTCTCAGTCTGTTAAAAGTACCTGAATATCACTATTCTCAATTCTTTCTCAAGTATTTCCATGATCTTTTCTTCCTCAGAAACATTTACTGGCTCTGCATCTGTAAGTTGATTCAATGACAACTGTTTAGATGTAGATATAGATTAGAGTCCTAGTGTGGCACTGATGGATAAGCACGGCACTGCTAGCATCAAAGTCAGCGATTCAACCAACTGTTTCTTGGAAACCTTATACAGGGTTGCTTGGAGTCAAACTGACTCTGTGGCAGTTAACAATCACAAACAACATAGATATAGAAGTAGATGTAGATATAGATATAGATGTATAAACATATACATCATACAAGGAAATGAGAATTCACATGATTGGTGTATGACAAATGATCTTGAAATGTAGTATTTTTAAACAACAGTGTTATTGCTTCACTAGGTGCCATCATGTTGGTTCTGACTCATAGCAACCCTGTTGAATTTCTAAGAGTGTAAATCTTTATGGGAGCAGAAAACCTCATCCTTTTTTTCACAATAGCTGGTGGGTTTGAGCTGCTGACCTTGTGACTCAGTGCTTATTCTACAGTGCCACCAGTGCTCCCAAACACCAATAAATATGTATTATCTCTGAAATTTCAGCACACAGAAATATATGAGAACTAGAACTGAATGGTTCTAGACTGGGACAGTGAACATGTTAACGGAGCCACATGCCATGTGAAGCCGGAGCGGGAGGATCTGAACAAAGCTGGCTTATTCACATGGTTGGCAAGTTCGTGCTGATCCTGGGCAGGGATCCTTTGCTCCTTGCCATGTTGCCGTCACCATAAAGTAGCACAAGTGACTCCATAGCGTGAGGGCTGGCTTCCTCTAAAGTGAATTGAACCAAAAGAACAAGGTAAAAATTGCAAAGTCTCTTATGACCTAACCTCAGAAGTCATTGTCTGACATTTCTGCAATGTTCTGTTGCTTACACAAGTCAGCCGTACACAGTGTGAACACCAGGAGGCTAGACTTCTTAAGGAAATCTTACAGGCTGGTTGCCATAAGAGGTACAAAGAAATGGTGATTCATTCATTTTGCTGGGTTATAGGAACTCACCTAAGCCACATTGCCACCTACCTGATATTTGTAGTAAATTGTTTGTTTGTTTCTAATCAATAAGAAGGGGGGAGTCTACTGGATAGGCACATAAATGCCAGAGTCTACCACAAGAACCCTTTTTGTGCCCACCATACAATTGGTCTCTACATGGTTTCTCCCTGCTTGTTAACCTGAATCAATTGCTCTTGTGTCATTTATGCTTGGTTTGTACAAGCCAACTTTGTCTCTCTGATTGAATAGATGGCTTTTTCATGGGTTGGGATGAACCAAGGAATTGCTCCCTAGGCAGTAAGTAAGGGAAAATAACAAGGTTGGTGTGGGAAATAGAATTAGTTTCTTCCTTTCTGGTGGAGCCAAGAGTAGATACTGCCTTTACCACTTTGGGCTGATCACAGGTACTTAATTCTGAAGCTATTACTTGCTGGGCTAATGTCCAGGTTGAAGGAGATTGTTCTGTGACTGCTCCCAAGGCAGTTGTCTTTGGAAATATTTGAGGCATTTTCCAAGGAGTGGTATATATGACTTCATAGTACAATCAAGGAAAGAGAGACGAAGGCAGTTTTATCACAGGGTGTTTATGTTTATTAGCAATTGATGCTTTGATAATACAAATTACAAATGGCACAAATGAGATCCAAAAAGGGTGATAGTGTCCTCCCTCGATATTGTTCACTGTGCATGTCATGTAAAACTTTAGTAAACAGCTTAAGGCAAGAGGTAGTTACTAAATCTTTATCTTGTGCAAAGATTTGGATAATGCAGACACCACTAATTCCCCTCCCTACATCCCCAAGGATCCAAACCAAAAACTTGAATCCAAGAGTTCTCAAAAGAAAAAGGGTTACTTGTTTTTCTCCTGAGATAGCTCCATCTGGGACAAAAGACTTTGAATGTAGCTTTCCTATGAATTAGCTCATTTGTCCTGTCCATCTAAATGAACATACTGTGTAGAAAATCACACCAAGCATTAGGCACGCCAGACTCAACTGAACCATTGCTTACTTACACAGGCCAATTAAAGAACTGCTTTAGACAGTAGGTATCTGGACTTCACCATGTGACGCAATGAGTGTCTTGAGGACAGAAATGAGGAAGGGGAGTTGCGTGGTAATCTTTTAAAGAGACATAATGTATTGTTTGGAAAGGGTCTACATTGATAATCTCTGTATTCCTGAAGTGAGTCAGATTCACATTCTTCTTTCTACAAACTGTTAAATATGTTCTTATCCAAAACCCCACCTATAACATTCGGAGCTCAACTGGAGGAACAGAACCACTGACACAGACATAAATAGATGTCTACTGGTGGCACTGTAGGATAAGCACTGGACTGCTAACCACAAGGCTAACGGTTCAAATCCACCAGCTGCTCTGCAAGAGAAAAATGAGATAATTGAATCTGTGTGGTGCTGTAGGATAATGCACTAGACTGCCAAGTTGCTTTGACGCACAAGGTCAGTGGTTCAAGCCCACCAGGTGCTCCTCAGAAACCCTACACAGGGTCACTATGAGTAGGAACTGACTTGATGGCACTATGAATCGGGCTGTGAACCGCAAGCTCAGCAGTTCGAAACTACCAGCTGTTCTGCGGGAGAAAGATGAAGCTTTCTGCTCCCGTAAAGATTTGCAGCCTTGGAAATCCTGTACAGGTCACTATGAGACGGAACTGACTCCACAGCACACAACAACAACAAGTCTTTAAAGCCTCAGAAACCCTATACAGTGTTTCTGTGACTTGAAAGTGATTCCATGGCAGTGGGTATTTTTAAAGCATTTATTTACAGTATATATGAGGGTCAGTCAAAAAGTATTGGTACGAGCGTAGTTTGTA
>NW_006408716.1:2218184-2230237 GCF_000296735.1 Chrysochloris asiatica | reverse complement strand
AAAAAAAAAAAAAATCCAACCAAAGTAGTGTTTTCCAAGGGTGTTAGGGACAGAGCAGGAACCTAACAGTCAGTCTAACTGCACCTTGTATCAACAATTCCAGGAAACTGAATGCAGCACCCCTTCTGAGAGCTAGAGCAGTGTTAAAGCACCAAAAAAGGAGCTCTGGTAGCGTAGTAGTTACGAATCGGGCTGCGAACCTCAGGGTCAGCAGTTCAAAACTACCAGCCGCTCCGCGGGAGAAAGATGAGGCTTTCTGCTCCTGTAAAGACTTACAGCCTCGGAAACCCTGTAAAGCGTCGTTATGAGTCGGAACTGACTCCATGGTACATAACAACAACAACAACAATGAAGCACCAAAAATGTGCAAATGAAGACTATGCACCACCTAGACGCTGCCACCAATCAGAACTAAACTTGAGGAAGATGAGCTAAAAACTATAAAGAAGAAGAAAGAACAGAAAGTCAGCGCTCTCTCATTTGCAAGAGGGATACCCGCTTCTCCTGTCCTGAAAAGTGTACTATTCATAGCTTACCAAACCATGCTTTCTACTTGCTGCTGCTTTTTGTCTGCGTGCGCTGTTTGCACCAAACTCAAATGGGTCAAGTTACTGGGCCCTAACAAAGGGCATCTGCTGGGTCAGTTAAACTCAAGGTAGAAAGGTCAGCTCAGAAGGATGTGGCAAGTGTCTTTTGGGACTCCCAAAGGGTAATCTTGATAGATTTTCTTGAAGGACACAGGACGATCATGGAGTCTTACTATGACAACATTGTAAGAAAATTGTAAAACTACATTGGTGAGAAACAGGCCAGGAAAGTTGCTACAAGGAAGATTTTCCCATCACAACGGGTCACCTGCTCTTTCTTTGCGGAGAGCAAAGGCTGTCTTACAAGAATTTAATTATAAAATCTTATCCCATCAACAGTCCAACCTGAACCTTACCCCCCCAGACGTGTTTTTGTTTGCAAAGCTCTTACAATATTTAAAAGGAACACAATTTGAATCCTCCAAGGATGTCAAAACTGCTATCATTTTGATATAATGCACATCCAAGAGTGCAGAATTCTTTGAGGAAGATCTAGAGACACGGAAACACTGCCCTCAGACGTGTAGAGACACAGATGGAGAGAGAATACGTCAAGAAGCAATAGCTTTACATTTTGATATGTGTGTTGAATAAAGGTTTCTGTGATTTTTTTTTCCTGCAAAAGACCTCATTAAAGTATTACAGAGCAAAGATGTCATTTTGGGAAAAAAAAAAAAAATTTAAACCCATGTAAACTATCACATAATTCACAATAAACATTAAAAAGATGTCACTTTGTAAGTTGTTCCTCACCCATGGTTATTTCAATCACGTCATATGTATGTGAAAGTTGGACAGTGAATAAGGTAGGCAATAGAAAAATCAATGCAGTTGATTTATGGTATAGGAGGAGAACATTGAAAGTAACGTGGATGGTCAGAAGAACAAACAAAGCTGTCTTGGAAGAAGTACAGCTAGGATATTCCTTAGAAGCGAGGGTGGTGACACTTCCCTTGTATTTTGGGTATATTGTCAGGAGGACAAGTGCCCTGGAGAAGGACATCATGCTTGGTAAAGTAGAGGGTCAGCAAAAAAAAAAAAAGGAAGACCCCAATAAGATGAGTTGGCAGCAACAATGGACTCATACTTAACAACAGTTGTAAGGATGGAATAGAACTGGGTAGTGTTTAACTCTGTTGTGCATAGATAGGGATGCTAAGAGTGGGAACCAAGCAACAAGAAGAATGATTTTTTAGGAATACTTTATTCACCCTCATATATATTATATATGTACAACTATAATAGTGACATATCACATGGACTTGGCTTAGCTTCACATCTGACGCTACAACTGTAAATCTTCAAGGCATGCTGGGAAAGGAGGATGGGGAAGAGAAGATGGATGAAAAGTCAGGGAACAGAAAGAACAAGCTGGAATCTACAGCATGCGCTCGTAGACACCCCAAAGGATTGCAACTGATGTTAGTACTTCACCACCGCCAATTTTGAATGTATGTGTGACCTTCAGGAGAGCAGGTGCCCTTCCTCATGGAGCTAAACACATACCCGAACATAAGCAGAAACTACAGGAAGATTCAGGAGAGGACAGAACTACCCCTGACCTGCCTGCTGCCCTTGCAAGTATCCGAAAAATATGCCTAGGACTTCACTTTTGCTCTCCACATTCCTTATGAATTCTCTCCTATAAACAAGCCCAAATGGACTAAAACAGGGGAGGGATTCTGGGAAACACTTGTCTACCTGGTAAGTTACACAACAAGTACACTAGCTAAAGGACTAAAGCTCTGGGGACAGTCCTGCTCTTCACCCTCTCATCTCTTCATAAATCAGATAAATTCAAGAGCCAATATTCTGGACTCCCTTTTCTTCTGTGTCCTTATCTCCAATGCATTTCTTGTCTGCTCCAACTTTTCCATGATTTCAACAGTCATCCGTGAATATATTCCCTCTCCAAGCTACTCCACCTCTCAGTCTCTCAGTAAAACATCTGTCTCCCTAACAACTCCCACCATCCCTCTTGCACTTTAACTGACCCCACTATGCTCTTTGACATCATTGGGATCTCTAGTCTGTTGGAGCCTTTGCTTTCACCCAAAGCATCAGCTCTCTTTTTTCTTCACTATCCTTCTCATTCAAATTCTGTGAACCATTACCTTAATGATCTTAAACTCTGAATGAACTCAAATAGCTTTCCTCTCAGGGTCTCACCTGAGCAGTCAAGAGCTGTTAGAGGAAGTTTAACAACAGGGAAGATTGCTAACGCTGAAAATGTAATGATCACTGATTTCAAATGAGTGGTTGCTATTGCCCTGAACTCTATTCTATAGACTCTCGAGCTATCTATCTATCTATCTATCTATCTATCTATCTATCTATCCTCTCTCTCTCTCTCTCTCTCTCTCTCTCTCTCTCTCTCCACACACACACACACACATAGGTATGGTGCTGTAGGATCAGCACTGGATTGCGAACTACAAAGTCAGTTGCTCACCAGTTGCTCCATGGGAACCCTATACAGGGTTGCTAGGAGTAGGAACCTACTCAACAGCACTTAACAATATATATAGTCTTAAATATACAGTCTCTCTCTCTCTCTCTATATATATATATATTTATATATATATGTATGTATATATATACATATATATACATATATACACACACACACATATATATATACACACACATATGCAGTATATATATACAGTAGGAAGGTAGTGAAGGTGTTAAGCAGAGGCTGATGTGATCTAATTTATTCTATGAAAAGGTCATTTTGACTGCAGAAGGAACAGCTCTCACTGGGAGACAGAGAATGTGGGGGACCAGCTAAAGGACATTTGGGTGAAAGATGCCAGGTAAAAGAAATCTAGGCAAAGAAAGGAAATAATAAAGACTAGAAATGCATAATGGAGTCCTGGTGTGGCACTGTTTGGCGGTTCAAGCTCACCAGCTGCTTCTCAGAAACCCTATACAGGGTTGCTATGGGTCGGAATTGACTCAACGGCACTTAACAACAACAGAAATATATAATATTGAAAACAGAAAACTACAGAAATTTGAGTAAAATAGGAAATTGAAATAAGATTAATGTTAATCTCCTTGTGATATATTTGAATTTTGAAAGATGTTCCCATTGAGGGAAATTAGGCAGAGTATACAAGGGATTTATAAGTGCCATCGAATTGGTTCCGATTTATAGCGACCCTGTATAGGGTTTCCAAGGAGCAGCTGGTGAGCTTGAACTGCCGACTTTGCAGTTCAAACTGAACTCGCAATCCAGCGCATTAACCCACAGTGCCACACCAGAACTTTCATGACTGTACAGGAATATATAATTTCCAATATATACATCTAGAGAGAGAGAATGAGTCCTGGTAGCTTAGTGGATAACAAATTGGGCTTCCAATAACAAGGTTAGCTGTTCAAATCTACCATTTACTCTGCAGGAGAAAGATGAGGCTTTCTGCTCCTGTAAAGATTTATAGTTTTGGAAACCCTATATAGGGTTGTTATAAATCGGAACCAACTTTGTGGCACAAAACCATCACCACTATATATATTGTTGTTGAGTTGGTTCTAACCCATAGCGACCTCTATAGGGAGGAGCTGCTGGTGAGCTTTAACTGCCGACCTACTGGTTCAAACTGACTTTGCAGTTCAGTGCATTAACCCACAGCGCGCCATACCAGGACTCTTATATAGCTATCTATCTATCTATCTATCTATCTATCTATCTATCTATCTATCTATCTATCTATCTAGGAGCTCTGGTAGTGTAGTGGTTACAAATCGGGCTGCAAACCTCAAGGTCAGAAGTTCGAAACTACCAGCTGTTCCGTAAGAGAAAGATGAGGCTTTCTGCTTCCGTAAAGATTTACAGCCTCGGAAACCCTGTACAGGGTCGCTATGAGTAAGAACCGACTCCATGGCACACAGTTACCACAACCATCTATATATGTAGAGAGAGTAGATAGATAGATAGATATATAGAGAGAGTTGTTGGTGTTGTTAGGTGTCATCAAGTCGGTACCGACTCATAGTGACCTTATACACAACAGAATGAAACACTGCCTGGTCCTGTGCCAACTTCACAGTTGTTGCTACACTTAAGCACATTGCTGCTGCCACTGTGCCAATCCATTTCTTTGGGGATCTTCCTCTTTTTCGGGGACCCTTCACTTTATTTATTTATGTTAAAGCTTTTATTATGAACTGAGTGATAGTTTACATGGCAGATCATCAGTTTTGCACTCAATCAATCACATTTTGTTTCATTGCAATGATTACAACCCCCTCCATACAACATTGGCAACAGTATTTGCCTATATTCCACCACCCCCCTTTTTTATGTACACAAAACACACAGAAAATATATATTCATTTAAATGACCAAAGAACACATTTTTCTTTTCTTTTCTTAGCAAGAGTGAGATTTTCTTTATTTGATCTTGCAAAAGCAGGCACCCAATTCAGTTAGATATCAGCAGATATGACCGGTCCGCAAAGAGTTTTATTCCCTTATCTCGAAAAAGCCCCTCTTCTGGTTCCCCTTGTACTGGGTACTATGGAGTTTACAATCTAGCCCAAACATCCCATTTTTCCTGCACCCAGTTCCACAATCTAGCCTGAACGGCATCCATTGTCTTAATGACTGTGTTCTTATTTAAAATTCCTAGTCTTAGAACAGATTTCTTTCCCTCTTCCCCCAATTCATCCTGCTCACATATCCTTGGTGTCAACCAACAACCTATGTCTGATCTAGCAAGCAATCTCATATATCCTTTATTACTGAAGATGGACCATCTTGAGACTTTCTCACAAATTCTCCTTTTTTCTCTTTACTCTTATTGAGCTTATCTTCGTTTATCCTTCTTAAATCCTCATAAAGTGTAACATTTCTGAATGTCCCTGAGAAAGACTAACTATACCTATATTAGGTTGCATCATACTGTGCCTGACATGATATAACTAAAACATGTACAACCAAAAACACACCAGCCCATTTTTCTCTTATATTTCATGAATGAACAAAGCAGAAATATTTGATGCACACATAAATGTCTAAAAGGCAGTCTCCAGCCCTTAGGCACACAGCCTCATTCAGTTTATGGGCCTAGAGTCCATAGCTGCTCCATGTCAGCACATTTGCCACCATCTCTACTGTCGCTGCTTCTTCAGGCTGGGATCCCAAGATCCACTCATGCTCTTCCTTCTTGATGGTTCCGGCATTGTCCATTCTTAAAATAAACTATAACTACTCCCTATTTTTAGCTTTATGTCTTCTACAATTACAGTTCTGGCAATCACAATCAATACCCCCTTTCACCAGACCCATCTGGAAAAGAGGAGAACTAGTCAGTGGGAATTTTCCCTTGGTTCCTTATTCTAAAACTAAGCACACCCTTGAAAATTTGTTTAGCCAGCTATGTCTAATTTGCACATCCCTACCAACCCAGTACACTGAGAAGATATGCATGTTCTTTGATCTGAAGAAACTTCCATTCTGATTGGATTTTTGAGGAACTGTATCCACAAGCAAAAGTCTAGTTCATCAAATTGAAGCAAATGGCATTTGCTCAGAGTATCCGATATCTTTATATTCATCTGATCAGATTCTAGTCAGCTCAACAACTCTAGCTATCCAAGCTAGGCCAAATGAGTACCAGCTGCAAGGTTGGGAGTTCACACACACCTCCCTGTGCTTCAGAATAGTCAGCCTTCCCTCTTATTTCATCTCAAGGTCAATGGGTACAAAGGGCACATTTTGCAAGCCAGCCTCCTGCACACTAGCACACAGCCATTCGAATTCCATGGGTCCAGAGTTCCCAGCTGCTCTATCTCTCTATGCCATCATCTCTGCTTCCATCTCTGGTGCTTTTGTTTCTCTGATTAGGATCCCACACTCTGTTCATGCACTTCCCTCTTGATGGTCCTTGGGTCCTCTGTTCCTGGAATGAAAGATGAACTACTCCCTCTTTTGGTTTCACATCTTCTACCTTTACAGTTGTGACAATTGCAATCATCAGGATAACAATCACTCACTATTGACTCAAAAGAATCCTATCCCCATCCTCCCCCATCCCCTTTCACCAGTCCCATCTAGGCAAGAGGAAAACTATTAAGTGAGGATACTACCCTACCCTCCTCATACGAAACTAAGCACACCCTTGAAAACTTGTAAGCCAGCCACTTCATGCCTTTATTGCCCCCCATTTTTGGTAGCCAGTGTCCCTATCAACACTGCATAATAACAGGATAATCTGGATCTTTGATGTGAAGACTCCTTCCCTCTCAGTTGGAATTTTGAGCAACTACATCCATAAGCAAAGGTCAAGTTGATCAAATTGTAGCAATTTACACTTGCTTCCTGTATCAAACTTCCTTATCTTCCTCTAGTCAAATTCTGATCAGCAAGCCATTTAAGCTAGGTCCAATGGGTACTGCCTACAAGTTTGGGTGTTCTTGCATGCCTCCCTACCACTTCAGATCAGTTGGCCGCTTCACTCTCAGCTTTAGCCCCCAGTGGCTGGATCAGTGTCCAAGGGCTCAGTAGTTACCAAGTCTCCCTAAACTTTGGACCAACCCAACCCTCTACTTTACCAATCATGGTGTCCATCTCTAGGGACTGGTCCCTCCTGATAATATGTCTGAAGTATGAAAGACAACGTCTGCATCTTGGCTTCTAAGGAGCATTCTGACTGTACTTCTTCCAACACAGCTTGGTTTGTTATTTTGGTAGGTATGGTACTTTAAATAGTCTCCTCCAACACCATAACTCAAATGTGTCAATTCTTCTATGGTGTTCTTAATTCATTGCCCAACTTTCACATGAATACAAGGTTATTGAAAACTCCATGGCTTGGATCAGGAGTACCTTAGTTCTCAAACTGACATCTTTGTTCTTGAACACTTTAAAGAAGTCTTGTAGAGCAGATTTATCTAATGCAATATGTCTTTCAATTTCTTCACTGCTGCTTCCATGAGTGTTGATGGTTGATCTGAGCAAAATGAAATCTTTGACAACTTCAATCTTATCTCTATTTATTGTGGTGTTATTTATTGGTCCAGTGGTGAGGATGTTTGTTTTCTTAATGTTATGGTGCAACCCATACTGAAGGCTGTGGTCTTTGATCTTCATCAGTAAGTATTTTAAGTCCTCTTCACTTTCAGCAAGCAAAGTGTATCATCTGCATATTGCAGGTTGTTAATGAGTCTTCCTTCAATCCTGATGCCATGTTCTTCTTCAAGTAATCCAGTTTCTTGGATTATTTGCTCAGCATACAGACTGAATAAGTATGGTGAAAGAATACAACCCTGGTGCACACCTTTCCTAATTTTAAGCCATTAGATGTTCTGTTGTTCTGTTTGAACAACTGCCTCTTAGTCTATGGACAGGCTCCTCATGAGCACAATTATGTGTTCCGGAATACTCATAATTCACAATGATGTCCATAAATTGTCATGTTCTACAAAGTAGAAAGCCTTTGAATAGTCACTAAAGCACAGGTAAGCACTTTTCTGGTATTCTCTGCTTTTAGTCAAGATCAATCTGACATCAGCAGTGATATTCCTCATTCCATGTCCTTGTATAAATCTGGCTTGAATCTCTGGCGATGTACTACTGCAGCCATTTAAAAATTATTGACTTTGCCAATTTGGATCAGAGACTGTCCTAGTGGGGTTATTGTATATAGTTCCTCCCTCGGTTTACAGTCTGCAAGTGGCTCTGACTGCCTGGAAATTGGGAGATTCCCTGGGGTTGTATGCTGCTTGGAAATAAAAAGGAATAAATAAATTGCATGTTTGTCTCCACAAGCCTTAGGTAAGTTTTTTCAATGTGAATATGCTTTCTCATCTCTAAAGCTGTTCACGAACTTTCAAGATGGCCATGGCAGGTTCTGTTAGCTCCCACTACCCATCAGTCACCTTGTCTCTTGCCGTGTCTGTTCAACTCTGTCTCCCAGTCAGAACTAAATCCAGCTTTCTATCCATTCCTCTGGAGCACAGAGTTCCAGACCTGTCCTATGTAAACTATCACTCAATTCACAAAAACATTAAATTAAAAAAGCGTCTTTGATTGTGTTAATTGCTTTATCTGTATCTATTTAGATAGTAGCATAATCATGTAGTTTATGCTATTAACATGGTGTATTACATGGTGGTGCTGCAGCTAAGCATTTACACATATGATGTGTAAGTGACATTCTTTCTCCATTTAGCATGACAAACTTTCTCTTTCAATTTATTTGTGTCTTTGAACATAAAATGCGGCTCTTATAGACAGAATGTAATTGGTTTATGTTTTTTAATCCATTGGCCAATATCTGCCTTTGGATTGGAGTGTTTATTAACATTTAATACAATCACTGGTGATACAGAATATACAGCTATCATTGTACTCTTAGTTTTCTGTATGTCTACGTTGTTTCTCCCCCCTGCTTCTTCATTATGAAAACTTTAAAAAAGAATGATCAAATCCCTTGCCCATGAGTTGATTGTAACTCAAGGCTTCCCAATGTGTTACACAGCTGAACTGCTCCATAGGACTTTCTTGGTTGTAATCTTTATGGAAGTACATTACCAGGCTTTCCTTCCACAATGCCACTGAGGGAGTTTGAACCATCTATCTTTTTATTTGTAATCAAATGGAAACCATTTATGCCACCCAGGGATCTTATTTCTTCAATGCCTTCTCTTGTGTTGAATATATATGAATTCTTGTTGATATTAGGTACCATGGAGTTGGTTCTGACTCATGGTGACCCTATATATTAAGTTTTTCAAGGCTTTAAATCTTCAAGGGATTATAAAGAGCCTCATCTTTCTCCTATAGAGTTGCTGGTGGGCTCGAACTTCTGACCTTGTGATTCTCAGGCCAATGTTTATCATATGGATAGTATCCAGAATAATCGGTACAATTTTAGTGTACCATTTTAATTCCTTGTCTTTCATTTTACTATGTTTTTTTTTTTTGGAGTTATTTTTTAGTGGTTGTCCAGGGGATTACAATGAACATTTTGAGAACAATATAGTTTAGATTAATACTAACATAATTTTAATTGTTTCCCCAAATTTTGTTTGTTATGTCTACATTGTTATTGTTGTTGTGATGTGCCATGGAGTCGGTTCCAACTCATAGTGACCCTGTAAAGTGTTTCCCAGGCTGTAAATCTTTACGGGAACAGAAAGCCTCATCTTTCTCCCATGGAACAGCTGGTAGTTTCGAACTGCTGACCATGAAATTCACAGCCCAATTCGTAACCCTACACTACCAGAGCTCCTTATGTCTACATTATTGTTGTATAAATTGCATCTTTATATATTGTGTATACAGAGTCATATTTATTGCTTTATACAGTTGTCTTTTAAATCAAATAGAGGAGTTAGAAATGTAAACTACATTTACACTTTGTAATTTACTTATCTAATTGCCTTTACTGATCCATACACTTTCATTTTTCATTTGATTCAAATTATTGTCTATTGTTGTTTCATTTCAGCTTAAAATGTAGACAGCTCTGTTATTGAGTCAATTCAATTCATAGCTACCCGCTATAGATTTCAAAGGAGCAACTGGTGGGTTTGAACTGCCAAACTTGTGGTTAGTAGTCCAGTGTTTATCCTATAGCACCACACCAGGGCAATTCTCCTGGTGACAAATTCTTTCTCTCTTTTAAAATTTGGGAATGTCTTGATTTTTCCTTTACCTTTTGAAGGACAGTTCTGCTGAATATAGAACTATTAGTTGACATGGCTTTTCTTTTCACACTTGAATATGCCGTACCAATTCTACTGGCCTCCATGGTTCTAGTGAGAAATCAGCTGTTAATCTTACTAAGGATCCCTTGCACATGGTGAGTTTCTTCTCTTATGTTGCTTCTCTCTTTTTCTTTGGCTGTGACATTCTGATTATGATGTGTCTAGGTGTGGGTCTCCTTCCTCTTTTTCTATTTGGAGTTTGTGGAGCTTCTTGGATATATAGCTTAATGTTTTTCATCATACTTGGGAATTTTTTGGCCATGAGTTCTTCAAATATTCTTTCTGTCCCTTTCTCTCTCATCTCTCCTTCTGAGACCTCCATTATACATATGTTGGTATGCTTGATCATATTCCGCAGGGCTCCAATGCTCTATTTATTTTGCTTCATTGTTTTTTCTTTCTGTTTCTCAAACTGGACGACCTCAACTGACCTATCTTCATGTTTCTTTGTTCTGCCAGTTCCAATTTTGTGCTGATTCCATGTATGGACTTTTTCATTTTAGTTTTATACTGTGTAATTCAACATCTCTATATGATTCTTTTAAAAGATTATTCCTAAGCGACTGAGGGCGGTGCTTCCCAGACCAGGCAGCTGAGGTAGGGCTCCGGGGAAAAAGGGGCGGAATCGCACATAGAAAACCTCTGTCTAGCAGACAGACAGCCTTTGAACAAACATAAGAGCTTATATTTCAACATTCTTAACTCGTTTTTTTAAAAGATCAAATTGCTGAGGAATTACAGGCATTTTAAGCTTTTGCCTGCATGCACGCAGCTCCAACTTCCGAGCCCACACCAGCGAGTGCCTCTGCCCCCTGCAGACTTGGAATGCAGGGCTAGAGCAACCCCACTTAGAAGGCTGCATTTCCAGAGAAAAGGAAGCATAAACTAACAAAGCCGAACAAATAGAGAGGGATATCGGCACGGATATCAGGAAATTTGGGGTACCCACGGTACAGAGAGACTGAGATGCATTTTTTACTTCATCAGATACGGACAATACCTCCCTACAGCCACTAACCCCAGCCCTCTACTGCCCCGAACTAGACCAGCCCTCTGCCAAGCCGCCAAGGCTCAGGACCGCCCAAGGCACAGGCCCGCCCACTGAGGCCAAGGCCCTCCCAAGGCCCAGACACTCCCACTGAGGCCAAGCCCTGCCCTGAGGCCCAACCCACCCACAGACTGGTCACAAAGGACCAGGCCCAACCAAGGCCAAAATTGCCTACCCGCGACCATCGCGTAGCCAGGTCACTGAGGCGCAGGGCCCCTGAGGCTCCCCGCCCTCAGCCGGGTCCTTGAGACACAGGGCCCCCGAGGTCCAATCCGCCCAACCCGCCTACTGAGGCCCAAACCGCCCAATGCCCAGCTGCTGATACCCAGGCCCCTGGAGGTCCAAACCACCCACCTGAGGCCCAACCCTCCTGCAGCCCGGTTGCTGATGCCAAGGCCCCCAGAGGCCCAAACCGCCCACCCTAGGATCAACCCACCAGCCCGAGGCCCAAATGGCCCACTGCCGAAGCCCAGGCCCAACTGAGGCCCCCAAAAAGTTACTGTTAAGCAATAAGGAGTGTGAAAAGGAAGACCACATCCTGATCACACCTTCCTGGAGGTAATCAGAAAACATAAAAAATTACCAAAACACATATTTAATTAATTACTAGGGCCACAGATAAACATTAAACATGTCCAAGAAGCAAAAGCAGATGACCATATCGGCACATGTCCAGATAAAAGATAAAATATCTGAGA
>NW_006408716.1:2213479-2214675 GCF_000296735.1 Chrysochloris asiatica | reverse complement strand
TCTGCTCCCGTAAAGATTTACAGCCTTGGAAACCCTGTACAGGGTCGCTATGAGTCGGAACCGACTCCATGGCACATAACAACAACAACAACATCATCGCCTTGCAGAACAAGCCAGATGTCTGGCCATTAGCAGCCCATTGATGAAGAGATACATGATTGAGCACCCAATGAAGATAACTACTGAAAAAGTTATTGTGTTATCTTGGGATGCTATTTGTTGTTGTTGTGATGTGCCATGGAGTCAGTTCTGACTCCTATTGCTTTCCTCTTAATCCTAGAGGATGTGATAATCCTGAGAAAACTATGCTAACATTTCTACAGATAGTTGTATAGGTTTCTAGCCCAACCGTGCCATTTGCTAATCGGGTGTCCTTAATCAATAATTATGCAGAGCCCTTAGTTTTTCTATATATAAAATAAGGACAGTAGTATGTTCATTTTTATGATCGATGTTGAGATCATAGTTTTGTTATCATGGCATTGCTTAGAAAATTAGGTGAGACAATACATACAAAGTTCACAGCACAGTGTCTGGCATTGAAGCTTCATAGTTATGAAGACATTTTCTCCTTGTGTTTCCTAACTCCACAGAAACATATTAAACATATTAAACTGAGACCCAGGAAAATGCCATGTCCCACTCAAGGCTTCAAAGGAAGGAAGAGACAGAGTTGGGATGCCAGGGAGGTGTTCTGTTCTGACTGGGAGACTAGGGGTATTGCCATCTCACCTGCTGACTTCCTGTCACATCGTCGCCCATAAAACCTGAAAAAACACCTCACATGTGATGTTTTAGTCACCTGGATTTCTTTATTTGTACTTCTCTTGCCTCCTAGAATATATTTTTCTGGTTTAGGCCTGTAGGAGTTTGAGACTAAACTTGGATTCAAAGGACCAAGTTCAAACTCATGCTCTGCTATCATGGTATGATTTGGGATATCACCTGCAGGCCTGGGGTACCAATCAACTTGTGTGTAATTTTTGTTTTTCATGGAACAAGATCAATTTCCTGTTTCCCATCTGAGGATTACTGAAATAAAAGACATCAAAAGGATTTTTAAACTCTAATTTACTTCAATCCATAAGCTGTTTGAACTGCAAGGTTGGCAGTTCAAGGTAACCAGCTGCTCCTTGGAAACTGTCCAGCTTTTGCATGCATATGAGGTTATTGAAAATACCATGGCTTGGGTCAGG
>NW_006408716.1:2158516-2211430 GCF_000296735.1 Chrysochloris asiatica | reverse complement strand
TGCACCTTGGACTTCCTCCTTCAGTATCATTGGCTCTTGATCATACGCTACCTCTTGAAATGGCTGAACATGAACCATTTCCTTTTGGTACAGTGATTCTGTGTATTTCTTGCATCTTCTCTTGATGCTTTCTGCATCATTCAATAATTTGCCCAGACCCTCTTTCAATAACAAAATATTTCAATAACGAAATATTTTAATACCAAGAAAGTTGTGTATCAGGGTTGTAGCCTTTCACTATTCTTATTCAATCTGTTTGCTGAGCAAATAATTCAAGAAGCTGGATTTATGAAGAAGAATGTGACATCAGGATTGATGGAAGGATCATTAGCAACCTTTGATATGCAGATGACCCAATCTTGCTTTACAAAAGTGAGGAGGACTTGAAGCACTTACTGATGAAGATCAAAGACACTGATGAAGATCAAAGACTACAGTCTTCAGTATGGATTATGCCTCACTGTGAAGGACTACAGTGTTCGGTAGGGATTATTCCTCACTGTAAAGGGAACAGATGTCCTTACAACTTGACGATAACCAACATCATGAGACATGGAGGAAAATTGGAAGCTATCAAGGATTAACACATACAGCAACAATCATAGTGTCATATTGGGCAAATCTGCTGTGAAAGACCTCTTTAAAGTTTTAAAAAGCAAAGATGTCACTTTAAGGATGAAGGTGCACCTGACCCATCATATTTTCAGTCACCTCATATGCATGCAAAAGTTGGACAAATGATAAGGAAGACAGAGGAAGAAGAGTTGATGCATTTGAATCATTGTGTTTGTTAAGAATACTGAATATACCATAGACCTGAATTTGCAGCATGCTCCCAGGTGAACTCTCTGTGTAAGGGGTTAAGTGTGGTGCTGTGGGAGCCAGCTGCTCCTTGGAAACCCTATACAGGGTTGCTATCAGTTAGAACAAAGTCCATGGCATTTAACAACTACAGATGAAGAAAACAGGATCAGAAAACTTCAGAGACTGCCCCAACTTCTCCAGCCAGAGTGAAATCCAAACCTAGATCTCCTAACCAGGACACTTCTGAGGGTTATTTGTGACTAGACTTTCAATGGAAAAAGTGGTGGCTCTGCAGTAGAATTCTTGCTTCCATGTGGGAGGCCCAGATTCAAGTCTCAGCTGATACACATCTACATGGTGGTGCTGGTGGTTATGGGCCGTGGAGTCGCCACGGAACAGCTGGTAGTCTCAAACTGCTGACCTTGAGGTTCGCAACCCAATTCGCAACCACTATGCTACCAGAGCTCCTTGCACATCTACCTAGTCATCATCTATTGGTCAGTGGAGGCTTGTGTGTGGCTGTGATGCAGAGCTTCCAGAATATACTGGACTAGGATGAAACTCAGTCAAGGAAACCCCTGTGGATCACAATGGTTCTATCTGCAATCTGTGAATGGGGTTGCTGTGAGGCTGAGGTAGATTCTACTGCACTGAACGACTGCAGCAAATGACGATCACACTTGACTGATAACTGAAAAATTGGAAGTTGGAGGTCCACCCAGTTGCACCTTGGAAAAAATGGCTTTAGCACTGTACTTCTGAAAATTCAGTCATTGCAATCCGTGTATACCACAGTTCTACTCTGACATACATGAAGTTACTAAAAGTCACAAGCAACTTAATGCAATTGGTTTAGACATTCAGGGTCTATTTTAAAGACTGAGAAAGAGGGATTCTATGTGGCTGCTAGGGGCCCCTCTGGCCACCAGGAACACAATTCTCTTTATTTAAAGGAGAGATGTGAAAATTGCAACATTTGAAGTAGACATCAGGATTTTGTACCGAGAAGGCAGAAGAAACCTTGCCAGAGATCTTGCAGCAATCAATAACTCACTACAAGTTTTATGCCAGAAACTCCCATAGTCTTCCGAAAGGCCCTTCCAAGTTGGCGGTCCATATAAATTTATCATCCAACCTGCACTGCCACCTTGTGGTAGTACTCGAGCATTGCAATACGTTAACTATATCGCTGCTCTTCACCACTACCCCCTTTGCCCTTTATTTAGCTTAGAGTAAACCATGGACGGACAGTAATGATGTTTACTGAGAAAATAAATTAAAACGGGGGGCAGATGTGGTGGGAAGAAGAGGTATCTGATATTTGAGCAAATTGAACTAGGAGTGTCTCTGACAGGGAAAACAGCAGAAATCTTATGAACCATTGGTAAGAAGAGAGATACAAATAAATTAGCCCAACTTCCTTAACCTTTAATTTATTTATCTACTTAGAGAACTTGCAAAATCTCCTCACCTTTAAGAGGAGAAATAGAGGGGTTTTAGGCTATGTCCAATTTATATTTCTATTTTTGTTATTCACCCAGGAACGTAGCCCATTGCCAATGCAGGAAAGTTGTTCACTGGGGTCTCAGAAAGGGTACCAGGAGTTGTGCATTATGTTACCTCAGAGACAACTTGGCACTTTGTTATTGTGGCTTACTGCACACTTTAAAATAGGTCTCCTTTTCTTTTTAAATTACTATTTTGAACTTTTTATTGTGATTTGGGTAAAGATATATATAGACCGAATTCATCCACATTCTGTGTGGTGCCTTTGATTCCAATCCTCACATTGTAAAAGTACTTATTCCCCAGCCTCCCTGTGTTTCCCAACTCCATTCACCCTTCTTGCCTACCTTTTAACTTTGCCCCTGGGCAAATGCTGCCTTTTAAATTTCAGATGGTTGCTTGTGTACCTCCCTGATGTAATTGTGCATTTTCAGACCTGTCTATAAAGCATGCTGGCTGTGTAGGCTAAACACTGGACTGCGAATCACAAGGTCAGCGGTTGGAACCCATCAGTAACTGCGAGGGAGAAAGATGAGGCTTTCTGCTCCCCCAAAGATTTACAGCCTTGGAAAATCCTATGCAGGGTCACTATGAGTTGGAACCGACTCGATGACACCGGACGACAACTCAGACCCTCAGACCTGTCTGATGTTTGACTATAATTGAGCTGCAGGCATGGGTTCAGTTACAGGCAGTTTTACATTTAAGAGTAAGTTTCAGAGTCTTGTCTTTCTTTCCTGTCTTGTTAATGATCTTTTGCTTTCTTCATGTATGATGCTTTTAATGTCATCCCTACAACTTGCCTGGACTACAATCATTCGTTTTCAGTGAGTCAAATCTATTCTTGACTTGGTCTCTAAATTCAGGTGGTATATAGTCAAGGTTGTATTTTGGCTCTTGTTTTAATTTTCTTCACCTTTAACTTGAACTTGTATATGAGCAATCAGTGGTCTATTGCCGGTCTTGTTCTCACTGATGATATTGAACTTCCCATCATCTTTCCACAGATGTAGTCAATTTGATTCCTCTGGTAGCGTAGTGGTTATGAATCGGGCTACGAAATGCAAGGTGAGCAATTCGAAACTACCAGCTACTCCGTGGGAGAACAATGAGGCTTTCTGCTCCCGTAAAGATTTACAGCCTCAGAAACCCTGTTCAGGGTCGCTATGGGTTGGAACCGACTAGACAGAACTTAACAACAACAACAATGTTCCATCTGGTGAGGTCTATGTGTTTAGTTGCCATTAATGTTGTTGAAAAAAGGCATCTGCAGTGGATAAGTCATTGGCCTTACAAAATTCCATCATATGATCTCCAGCATCATTTCTGTCACGAAGCCCATGTTATCCAAATGTTGATCCTTTATTTCCAACTTTTGAATTCCGATCACCAGTAATTATCAAAGCATCTTGAGTCCATGTTTGATCAATTTTGAACTGCAGAAATTGGTAAAAAAAAAATCTTCAATTTCCTCATCTTTGGCATTCGTGGTTGGTGTGAAAGCTGAATAATAGACGATGGATATTATCTATCAGTGACAGCATTGGACTTCACGAGAAATCTTGAAATATTCTTTTTAATAATGAATCTGATGCCATTCCTCTTTAATTTGTCATTCCCAGCATAGTAGACCATATGATTGTCTGTTTCAAAACAGCCAATAATTGTCAGTGGCAATTACAACAACAACGATTATAATGTTGAGCATCTCTTCATGTGATTGTTGTCCATTTTTTCTTTGGTGAAATGTCTATTCAAGTCCTTTGCCCCCACTCCCCCTCCTTTCCTTTTTTTTTGCTTTCAACCAATCACACATTTTATTTCATCTCCATGACTACTCACCCCTCCTTGTAACAACAATTATCCTGTTTATTTTTCACAAATGAACAAAGCAAAAGTATCTGATGTACACGCACAAAATGAAAAATATGTATTCTTTTTAAAAGGGGCACATTTTGCAAGCCAGACTCCTGCCCTCAGACACACAGCCTTTCTCAGTCCATGGGCCTAGAGTCCTCAGCTGTTCTATCTCTCTATGCCATCCCTTCTGCTGCCGTCTCTGCTGTCGTCCCTTTTCTGGGTAGGATCCCATGCTTTTCCCTCTTGATGGTCCTGGGGTCCTCTGTTCCGGAAATGAAAGATTACTCCCTGCATTTAGTTATACATCTTCTTCAATTACACTTGTGGTAATCACAATTAACCCTAATAACAGTTACTCACAAATGAATCATAAAATCCTATCACTGTCATCCTCAATCCATTTTCACCAGATTCATCTGAAAAAGAGGAAAACTATTCTACTTTACCCCTCATCCCCAGTCTGAAACTAAGCACACTCAAGAAAGCTTGTAAGCCAGTCACTTCATGCCTTTATAACCCCCATTTTTGCTAGCTGATGTCTAGACCTTTGTCTACTTTTTAAATTGGGTTTTTGCTATTAATTGTAATAGTTCTTTATATATTCTGGAAGATCTAAAAGTAGAAAATTCTTAGAAGAAAATATAGGCATACTGTTTTTTGTTGGTGTTTTTACAATGATTTCTTAGAAACGAAACTGAGAGCAACAGAAACAAATGACACAACAGATAAATTGTACTTCAACATTAACAACTTGTTCATCAAACGATTTTATCAGGGAAGTGAAAAGTCCACCCGTTATTGTGGTTAGCTGTTGTTGAGTCTCTGAGTCATAACAACTTTATGCATAGTTAGATAACATGTCACTAGTCCTACGCTATCTTCCTAGTTATTAGTGTGCATAATTGTTAAGGCTCTTGTGTCAATCCATCTCATTGGGCATTTTCCTCCTTTTTTCTGACCACCTATTCACCAAATGCTCCTCGGAAACGCTACACAGGGTCGCTATGACTGAAAGGCACTTTGCAACAACAAACGCTGGTGGAGATGCTAAATGATGCTTCTCGGTGGTCTTGATAACATTTATTCTTATGTCTGATTGGACACAGACAACCATTTCTATTTTTGACTTTTTTTTTTTTTTTTACAGTTGTTAGCAGCTGTTCTTACTCACAAGCATCCTGAAGAGATGGTATCTCGGGCAGCTTCCTGAGGTGGCTGTAAGGAGCTTGGCATCTAGCACCGTGTCCCAGGCAAGCAGCTGCTCATTCGATGTATACCGATGGCATGAGGGGCTGAGGAAGGGATTGCTGACGTGGCATTTGGGAGTGCCTGGTGTTTGTGTGGGTTCCCTGTGCTTGGCTGCTAACCAAAGGATCAAAGGTTTAAGTCCACCTAGCGGTATCTCAAGGAGCTCTGGTAGTGTAGTGGTTATAAGTCAGGCTGCTAATCTCATAAGTCAGCAGTTTGAAACTACCAGCAATTCTGCAGGAGAAAGATGAGGCTTTTTGCTCCCATAGATTTATAACCTCCTCAGAAATCCTATACAAGGGCCACTATGAGTTGGAACTGACTCCATAGCATGTAACCAACCAACCAGAGGCACCTCAGAAGAGAGGCTTAGCAATGTGCTTACAAAAAAACATTTTAGCCCCCACAAAACACACTTGTGGGGTCAGAAGGACTCAAAAGTCCACATGACAGCAACTGGTGGTTTTGGTAGGTGCTTACCTGCTTCTGGTTGTCCCCAGGAGGCCTCTTCTTGTCCACTTTAATGTTAGCATAGCAGATCCTTTTTGGGGTGAAGTGTAGCACTTCTATCAGTGGGCCCAGCCCAGGGAGACAGGAGGGAGGTGGGTGTTTCTGGAACTCCAGGTCAGTAAAAAACAGTGAGACCCCTTCCCCCCCCCCCCCATAGAGATGAATTGGCACCTTAGCAACGACACTGGGCTCGTGAGGACGTTGCAGGACTGGATAGTATTTCGTTCCATTGTATGTAGAGTTGATAATATGGGTTGGAACTTACTCGATGACACCTGACAACAACAACAGGTTCTGGGGGTGGTAATGATGCTGCAGTGGGGCTCTGCGTCTGCCCCCCCCCCCCTTCCTAGTCTCAGAAGTCTCTGACTTCTCCTATTGGTCTAGCATCCCTTCGTGGATTTCCTGGTCCCGGGGCTATTGCAGGCTGGGTGGCAGGAGAATGGAGACTAGAGAGGCACACTGCCTACTAGTGAGGGTTGGGAACCATGAGTGGGAGACACAGGGATCTAGGGGAGCCCAAGAAAGGGTTCTACCAGAGCCTGAAGGAGAGGCAGGAAAGAGCTAGGGAGTTGGGGAGGGATCTTCAAGAGAATCAAACCAA
This sequence comes from Chrysochloris asiatica, assembly GCF_000296735.1. Classification (NCBI taxonomy): domain Eukaryota; kingdom Metazoa; phylum Chordata; class Mammalia; order Afrosoricida; family Chrysochloridae; genus Chrysochloris; species Chrysochloris asiatica. Next base: position 2,204,898 of record NW_006408716.1, on the reverse strand, counting down.
AGGAAGTCCGACCAGAGCAAGCTCCAAGAGGGCAGGACTTTGTTCTTTACTTAGTTTTCTGTTTGTAAAAGTGATACATATCAATTGTAACAAACTGATGTACAAAATACAGAAAAGTCCAAATAACCCACAGTGCCAGGAATGGACATTATAAATAGCGGGTGTACTTCCTTTCAGAAAGATTGAAACGTAGCTATACTTTCATGCTCCTTAATACAAACTATGCTTATGAAGTCCCAAACCCAACTTTTAATCCGGAGTTTCTGAGTCCTCACTGTTTACTATTAGTAAATTTCATGTTGTTGTTGTTGTTATGTGCCATGGGGTTGGTTCTGGCTCATAGCCACCCTGTACAGGGTTTCTGGGGCTGCAAATCTTTATGGGAGCAGAAAGCCTCATCTTTCTCCTGCGGAACAACTGGTAGTTTCGAACTGTTGACCGTAAGTTTCATAGGCATATGTAAAATTAGTCTGTTGTATTTAATAGTCAAGTTTGGGAGAGTCTTCTAAAGTTCATTTTCTGGAAGTAAATATAGATAACTATACAAACATTGATATAGTTGATCCTCATTTTTCTCAGATTCTATATTTGTGAAGATGTCTATACCATAAAATTTATTTATAATCCCCAGACCAATGTTTGTAGCTCTTTCATAGACATGTACAAACATATTTGTTGTTGTTGTTAAGTGCCGTCGAGCCAGTTCTGACCCATAGCGACCCTGAACAGGGTTTCCGAGGCTGTAAATCTTTACGGGAGCAGAAAGCCTCATCTTTCTCTGGCAGCTTCGAACTGATGACCTTGCGGTTCGCAGCCCGATGGGTGAAAAAGTTGAATCATCCAACACACAAATTACCAGCAATGTATAGCGTGACATTCTGCATTTTTATTTCAGTTCTGAAACCAGTGCCTTTTTGGCAGTCTATTTAGTGCCCACATTGCGCCTTTTTGTTGAATTTTCTGTTTAAAATGCCCTGCTGTCTCTCAGCATAGTGCTGAAGTGATGCCTAGCGTTCCTAACTCTAAGAAGACTGTGATGTGCCCTACGGAGAAAATGTGTTAAATACGTTTCATTTAGCATGAGTTATAGTGCTAACTGAGACGTTGGAGGGTCAAGTCTACCCAGGGACACCTCACAAGAAAGCTGTGGCAATCTGTTTCTGAAAAAACCAGCCACAGAAAACATCTGTGGAGTATAATTCCACTCTGACACACAACTCAACTTCTATCATGAGTTGACGTCAACTCAAAAGCAACTATGTTTTGGTTTTAATGTTCTATGAAATCACTGCAAACCCTAAACTAGCAAATACTGAACCATTGTTCCTAGGGGAAATACAGGGTTAGGTTTCTGTGAGCCTGTGGTCACGATATTTTTGCTAAACAATTAATATGTGGTTCTGGCTCATAGAAACTCGGTATAGGATTTCTGAGGCTGTAAATCTTTAGAGGAACAGAAAGTCTCATCTTTCACCCAAGAAGCAACTGGGAGATTCAAACTACTGACCTTGAGATTAGCAGCCTAGCTTGTAATCCTCTATGGTACCAGTGCTCCTTAATCAATATATAACAGTGTTAATTGTCGTGCAGTGAATTTTCTGTTGTCTCTGTTTTCCCCACCAAACAGCATTTCTGCCTTGCTGGGTTTGGGTAAGAGAAGATACTGATAGGATGACAAGATTCAGCTGTGGAGGTTAGCAGAGGCGATTGTAAAAACTTGGAAATCTAGCATGGGTATAAAAGGAACCATTTCAGAAGCACAGGGGAGGAAATCTCATTACCATGGAAGAAGAGCTGGGTGTAGAACATGTCCTTTCGACCCTAAGCTCCATATGCACTGAACCTCCTCAACCCATGGATAGAAATCTGTGGTACCGGAAGAACAACAGAGGAACAGCAGCAGCAGAAACACGAACCAGAGCAGGAAGCAGAGTAAAGCTCAGTGACTTTGGGCAGGAAGCTTGCTGTAGACTGGAGAACCTCCAGGCACTGAAGTGAGGGAGCTGGGTTTCCTGACCCCCATGGAACTAGAGCCAAGAGCCTTCAGGCTGAGGTTTATGGTGGAGTGGTGTGCCCTCTAGGCATTTATCAGCAGCTGACTGGAACAGCTGTGCTCTGAGCATATCTGACGGCGTTGTGACCTGTTAGCTTCCCCAATAAACCCCAGATCTCTGAGTATGGTGCTGAATTCTGTGTGGCCAGTGCAACAAATTATTGATCCCAGTACAGAGAATGCTGTGGGAAGACTGGTCAGTGCCACACCTTTTTGCATTCATGAATCGACAACAATATAGTAAGATGCCCTTAACCGGAAACACATGTAAAACAAAGCTATGTATTGATTGGTTAATAAAAATATCGTGACCATAGGCTCAAATAAACCTAACCCTGTATTTCCCATAGGAACGATGGTTCGGTATTTGCTAATTTGGTGTCTGTGACAACTTCATGAACATATAAAAAGCACATCCCCTCAAAAACGCAGATGACTTCAGCTCATGGTAACGTGTGTCAGAGGAGAACTATACTCCACAGAGTTTTCAGTGGCTGAATCTTCAGAAACATTACCAGACCTTTCTTTCGAGGTGTCCCTGGGTAGACGTGACCCACCATCTTTTGGGTTAGCAGCTGAGTGCCTCAACGGTTTGTACAAGTCAGGGGCTTCATAGGAGGAAGCGACTACACAAATAACAAGAATCAACTGTATATAATAGTTAGCAAATCTCCTTCCTTAGACATACAGAAGTAATTTCTTAAAGAGACACTGCTTCGTGTTTGATCTTGAGGATTCTGAGCACCCTGGTCCTCACTTGGCATAATTGTGGCACCCCACACTGTGGATCCCCCTCTCTGGCTCCCTCCAGGATCCTCTGGCACAGGCTTTGGCTCTGCCTTTTTCCAGCCCTGAGCCCTGGGCCAAAGCCTTCCTGTCCTTGAGCTGAGGTTCACACTCTGTAACCCAGGAATTAGAATTAAAGTCTCCCAGGGATACTGAGGAGTAGATGTGGATTTTCATATAAAATGTCTGGTATGTGCTCCTCAAACTTGACCAGCTTCTAGAATGCCCTGGGGATGAGGACCCCCTCTCCAGGAGTTTCCGGATTCCATACGTCTGGGGTGGGGCTAGAAAATTAGCATTTCTATCAAGGTCCTATTGTTGCTAAGTGCCGGTCAAGCCGGTTCTGACCCTTAGCAACCCTGTATAGGGTTTCTGAGGAGAGACTGGTGAGCTTGAACTGCCAACATTGCAGTTCAAACTACTTAGCAGTCCAGAGCATTAACCCACAGCATCACACCAGGACCTATGTGACTTGACTTTTGTGCTTTGATGCAGGAAACACACTTGGAGAACCATTGGTCTAGAACACCAGGACTCCCCATCCCAGAGAACAATGCCTGTCTCTAGCAGAGCATTTGAGCCCTGGAGACTTAGCTTGGCAGAGTGAGTCTGAAGAGACTCTGCCATTGGGGCCCTGGACATCTCCCTCCAATCCTGGTCATGTGCCAGGGATGGACACACTCTGCTGCCTGCTAAGGTTAGAGGCTGTGCGAAAGACCAGGTGGGTGGTGACCCCTGACAGACCCGACTAGTACTGGGAGGTGGTGAGAAGGTTGGAAGATGTAGACCTTCACTTCTTCCTTCCTCCCACAAGTGTCCTCAGAGGATTCAGCATCTGGAAAGTGCTAGGGGACCTGGACAGGAATGCCTGAAGATGGACATGCTCCCTGAGCCCGTTTCCAGGGGTGTGGGTAGAAGGGGGGGCTTCTGAAGATAAAGTGGCAGACCATGGCTTTGGCCGTTCCCAGCACCACTGCTTCATGCTACCCCATCACGTACTAACGCAGCCAGACAAGAGTTGCCCTGACCCATCTTCCTCACATCCTGGAAGCCTGGGGCATGCAAAATCCCAACTGAGGTGAGCTGGGCCTCGCTTGGCTGCCCTGCCTCCATGCGCCTTTTCTCTGAGCACAGGTGGTGATACTGATCTGTTTAGCTCTTTCTCATGGGGACCCATGAACTGGCTCTTGGGAAAAGCAGACATTGACCGTGTTTGCTCTGTGGGCTTCACCTTCCTTTCCTCTCTTCTCCACCTGTCTTTTCTCACTGTGCTGCCAGGCTTCACCTGAGGCGGTTAACATCTCCAGTGGTAGATGGAAAATTTAAGAACCCATGGACTATTGAGGGTGGGTCAGGATCTTTGGGCTGCGACCCACCACTTGCCAGGTACAGGTAATCCCTCTGAACCAGGTCTGAGCATCATCTCGGCTCACCAGCATCAGGTACAAATCACAGTCCAGAAAAACATGTCATGGAAAATGTTACTCTGCTCCCCACCCCACCAACTCTGTGAAATGGCTGCACTGACTTTGCTTTGTGCAGGGACCTCTTGGTAGCATGTCTGTGTGACCTGGTTTTCTGCATCTGCAAGTAGGTAGGCAGGTCTTGGTCCACAATGCTGTCCACAGCCCTGCCCTGAGATGTGTCCCTTTCTTAAGCTCCATAGGTCTGCCTACCTGCCCACGAGGGGCTCAGCATACTTGTACCTCCTCTGTCAGAGCCTGAGCCCACTTGGCCCAAGACCCACCTAGGACTTTGCATGCTAAACCCAGTCATTGAAGATCTAGATACACTTTGGGATGTGAGCAGTAGGTAGGGAGCCTCGGCTGGGCTCTACAAACGGATTTTATATGTTGACAAATAATGAAAACACACATTCAAGTCATGTGCCGGCGGCATCCTCCATCCCCTTGGGCTGGATTTGACTGTCTGAGGCTGGTAGGGCACACAGCATTTGCCAGGTGTTGTCCAGCACTGTCTACGTAGTGACCATTAATTACCGTCACCACATTTTACAAATTACGGAAGACTGAATTCCTCCAGGGTGAAGCCAAGATTTAGAAACCTGGGTGGAGCAAGTGGGTTGTAATCAGCTGTTAACAGAAAGGTTGGCAGTTTAAACTTCACGCAGCGGCTCCAATGAAGAAAGGCCAGTAGACGTATTTCTGTAAAGAGTTGTTGTTAAGTGCTGTCAAGTTGGTTCCGACTCACAGCGACCCTGTATAGCGTTTCCAAGGAGGCGCTGGTGTGTTTGCACCGTCAACCTGTGGTTCAAACCTAGAATATCCAGTGGAGCCATTCTACTCTGACACACATGGGGTGGCCATGAGTCAGGGGCTGAGTTGACAACTGCTAACAGCAGCAACAATTGACAAGGCTTCTGATAACGTGAGTTGAATCTGACTCATGGTGGCCCCATGTATGCTAGAGTAGAACTGTGCTCCACAGGGTTTTAAATGGCTGGTTTCTCAGAAGCAGATCACCAGGACTTTCTTCCTAAGTGCCTCTGGGTGGATTTGAACCTCCAACCTTTTGGTTATCAGCTGAGCACATGAACTGTCTGCACCATCCAGGGTCTCTGCTTATAACAACAGTTGTTTTCAGGAGCATTTTCTCTGTGCATGGAGATTTCATGTTACCTTGTTCAGTCCTCTAACAGTCTTGCGGAATATATATCAACAACCTTACAAAGGGGTCAGGAAATTCAGCAGGACAGAATGGTTATCTCAAGGCCCGGAATTTCTATGGGGAGTGCAAAGACAAACACTCAGACACTTGGACCCACCTGGCCCAGGCACCATGGGACAATAGGGATTGTGGGTAATTGGCTGGGGCAGGAGTCTTGGGTGTGGCTTCCTGGCAGGAACGGGCAGGGTGGGCAGCTTCACGGAGAGCTCATTGGGCTCTCTCCTGAGAACTAGCAGGACTGTCACTCCTGCCGAGGAAATACTGCCAGATCCCTCTGCAGACTGCCTCGTTCCCCAGGCAGGCATTGACCATGGGTACTGTTTTGGCAACAAGGGCAGGTACCTGCTGGGGCAGAAAATCCAAAAAAGTCTTCAAAGCTTCTGCTTCTCTCCCTAGTCTCACTGGGGAGCCCCAGCTCTGCACCCCACAATAGCTAGTCAACTGTCCTGTGCTTGATTCTGTAGCCTCTGAGCTGTCCCTACCAGTGGGCAAGCAAAGCTCGGTTCCTGAGACCTTGTAGGAAGTTGCTCTTCCAGGGACCCACATCCTTGCTGACTACAGACGCTAATCTTAGCCCTTGTTCGCAGGGCCTTTGTTTGCTGTCTGTCCGTCTCTCCATAATGTTATAGGCAATGTTAGCCAGCCGGCTGGGGTAGCTCAGGGTAGGGAGAGGTAAATTCTCTGTGCTGTGACTATTTAGAAGAAGAGAGATTGATCTGGAAGATAGAAGTCAGTAAGAGAGTCAGATCCACACACAGAGAGATGCAGGTGTGGGAGGGTCTAGTGTTGGGTATTGGGCATTTCCATACCATCTGCCAACGGGTAGAGATAAGAGATCACATCCATGGAGGCACCATACAGGTACAGGAGGGCGTAAGGGCCTCAGCTCAGCAGCAATGTCCTGACTGGCAGAGTGGTGTCCACCTGGGGAGAAAGGGTCCTGGGAAGTCTTGTCCTGCTCCAGCAGCCAGGGAAACCAGGTCAGCCCAGGAGTAGTGCTGGGCAGCAGGGAGGCGCTGAGCACAGGGCAACTAGGGGCCAGATAAACCTTGTCCTGGGTGGGACTAGGATTCTAAGACCTCTCTGCTCTTTAAGAATGGGGACTCCAAGCCACTTGTGCTTATTTAACTTTTGTTGTTGTTGTTAAGTGCCGAAACAATCTGATAAAACATGCGTTATCAGTAAAGTGGCCTGGGTACACATTATTTACCTAAAGACTGGGACTGAAGCAGGCAATGAGCCTGTGTCAGATATCTTAGGTTCCGTGACCGTGTGGCTGTGTGGACGAGGTCCCCGGGCTGAGCTGACTTCAGACTTTAGACCTCCATCCCAGGTCCAGCTGGTGAGATCACACTGTCCTGGCTCAGAGCCTCCATTTTCCAGTGTCAGATGCTTCCTGGTTGGGAAGCAGAGCTGGGCCGGATCAGAGCGACGGCGCAGTTCCACATGAAGGGCCACCAGGGGGCGCATGGTCTGGGATCTAACCAGTAAGGACTCACTAGCTTCCTACTTCCCACATACTCTCAGATACTACAATATGTTGATGGTAAAAATCAGTGTCTATTTTCTCATTGGAGTCCTTGGGTAGTGCAAACAACTAACATGCTAACCAAAATGCTGGAGGTTCAAGTCTACCCAGAATTGCGTTGGAAAAAAGGGCTGGTGATCTATTTCCAGGAAATCAGTGTTGAAAACCCTTGGGAGCAGTTCTGTCTGATGCACATGGGGTGCCATGAATTGGGGTCAACTCAACAAAAACTTGTCTTTCTTCATTCACATTCCTTGCTCCAAGAAAGAAGGCAATGTAAGTTGGAAGAAGATACATTTTCTTCATGGAATAATTACCTATCTTACTTTGGGATTTAAAAATATGCTGACAGGGAGACGTTTTCTCTATTGAATTGTCCCACATCCAAAATGGATAAAACAACAAAAAAGGGTGCTTTAGTGCTGAAAGTTCTCTGGGGGAGATGTTGAGGCCAAAGGAGAAATTGATCCCTTAGCCAAGAGGCCACCCCACCTTGACGGACCACTTCGCTCACAGCTGAGTCCTTGGCCTGCACATGGTGACCTTGGCTGATGCCACCAAAGTCCAACTAGAAAAATGAGAAAATTATGATGGTAGCCTTTTCACCCTGGCTCTTTAAAATGTCCCCATAACTGTGGGGACTTTGAGTGTCCCTACAGGGGTATGGATAGGCAGTTGAGAACTTGTAGGAGGCCATGGTGAGCAAGAAAACATGGTACTAGGAGCTGAAAGAAAGGAAGCTTAGTCCCAATACTGTCTCCATTCTCCTTCTGTGACCTTGGGGGACATGGATCTTCAGCCAAAACCCATTTGTACTAGTCCTTCTTTAATTGACAGAAAAACAAACGAATGGAAAATCAGTGGCAGAGTAAGCATCTTAGGTAACAAAGCTTCCTTTACTAATTCAGGTTAACTGCTGGATTTTGGAGACCTAGACTTGAGTATTTATTCAACTCTGCCACTTAACTAGCTTGGTTATTATGGCTTCCGGTGAGTTCTTTAACTAACCACTCTCCATTGCAGTCTTTTATTTTGTGACAATCCTTCCTCAGAGATTAAATGTTACACTGGTCATAAAAAAATCTGAGGTTAAGTCAAAAAGTACGAGTATTAAAACAATGATTTTTGCTGTTATGTGCTGTCGCGTTGGTTCTGACCCTTAGCGACCCTGTATAGGGTTTCTGAGGAATGACCGGTGAGCTTGACCTGCTGATCTTGCGGTTCAAACCAACTTTGCAGTCCAGTGCATTAACCTGCAGCGCCACACCAGGATGCCACAAAATCATAGAAACCATTATTAAACAAAAACATCAAAATGTGAAGCTCTTGTTTCTTGATAAATCCTCCATTCAGATCTATACACTTTGAAAAGTGGTGTGTCCTTCCCTCTCAAAAGAATTCTCTTCAATTTACATCATATCAAAACAGCAGTTTGGGCATCCTCAAGGGGCCTTTACATGTTTCTTTTAAATGTTCTTTGAGGTTCAGGAACAAAACGAAGTCTGCAAGGACCATATCAGGGCTGTAGAGTGGATGTGGTAAGGTTTCCCAATGAGATTCTCATAGGATAGCCCTTGGGGCCCTTGAAGAATGAACAGGTGCATTGTTGTGATCGAAAACAAAAATTCCTTGGTGCAATTCTCCTGACCTTTTTCTCACTAATGCAGTTTTCAATTTTCTTAAAACTTGTTCCTAATAAACCTCCTTGATCACCCTGTGTCCTTCAGGAAAAACCCATCAAGATTACCCCTTTGGAAAGGAACCCAGGTGGCACTGTAGAATAAAGCCTGGACTGTTCGCCACAAGTCCACCCTTTAGGAATCCCGACCAAATAGGTGTCGTAACTTGAGTTGATCTCTCTGCCTTGAATTTAACTAGCCCAGCAGATCCCCTCAGAAGCCACTGTTTTCACTGGACCTCTTTTTAAAGGCAGCCTAGTGAGACAAAGACAAGTGTCTTACTGAGAAAACTTGTTTGCAGCTGTCCACTGATTGCAGAGACATGTGTTAACATGTTTTATTTGGAAACCCTGTGCATGTAGGACTAGAACCCTAAGACCAACACGTTTTGACTTATAGGATATCTGCTTTTTGAGTCACTGGGGCTAGTACTGACCCAATGCTAGGGGCTATCCAGGTTTGTTGGTAAGTGCTGTTGAGTCGGTTCCGCTTCATAGAGGTCCTCCAGAGGGTTTCCGAGGCTGTAAATCTTCACATGAGCAGAAGAACTCATCTATTCCTTGTGGTGTGACTGGTGGCCTCAAACTGTGGACCCTGTGGTTTGCAGTCTAGTGCTTACCATATGGAGCCACCACGCTCCAAGAATAAATCATAGCAAGTGAGTATTCATGCACAAATCCAGCAATGGCCAAAAGGGCTTATTTTTGAAATATTGTTCATTTTTGTACAAATACGCTCACAGGTGTGATTTTATGTGGTGGGTAGCAAACTGTGATATGATTAAATTAAACACCATGAGATTCGTTTGAACTAATCTAATTGGCGGTTCAAACCCACCAGCCGCTCCTCAGAAACCCTATACAGGGTGGATATGCATTGGAACCAAGTCGTCGGCACTTAACAACAATACTAAAGCAATTTAAGGTGAAGTACTGGTGCGGCTGTAGGACAAGCACTGGACTGCTAACCACAAGGTCAGTGGTTCAAAACCACCAGCTGTTCCTTGGAAACCTTTTACAGGGTTGCTATGAACAACACAATGTCTCTGAACAACAACAAGAAAAAATTTAATAGCAGCCTTTGAAAAGCATATCATTTTGCACCAAGCTTCAGAGCTCAGAAAGAATGGCATGTAGGGGCATAGTTGAGGTTCTGTAGGCTCAGAGTGTTGGGGTCTGGGTGACCTTAGCCTGGGTGACCTGGATCTTTTTCCCTGGGCCTTGGTGGTCCCCACCTATGGGCTGGGACTAAATGCCTTCATGGTGCCTGGAAGCCCTAACACTCCAAAGCTGCATTTCCCCCCTGCGTCCTGGAGATCATAGAGACCCCTAATGGCTCCTGTCACAACCCCCGGTCCCCTTGGCTTTGGGAGTTGGGCCCTTACCTGCTCCATGAGCCGCTAGGAAGTGGATGTGATAAACAGGGGCAGAAGAGGGTTAAAAAAGGTCACGGTGAAGACAAAGCTGGTGACGTTTCTGCAGGTAGAGTGGGCAAGGAATCAAGGTCATCTCTTACGTCGTCCCACCTCCTCTGTGACATACAGCTCTGGGGAACTGCTACCCTCAGATGGGTGCTCAGTGTGGCAGCTCCTGGATCCTGGAAGAACCCCCTCCGAAGCTGGCAACTACAGTGGGGAGCCGGCCTGCTTATAACTTTTGGAGCTGGGTGTTCTGCCAGCATGGAGAATGGAAAATTGTAGCCTGGGAAACAGTTCAGCCAATGAGGAGACGCTAGTGGACCAGGAGGCTGGAGTATTCAAGGAGTGTTCTAAACACAGGAATTTCAAAGGGACCTGAGGATGACAAAGAGATTAGTATTGTGTCCATGAAGAAACAGTTGAAGGGACTACGGCAGAGCCCAAGGGACCAGATAGTGGCCACCAAGGATGGATGCAAGCCTGCATCAGAGTGTGAATCAGGAGCACTCAGTGGATGTTCTGTTCATGAAGGGACGCTCTGCTCCAAGGAGGGGTGGTAGGAAGGGCTTCAAGGGGGACAGGACACCCTGAGGAAAACCTGAAAAAGAGCTCTGGAGGGCCACTGGCCAGGTCAGAGGTTTCAGAGGGACTCCACCATGGAAACCTGTCACCAAGCACAGATGCCTCATGAGGAAGCATCCCATGTACCACAAGCGAGTGCCTCCAGTGAAAGTAGAGGGAGGCTGAGGCCCATTGCAGACCCTATAGGGGCTCCCTGAATCCTGGTCTCCCCTAGAATGTCCACTCTATGGCATCAGGGACCACCATACACTTAAGGCTATCTCCCCAGCGTTTGGTCCAGGGAATTCAGAGAAGCTGAACTCTACGTGGCGGGGGTGGTCCCTCCAACACAAGGACCTTAACATTCTTCAAATCTACTCAATCAAGAATTGGTAATGTCATAGCCCGAACAGCTGACTGCTGAAGACAGCAAAGGGGTCATGGGGCTCTGTGATTGTTGTAAGTGACACAAGCCAGTATCAGTATCTGAGCTGCAACTCTCTGTCCAACACTGGAAATCAAGAGCTGCAGTAGTCTCTACATACACACACACACACACACACACACACACACACACACTCCCCTGCCCACCAACACTGCAAGTCTGTGAAGGCGTTTTCTATACCCATGAGCTCATTTGATTTTTAAAATTAAACTGTGAGGTTGCTTAAGAAAAACACCTCACAGAAAAGGAGACAAAGGTCAGACATGATCCCTGAGGGGTCCAGGCTACAGCCGCAGCATGGGTCACTACTTGTGGCTACACTCTCCCACTCTCCCCTTTCCTGAAATGACCATTTGACCATTAGACTTGTGTACCCTCAGCACTGTAGGGTAAGCGCTGGACCACAAGGTCGATTTGAACCACAAGGTGGCCATTTAAATTTACCAGCTGCTCCTTGGAAACCCTGTGCAGGGTCGCTATCAGTCAGAACTGACTCGGCTGCACTTAACACCACCACCCCCATCCTCACACACGCCCACACTCCCTTGTGCCAGAAAACGCTTAGCTGGACTTTATCCTGACCACCCTTCCCTGCTTCTTCTCCTTCCCAGGCTGCCATAGATACCTGTCCTGGAAATCCAGCAATGTACTGGTGCAGAAGTAATGGGAGCTCCCAGGCAAGGCTGCACAGCTGCAGATGCTGGCCAGGGTCATCCTGAAGCCTTGGAAACCATGCGTGGCATGGGGCCAGTGCCTGCAGGGATGCTGGGCACTAGTGACTCATTCCTTCCTTCTTACTTCCTCCCACTTCCCAGTGTCAGCAGGTACACCTCTGGGTTGAAGTGGTGGGGCTGGAGGCAAACCCTTCCATCCAGGCCTTTTTCACCCAAGGGCCTCCCTGTGTGATTAGATGTTACCGTCACACACAGGAGGTGAAGCCCCTTAGTATGAGAGTTTATGCCTGTGTTTCATAGATGGGGAAACTGAGACTCAGAATTAACATCAGATGAAGTTAAAATCAGGCATCCCAACTCTCAGGCTCATGGGCCAAGCAAAGGTGGAAGTTGAATTGTCCTTCCTGGTCAATGGGGAATGGGGTGGGGACCGCAGACCAGGACACAGTGGAGGAAGAACCCTCCCTCATTTACACCCTACAGATTGCCTCCAAGATAGGCTTGAGAGTCTAAGTTTAATGTCCCCAAATAAAAAATGGACTGTCTGCTTAAGAAAACCGGTGAGTACCTTTTATAGCTGTTTTTAGAGACCCTGGCTTGTACATAAGATGGCCTTGATACTTGGAAAAATTTTGGTTGCCTTCACTAGGAGTCCTGGTGTGGCACTATGAGTTATTGCGCTGGACTGCAAAGTCAGTTTGAACTGCAAGGTCAGCGGTTCAAGCTCACCAGCCACTCCTAGGAAACCCTATACATGTCGCTATGGGTTGGAATCAACTCAACAGCACTTAATAACAACAACAACAGATGTGCTGAGCAAGGATCCCTGATGGCACAATGGTTAAGGACTCAGTTGCTAACCCCAAGGTGGTGATTGTTATGTGCCGTGGAGTCGGTTCTGACTCACTGTGACCCTGTACAGGGTTTCCGAGGCTGTAAATCTTTATGGGAGTAGACAGCCTCATCTTTCTCCCATGGAACAGCTGGTAGTTTCAAACTGCTGACCTTAAGGTTCACAGCCCGATTCGTAACCACAACGCTACCAGAGCTCCTTGAGTAGGTGGTTCAAATTCATCAGTCATTCTGCAGGAAAAAAGACCCGACCAAATATTCCCTTAAAGGTCACAGCCTAGGAAATCCTATGGGGGCAGTTCTATTCTTTCCCATAGGCTCACTCTAAGTCACAATTGACTCAATGACACAGAGCAACAACAACATGGGTTGAGCATCATTTTAAGTTAATTGCAAATAACAAATCCACACTTCCAACTACCCATGTGAGTTAAGTGCTAACATGCAACTTACTGAGGAAGGCTCTAGCTTAACATGATAGAAGCAGGCCCAAACCCAGGTAGGATGGGGACTTAGCATGGTGGTTAAAAGGTGGTCCTCTTTCTCCATCCCTACAGTGTGCCCTCTTTGTTGGCCAACGTTGGCCAGCTTCTGGATGCCAGAAATCAGTCATCATTCTTTAGGGGGAGTTTAAATTTCAGGGGTAGCTAGAATTCAGGTCCACTCTGCCCACTACCTTCAGACCAGGTCTTCACAAGTGGGGAGAACTCTAGGTGCTAGGTCAGCCCCAGGCCAGACCCACAAGCCCATGGAACATGGGGGTGTGGATAAGAGAGAGATGGCAGGACCACCGGAGGCTGGAAATGGCTGCTACCAAGGCATTCAGGCTGATGATCCCACTGTCTGCCAGGGCCAAGTTCAGCACCAATAGGTGGCCAGGAGTCCGCAGCACTGGGTTTGTGCAGAAAGAGAGGGTGATCAGTTCATTGAGGCTGAGCCCAGAGAATGCTGAAAGGAAGAGCAGGGGCTGATATCACTGTGTTCACACCCAATGTCCTTGGGATGGATGGGACCTCAGCCACCTTCCCTCCATGGCCAGCAACTCTCTGGGCACAGTTCTTCCACATCTGCCCAGGTGGGCTGGCCCTCAGATATAGACATCATGGGTGTAGGCCCTGACCTTTGCACTCACAGTCTAATGGGAGATGATCAAGTATACAATCAGTTAAGTGTGACCTCTGCGGTGACAATGACAGGTCTGACACCAACTGAGCACTTTACATGGATCATCTTACCCAGTCTTCCTCAGGATAATGTCCTCCCCATTTACAATTAGAAAGTGAGGCTCAGAGAGGCTTGTTAACTGAACCTGTGTAAACAGCTAGTAAGTGTTGGAGCTGGCTAACCTTGGGTCTCTCAAAGTCCAAAGGGTCTGCTTTTCCCATGAGAGCATGGAACAGAATCAGGGAGGCCCTGGAGGACGCAGGGATTGAACTGGGAGGCGCACTTCCCAAGAGGGTATTTTCAAGTGCAGACGGAGCTGACCTTGAATTTTTCATGACCACTCACTTGCTGTCCCTCAAACTCTCTTCTGAACTTCAGCTTCAGACTGTTCATATGTATCAGGAGGACTGGGTGTGGAGGAATGTTCTAGAAAAGGGAAGTAGCTTGTGCAAACACATGCAGTGGTCAAATGTCATGTTTAGGTACTGGAGAGAGCCTCGATTGCAAGGTTGTTGGAAGAGGGGTCACAAGAACTAGCTCAGTGGCTACCACACTCTCTTTCATCAGCTGAGGGAGTGAGCTGATGAGTTGTTTGCAGCTGCTGTGAATGAGGGCTGGCTTCCAATCAAGCCAGTCTTTGGCTTGTCTAGCCACAGGGTCTATAATTTTGTGACTCTAGCTTCAGAGAAACTCTTAAGTATGGCTTCTAGGTGGAGGCAGGCATATCCTGGCCCAGGAAGCCCCTGAGTGGACATGCTTAGGAAATAGGGAATGAAGAGGGCGATGTGGGGTCAGAGAGGGCAGAGTAGATCATTTAAAATCCCTAGATTTCTACACACGCAAACACTTTATGTCTATGACAATATTAGGTCCTCACAACCACCCATTGAGTATCAGGACACTGGGGTCAGGGACCTAAAGGGGATTTGGTCACATCACACACCGACAGTGAAGGTCTTCACCGCATTCTCAGCAGGGTCTCCTGAGATTGGATTAAAATTTCTGCCAGTTGGAGGGACACTCAAATGTCTGAAGCCTGGATTCTTGGTCATATCCTGACAGATGTCCTTTTTTGCAGCCTCTCCCTCCCTGACCCCCACAAGGCTCCTCTCTCTGAGCTACTCTACCCCACCAGGATGCACCCCTTAGGGATAACAGTCTTACTGCTCATGGGTCTACATTAGCAGCAGATGGTCAAGAGACACACCACGCTGACTGGTTTGGGGGTATCCTTACTAATGATAGCTTCGGTGTGGGTTCTGGGAACCACTGGGTGCTTGTCCCTCACTGTCTGGCCGGGATCACCTTCCCCCAGCAGCACAATGCCCACAGTCAGCACTCTGAGTTCCCTGGAACCAGCTGGCGGCATCTCCGGCTCTGCCCTAATTGGCTCTCTCGCTGCTGGCTGCATCTTGTCAGGCTCCTCCAGTGAGGATTCCCTTTTAAAGGGCCACTCTGACTCCAGCACAGTTTTCATACTGAACCTCGGGCTTCTCCTGCTGCCACCATTTCTAAATCAACGTTTTGGCTCAAGAAAAACACTCATTCAGCAGAACAGTACAGCCTTTGTGAAGCTTGATGGAGCCCAGGCCCACGAGGCTGGATGAAGGAGCAGGAACCCAAGTAGCTGAATTGGAAAAGAGTTACAAAACCACTAAGGGCTGAGTGAGAGGGTTTGAGCTGCAGCTGCAGCTGCTCCTGAGTTGGTCAGGGGCCAGGTCCTTGTAGGTGTTGACAAACTGAGTGCCAGCATGTGTGTGCCTGAGTGTACGTGTGGGTAAGCATGCATGTGTATGTGTGGGTAGTACATGCATGCATATGTGTGTGGTGTGTGGGTGTGTATGGTATGTGCTGTGATCACATGTGAAGTGATCACAGCATTCAGGAAACGTGAAGGCTGCAGAGTCATCTGGCGTTGTGGGATGAGCCATGACTGCATCTAGAGACCCAGGTTCTGGGTCAGAGTCAGCCATTAGCTAGGTACCTGGGTGGGGCCTTTGGACTCGACTCAGTTCCTTCCTTTGCAAAATAAAAGTTTTTGTTTTGCTTTTTTTTTTCATGGCTTGTTTAAATCTTACAGAGCCCTAGTAGGGCTTTGGACTAGGTGTTGGAGTAGCCACAGGTCGATGAGTCAAACCTACCAGCCGTTCTTCAAGAGAAAGATGAGACTGAAGCTGTCTGCTGCTGCAAAGATTTATGGTCTTGAAAACCCTACATAAGGTCTCCATGAGTCCAACTCGACTGAATGACAGTGGGTGTGGTTTTTGGTTTGCTATAAGGGCTTGATTAGAAAGATTCTATTATAGTTATAAGGACCTCTGGTAGCGTAGTGGTTACGAATCGAGCTGCTAACCTCAAGGTCTGCAGTCGGTTCTGCAGGAGAAAGATGAGGCGTTCTGCTCCCATAAAGATTTGCAGCCTTGGAAACCCTGTGTAGGGTCACTATGAGTCGGAACCGACTCCACAGTACTTAACAACAACAACATCATAGTTATGGAGTCCTGGTGTGGCGCTGTGGGTTAACGCGCCAGACTGCAAAGCCATTTGAACTGCAAGGTCAGCGGTTCAAGCTCACCAGCTGCTCCGTGGAAATCCTATACAGGGTTGCTATGGGTTGGAATCGACTCGACGGCACTTAACAACATCATAGTTACAGATAGTTATAGGTTCAGTGTTTCACTCCTCTCTTCCACAAAATGCTTCAGCGACATCAGCATCTCCCTTCCCCCACCCCCCCAACACACACACAAGGCACTGGGTTTCTAGAGTCAGGTCCTGCTGTAAGTCATGTAGTCATGTACTGGTTCATGATGGAAGTCTACACCAGGAACCACTTAACTCATCTCAAACAATTTAACTCATTTTCACGTAAGGAAACCAAGCCCCAGAGAGCTAGTAGCAACATGTTGTTGTAAAGTTCCTTAGAGTTGGACTCGGAGCAGCTGATGCTTACTGAGTGCTCACTACCAGCCAGGCATATGACCACATGATGATTCCTACAACTCCTTGAATTAAATACCGTCATTCTTTCCATTTTAGATTAGGAAATGGAGGCTCAAAGTAGTTAAGAATCGGCCTGAAGTCACACAGTGATATTCATACCTCATGTCCTGCCGGAAGTCACACAAATATGTTCACACCTCATGTCCTGCCCCTGGGTCCTGGCACATTTCATTGACATTTTATGACTCCCTTCGGCCAAGCAATTTATTATATTTTATGAAGGTTTGTCCATTATCCATGACTTTCTTCTTGCAGGATGTCCACCCATATCCAAGTATAACCACTGCTAATTGAACAACATCTCTGAAATCCCATGCGAGTAAAGTTTTACTAAAGGTAATATAGAAATTGCTGCAAGCATACATTGACGAAGAACTTCTAGAGGTTCAAGCTGGATTCAGAAGAGGCCGTGGAATGAGGGATATCATTGCTGATATCTGATGGATCTTGGCTGTAAGCAGAGAATACCAGAAAGATGTTTACCTGTGCTTTATTGTCTATGCAAAAGCTTTCGATTGTGTGGATCGTGACAAACTATGGACAACTTGTGAAGTATGAGTATTATGGAACATTTAATTGTGCTCATGAGGAATCTACATGGACCAGGAGGCAGTTGTTCAAACAGTTTAACAGTTGTTAAACCATTCAGTGGGAACACTGAATGGTTTAAAATTAAGAAAGGTGTGCAACGAGGTTGTATTCTTTCACCATACTTATTCGACTTGTATGCTGAACAAACAATCCAAGAAGCTGGGTTCTATGAAGAAAAACGGGGCATCAGGATTGGAGGAAGACTCATTAACAACCTGTGAAATGCAGATGGTACAACCTTGCTTGCTGAAAGTGAACAGGTCTTAAAATATTTACTGATGAAGATCAAAGAGCACAGCCTTCACTATGGATTGCATCTCAATGTAAAGAAAACAAATATCCTCACCACTGGACCAATAAACAAGATTCTTATCAATGGAGAAAACATTGACGTTGTCAAGGGCTTCATTCTTCTTGGATCAACTATCAACACGCATGGAAGCAGCAGTCAAGAAATCAAATGACATATTGCGTTAGGCAAATCTGCTGCCCAAGACCTTTTTAAAGTGTTGAAGAGCAAAGACGTCAGCTTGAGGACTAAGGTGTGTCTGACCCATGCCATGGTATTTTCAATAACCTCATGTGCATGCAAAAACTGGACAGTGAATAAGGAAGACCATAGAAGAATTCATGTTTTGAGTTATGGTGTTGGAGGAGAATATTGAAAGTGCCATGGGCTTCCAAATGAACCAACAGATCTGTGTTGGAAAAAGTGCACCCAGAGTGCTCCTTGGAGGCCAGGATGGCCAAATTCTGTCTCTCATACTTCGGACATATTGTCAGGAGGGACCAGTCTCTGGAGAAGGATATCATGTTTGGTAAGGTGGAGGGTCAGAGAAATAGAGGAAGACCCCCAGCGAGATGGATTGGCAAAGTGGCAGCATCAATGGGCTCAAGCATAGTAACAATTGTGATATTGGCCCAGGGTCAGTCATTGTTTTGTTCTGCTGTGCATAGGGTCGCTATGAGTCGGTACCGACTCGATGGCACCTGACAACAACAACAGGGTTAACTGTGCTCCACCTCCTCTAGGAAGCGTTCCCTGAGGAGCAGGAGCCCCAGAGCCTCTCCAAACCTCCATATTGCATTACTGGTTAATACAGATGTGAGTTTTTCCCCATACCTGAAGATCCCCAAAGGCTGCCTCATATGAAAGGGAGTGTAAGAGGGCCAGTAAGCCAGAATGACAGAGAGAACAGGCATCCCCTGCAGAAGCAGCAATGTCTTGGGCAAAAGAAAAGGCATAGGAACAGTTAGGGATGGTCTTTTGATTTGGGGTGGAAGAGGTACAGGTGGGAATAATGGGGAAGTTATATTGTCTGGATTGGAAAGAGGAAGGGATAGTTCAGAAATATTGCGATAGAAGAAATGCCACAAGTAGATGGTTTTAAGCAGAGCCCTAACAGGTTATGCGCTGGGCTGCTAACTGCTAGGTCATCAGTTTGAGTCTACTAGGTGTTCCATGGGAGCAAGATGAGGCTTTCTGCTCCTGTAAAGATTTACAGCCTCGGAAACCCTATACAAGGTCTCTATGAGTCAAAATTAATGCCACAGCACACAACCACCACCAGGTGGCTTTAAAGAACAGAAATTTAGTTTCTCACTGTTCTAGAGGCTTAACGTCCAAATCAGGGTCTCAGTTGTATCTATTCTTTTTGTGTTAGTTGTTGTTGTTAAGTGCTGTCGAGTCGGTTTCAACTCATAGCAACCCTGTATAGGGATTCCCAGGAACGACTGGTGAGTTTGAACTGCTGACCTTGTGTTCATGCCAAATTTGCAGTCCAGCGCTCTTGTTGGTAGCACCAGGCATTCCTTGGTTCCTTGGCTGGTAGACTATCCTCACATGTTGTTGGTCTTTATGCGTATGTGTGTGTCTATTCTGGTCTTTTTATAATTCTGAAATCATTCAATTTAACACACACTCTACACTACTATGGAATCATTGTCATCACAAATGACAACTTCCAATTTTCAAACAAGGTTACATGCATAGCTGCAAGGGTTAGGATTTCAACACATACCTTGGTGGGACACAATTCAATCCATAACACATGAGAACCAACATTTATTCAGAGCCAACATGGGCAAAATAGGTCTAGCACAGAGCTGGGCATTTCGTATGTGCACTGAGGGGCCAGGGGACTCTTACCTCCCTGAGTTATGCCTGCCAAACCTGTGGGCATGAGGGACTGAAGACTTATCTGGAGGATCTGAGGGAGCAAGGCATGCTGGACCAGAAAGCAAAACCTCAGTGTCAAATTGGAGGAAGGAATCTTAGGGAAATGTGGTGTCTGTTGCTTGAGTTACTGTCTGATGGTATGGTGGGATTGGTTGAGGGTGGAGACAGTAGCTAAAAACGGGAGTGTCTTCTCTAACAACTCTGTGAGATGCTACTTTGGAACCCACCATGGCATTTGATACACTAAGAAGCACAGCTAGAATGCTCTTTAGAATCTAGGATGGTGACACTTCATCTTTTGTACTTTGGACATGTGATCAACTAGGATCCGTCCTTAGAGAAGGACATCATGTTTGGTAAAGTGGAGGGCCAGAAAAATAAATAAAAAAGAGGAAGCCCCACCCCCCCAACAAGATGGATTGACAAAGTGGCAGTAACAATGGACACAAACATAATACTCGTGAGGATGTCACAGGAAGGGACAATGTTTTGTTCTGTTGTGCATAGGGTGGTTATGAGTTGGAACTGACTCAACAGTATGGCATGTAACAACAACAATCACTACTATTAATGAGGCAGCTTCTCTTTCCACAGATTGTCAAGATCTGGGGAAACTTGATTTACTTAATGTTCATAAGTACCCTGGATTGATTAACATTATTGTCCATTCACAGATAAGGATTCCCAAGAGCTGGGATTTGAAACCACATAGCAGGAGGCCTGGTGTGGCGCTATGGGTTAATGCGCCAGACTACAAAGCCATTTGAACTGCAAGGTCGGCAGTTCAAGCTCACCAGCTGCTCCTTGGAAACCCTATACAGGGTCGCTATGGGTCGGCACCAACTCGACAGCACTAAACAACAACAACAGGCTGTTCTCAGAGCTTAGACACTTCCTAATGTCTAGGAGGGCTCTGTCTCCATTTCCACAACACACCCCACCCTGAGCCTGGGCACCTGGCTGGGTGTGTGCTGTCTGAACTGTCTGTGACTTTTCAGGTGGGAGCTCAGTCCAGTAGCTGCTTGTCTCTGGAAGCTCCCTACAAACCCCTCCCCAACAGTGGGAGCTTTCTAAGCTGGAGCTTCTGCTATGGAAGGGGCCCCTCACCCCGTGATCAGGACTGGGTAATTCTGGGGAGCATTAAGCCGTTGCCTGCTGTGGCTGAGGTTCCTCTACTAATCCCCAGTCTGTCTGTGCTTATCCGATGACCTCGGGAGGAGCAAGTGGGCAGCTGGGCTTACAAGGGCCAAGCAGTCAGAGACTGTTTGGACTGGAGAGGAGCCAGGAGGCATGAGGGTGGCTGTGGGCATGCTCTGGCTCCTGGCCCTTGGGGGACACCCCCAGGCCCAGAGCTCTTGCCCCTCACAGTGCAACTGCAGACTTCATATGCTGGGTGATGGCAGCAGGACCAGGTACTACGCGGGGAACAGGGAGCGTGGCCCAGCCCCACTGGTCTGCCAGCAGGGCTGGGTGGGAAGGAGTGGGAGGTAGAGTCTCAAGCCAGAGCTGGGTAAGAACCCCCACCTCACTGACCTGAGGCCTAGGGGACCTTTGGGGTGGTCTGCATGGCATTATCTTCAGCAAGCAGAGGCTTGGGCTCTTCCCTGGAGCTACCTTTATACATTAGGTAAGTCATTGGAGTTCAACCTGCAGAAATCCTTCCTGAGTTCTCCTGTAGACTCTCGGTGGAATGAAGCAGGAAATGGAAAGGAAGTCTTCCTCGTTTATCTCTTTCCCTTCCTTTCCTTGCTTCCTTTACTCCATCATTCGGTCTGTATCTCTCCAACACCCAATATCATACTTGATGTTTTTTCCTACTGAAGCCGTGAAGGGGACCCTGGCCTCCAAGCCCCCTTCCTCTCTGAGTCTCATCTGGCCCAGGACCAGCAGCCTCAAGAGTAACCCACTCATTTTGGGTTAGACCTTCTCCATTCTTTATCTATCCTTGTCTTCTCCTGCCCCCATCGGAGCCTTCAAAAGCATCTTCACTTGCCCTTCCTCTCGGACCTTTCACTGGCATATTCCCAGTGGGCACTGTGCTGGTGGGCTCTCCATCTCCCACCATAGTTCATTCTGTTCTCTTCAGCAGTTGTTAGATCATCTTTCTTCAGCTTCATCAGCCCAGCTGAATAGTCTAAGTGGTTCAAGGTATCAGCTCTGACTCATACCCTTTACTTATCTTTCTGACCTGTTAGTCCAGCGCCATTAGTGCTGTTTGATCAGGAGAGCAATGCTATCGGAGGTACCTTTGAATGATTCTTCCATGAGCACAGAACTGACTGGGGGTGAAGAGAGGCAGAGACCCGAGAGACCTCTGCCAAGAAAGGACATCTTGTATCATCCGAAGAACAGGGAACCCTGCGTTTTGAGCCCAAATCTCCAAAGTTCCAACTCATATGAGGTATGGTCTCCCCAAGAGAGGCCAGAACTGAGCTCTGAGAGGGCTGAGAAATGGTCCCAGGCCAAGGAGAGTGTGATCAGGTGATGAGGATCCCTACTAACACCCCACACAGAGAGTGAGGGGCTCAAAGTCACATGGCTCCAGTGGCAGACCTGGTCCTGGAACCTAGGGCTTTTGACTCTATCTCCCAAACTCTTCCCATGGGTAGGAACTGAGGAGGGCTCCAGAAAGCAGAGTTAACCTTAGGGTGGAAAATGACATTCCAGGGGCAGTTTCCAGGCCCCTAATGCTAGGCACTCCTGGTGTGGTGCTGCAGGAGAATGTGCTGGACCACAAGGTCCATTTGAAGTGTGAGGTCGGAAGCTCAAGCCTACCAGTTGCTCCTTGGAAACCCCATATAGGGTCGCTATGAGTTGGAACCAACTCAACGGCACTTAATGACAGCAGTGTTAGGCCATTCCGTTCCCTCCTGTGAAGACAGAACTCTTTTTTTTTTTTTTTTAATGTTTTATCATGAATTATGTGATAGTTTACATGGGGGAACATTAGTTTTACAATCATCCTATCGTAGATAATTTCATTGCCATGGTTACAATCCCCTCCATGCATCATCAACCAGCCAAAGGGTATACCCTGCAAGCCTGCCCCCTGGTTGTCAGCACACAGCCCCTCTCCCTCTCTGGATCTAAAGTCCCCAGCTGCTCCATCTCTCCACGTCATCTTCTCTGCCTCCATTTCTGGCATCACTGCTTCTCTGGGTAGGGTCCCGCTCTCTGCTTTTCTCCCTTGATGGTCCCAGGGACCTCTGCTCCTAGACTGCAAAGTTAATTGCTCCTCTCCTTGCTACAAAACATCTACCTGTACATTTCCAACCCTCACAATCAATCCTGATAGCAATTATTCACTACAATATCATAAGAGACCTATCCGCATTTCATTTCATCAGCCCCTCCTAGACAGATTTGATAATACTCAGTGGAGATTCTACCTTCCTCCACATCCTCTGGATCTAGATTCCCTCTTGAAAGCTTGTAAGCCAGTCACTTCTTACCTTTGTAGCCCTCCCCTCCCCCTACTTTGGGTAGCCAATGTCCAAGTTGCCTATCCCTGTATACTCTGTGTATGGAGGGGGTGGGAATGATTCTGGCTGTAAAGATTTGTTCCCTCTTTTGAGGTACTGCATCCATAGGGATAGGTCAAGTTCATCAAATTGTATCCGATTACTCTTTTTTCCCTCTTCTTTCTTCTTCTAGTTGAGCTCTGATCATCCAGTCATTGACGCCAGGTCAAGTGGGTATTATCTGCAAGCGTGGGTGTTTTTGTGCATATGCCCTCTCTTCTTATCAGCTGGACACTTCACTCTCCACTCTAGTCCTCTGTAGCTATGCTACTGACTCTGGGCCCAAGAGTTCCCAGGTCTTGCCACCTTGCTGGCCAACCAGGTCTTCACCCGGGTTCACAGGAGTCTATTGAACATTGTAGGACTTAGCTCGCAGCTTCATTGCTGTTTTCCTCTCACTTCCGCTTATCGGTGATGAACGTGGTCATCAGTCAGAGCGTGTATTTCCATTGAGTCCTAGTTTTGGAAGGGGATTTGCTCTGAAGGGGTCTGACCACTTGCTTTGATGTCTCCTGGACGAGCAACTTGCTTGTTCTTGTAGTAACAGTCAGTCTGCCTATATTGTTTTGCATTTTTCCTGTCGGTCTTTCTTTCAAGAAGTATCCTCTGTTCTTCTAGCTGCTCCAGGCTGGACTGCCCATCCTTTCAAGTGGAAATTTCCCACCTCTGAAGATTCTGGATGTGGTTCAGGATTCCACCTGTAGTCTTATGTAATGCAGAGGCTCCGCAGGAAGCCTCCTTCACTGGGCACATTGTAGCCCCATTTTAGGTATTCTGATCACTTACAGGCAGAAGACAAACTTACAAGCTTTCTATGGTGATATTTCTGGCTATTTCTTTCTCTCCCCCTCCAGTGTCTATTTTATAATGGCATGCAAAGGAAACCAAGATTCAAAAGACAGCCAAGAATCTTGACATTATTTCCCCATTCCAATCATGTCTCAATCTCTGTATCCCAGAGTCCTGTTATTCCAAGGTTGTGCATATATCATTCTTTATCTCTGTTCCACTTAGCCCATGCTAACTTGCCTAATTGTTCTCCCAACCGCTTTGTTATTCCATTTACCTCCCCCAGCACCCAAACTATCCTGTGTCTATTCCCTGCCCTGTGCTCCACCTTCCCCTCCCTCCCCTTCCCCTACCCCCCACATTCCAGCTACCAGCAAAGAATCCTCCCCTGCTTTAGTATGGGTTTTTTTTTCTTAGTCTTTTACAGTAGTGGTCCTATGTAGTATTTCTCCTTTTGTGACTGACTTAATTTCACTCAACATAATGTCCTCAAGGTCCATCCATGTTATGCGGTGGCTTGCCGCTTCCTTGTTATTTTTCAAGGTAGCATAATATTCCATTGTGTGTATGTACCACAGTTTGTTTATCCATTCTTCAGTTGATGGGCACTTTGGCTGCCTCCATCTTTTTGCTATTGTAAATAGTGCTGCTGTGAACATTGGTGTGCATATATCTTCTCGTGTTGTGGCTCGTTTCTCTTGTGGGTAAATACCCAGTAGAGGAATTCTGGATCATAGCCAGAACTCTTTCAGTCCTCTACCTGCCTGCAGTTCCATGGCAGATGTGTACCAGGTCATTCTCTTTGCATGTCCTGTAAGGGCGTGAGACCATTAAAGGCTGTCAGAGCTCTGAAGTCCTACATGGCCTAAAGTACAGCTTGCACAGCCTTCATCCAGCCTGCTCTCTCCAGGGCCTCAGAGAACCCAGCCCCTATGTCTGAGCAGCCAGGACAGCTGCTCACTCCCCAAGTTCCATTGCTGCAAGCAGAGTGTGGGACCTGTAGGCACTGGGTTACCTGAGAATGCCTGGTCTGGTCCCACACACAGGCACGTTCCGAGCTCCTCATGCACAACTGGCCCCTTATTGGCTTGTGTTGGTCTCAAAGTTTCCTTTGATTCCTGCCTCGATCCTTTACTCCTTAGTCCTATCGACTCCCTTTCTTTACCTACAACCAGACCTTTCTCCTTGCAGTACTCAAGCCTGTATTATCATCAGTGCTTTAACTGGTCTCTCTTCCCTACCTGGATTACCCCCTATGTGGGGAGAGGGGCTGAATCTGCTACTTCTCTGAACGGCCACAACGCCCCTCACTTAAGTGAGGTTCCATGTATGTGTGAAGAACATGAGACTGGGTTAAAATATCTGTGCCTTTCAGTGGGCACAGCTTACATGACAATCAGGCCCATTGTGCAGGTTAAGCTGATGGATATTGGTGCGTGTGTTACATCAGAAAGGCCTGTTACTTGCAGTACGCAATGACATTACAAGAGAATAACTTCCTCATGAAAGCACAACACTGTCCCTCAGTGTGAGCAGAGAAGGACTCCTGATGGAAGCCGGGCTGGTAAAGGACTAGTCTCCTGATGCCCAGCCTCCAAGCTCTGCCTTGCCTCTTGGGAATTTTTCCAGTAGGCGCTTACTTTATGTGAGGGACCTGCCATCAGTGATTACATCAAATATAGTCCTAAACTATACACTCATCGAGGGCAAGAGCTACTTCTTGTTTATCTATGTTCATTTTTTGGTGTTAAACTTGACAGAACAAGATCTAAGGGTTCCCTGGTGAGGCAGAAAGTAGGAATGGCTAACATGAACCCCATCTAGGTGTAGCCCTGGGGTGCAGAATTCACAATAATGGTCTATGTCACTGGGATCCTATAATCTATAGGCCCTGGGTTGAGCTTGTACATGAACTTGTTGTTGTTGTTGTTGTTGTTGTTAACTGTTGTCCAATTGATTCCAATTCATAGTGACCCTGTATAGGGTTTCCAAGGAGCAGCTGGTGAGCTTGAGCCACTGATGTTGCAGTTCCAATGACCTTGAGGCCTCGTGCTTATCCTACAGCGCCACGCCAGGACTCCTGTCGAACTTAGGTTCCGTGCCTGCCCTGTGAGCGATGCCTGGCATTACGGGGAATTGAGAGACAGACGGGTCACACAGATCCCAAGAAATGAATCTTAGCAGTGGGGTGCAAAGTCCCAGCTCTGAGAAACCCTGTCATCAATAGTCTGTCAGGGTTCAGAGGAAAGCAAGAATTTCCACTTTAAATGGCCTATGACATATATTTTTTTTAATGAAGGAAAGTCAAAACAGCTATAAAAGTGAGGAATGGTTTAACAACCTCATCTAAGCCACAAGGCTATTCACCAGATCAGCTTGGTTTTTCTCACTGTTCCCTCTCAGGGCAGGACAGGTGGGATAGGACGTCAGCATTCCAGTTTGAAGTCCTTAAGTCTAGCCCATCAAACCCAAACGGCCTCCCTAGGATCCCCGGACATGATCTGAAAACTTGGCAATGCTACTCGGGGCCCTCTCTTTAAGACCCATGGGGTCTGACATCCTGGAGGTCTCTTTACAGGAGGTGGGGGTGGGGCACTCTTATCGAGCAGGGTCCTTGTTCAACTGTCCACCATGTTTGTTACCAGGACCGTGGTGTGCGATGACCCCAACATGACACTGCTCCCAGCCGCCATCCCTCCAGACACCTACCAACTGCGCCTGGAGCGCACAGCCATCGGCACAGTGCCTGCCGGGGCCTTCAGGCTGCTGGGCCGTCTGGAACAATTGTGGCTGTCCTACAACGCCCTCAGTGACCTCAGCGCTCTCATGCTGCGAGGCTTGCAGCACCTGCGTGAACTGCGGCTGCCCGGGAACCGCCTGGTCTCCTTCCCCTGGGTGGCGCTCAGGGATGTCCCTCAACTGCAGCGGCTGGACCTGCAGGCTAACCGCCTCTCTGCCATTCCGACGGAGGCTGCGCACTTTGTGAGGAACCTAACCTTTCTGGACCTCTCCAGCAACCAGCTGATGAGGCTCCCCCAGGAGCTGCTAATTACCTGGGCCCACTTGCAGATGGGGCCCTTTCTACCTGGCTACCATGCTAAGCTGATCCTAGGTAAGGAGGGACACGGGTTTCTTCCATCCTACACTGGAAACAATCCTGGTGAGTGCTGGAGTCTTGGGCAAGTTACTTGACCTCTCTGAGTCATGGTTCTTTACCTGGAAATAATACCTGTCCCTAGGTAGTGGAAATGGTCAACAAACTCCCCTGCTAACTACAAGGTTGGAAGTTTGAGTCTGTTCAGAAGTTCCTCAGAAGAAAGACCTGGTGATCTATTTCTGAAAAAATAAGCTATTGAAAACCCTATGGAGCAGTTCTACTTTGACATACATTGTTGTTGTTGTTAGGTGCTATTAAGTCAGTACTGACTCATAGTGACCTTATGCACAACAGAATGAAATACTGCCCGGTCCTGGGCCAACTTCACAACTGTTGTTACGCCCAAGCCTGTTGCTGTTACCACTGTGCCAATCCATCTCACTAGGGGTCTTCCTCTTTTTCTCTGACCCTCCACTTTACCAAACATGATTTCCTTCTCCAGCGACTGGTTCCTCTCCATAATATGCCCAAAGTATGAGAGATGGAAGTCTGGTCATCCTGGCTTCCAAGGAGCACTCTGGCTGCACTTCTTCCAACTCAGACCTGTTTGTTCTTTTGGTAGTCTATGGTACTTTCAGTATTCTCCTTTAACACCGTAAGTCAAATGCATCAATTCTTCTATGGTCTTCTTTATTCACTGTTCAACTTCCACATGCCTATGAGATTATTGAAAATACCATGGCTTGGGTCAGGCGCAGCTTCTTTCTCAAACTGACATCTTTGCTCTTCAACACTATAAAGGGGTCTTATATAGTAGATTTGCCTAATGCAATACATTATTCTATTTCTTGACTACTGGACAACATTGCAAAGTATGCATATTCTGGAACAATTTGTTGTGCTTATGAGGAACCTGGACATAGACCAATAGGCAGTTGTTCAAACAGAACAAGGGAGCAATGAATGGTTTATAATTAGGAGAGGTGAGTGCCAGGGTTGTATTCTTTCACCATACTTATTCAATCTGTATGCTCAGTAAATAATCCGAGAAACTGGATTATATGAAGAAAACTGTGGCATCAGGATTGGAGGATGACTCATTAACAACCTGTAATATGCAGATGATACAACTGCTTGTTGAAAGCAAAGAGAACTTAAAATACTTACTGATGAAGATCAAAGACCACAACCTTTGCTATGGATCGCATCTCAATGCAAAGAAAACAAAAATCGTCATCATTGTACCATAAACAACATGCATATAAATGGAGAAAAGATTTAAGTTCTCAAGTTTTGCTTGGATCAACCATCAACACTCATGGAGGCAGTGGTCAAGAAATCAAACTGACACACACAGCTACCATGAATCAGAGGTGACTGTATGGCAATTGGTTTTGTTTTTATTTTTCTAAGTGAGAGGGAGCGGTTTAGGAGTTCCAGCTCCAAATCAGGTGGCTGGAATTCAAACCGCAGTTCTGCCTCTTCTAGCTGTGTAACCTTGGCAAATCACTCAGCTTCTGCTAAGGGAAGGTAATGGTAATACCTACCTCAGTAGGTTGGCATGGTAGATAAAAAGGCAGTGCCGAGCACACAGGAGGTGAGTGGTGGTAGAACACAGAGACATGGCAGGCTCTCTGTTAAGGAAGGACAGAGAGAGCTATCACCCTTCATTCAGGCACCAGGGACTGTCTCAACTGCACAATCCCCTCATCCAAGGCCACACAGTTCCTGGGGATGGCCTCATTCAAGATCTATCAGAGTAGAAGTCTATTAACATCTAGAGTTGTCCATTTGGAACAACTCTGGTGGACTTTTTCACCTTCAGAGACCCTAGGGGTCAGCTGAGGCTGTGACCAGGCCCCCATTACAGCTCTGCTTCTCCTTTCCTTCCTTTATTCTTTCTTTCATTCCTTCCTTCAGGTCCTATCCTGTCTGCAGGTGTAGATCCTCTGGACTGTCCTCCTCTTGATAAACCTTGGGTGCATGCTGATCTCCATCTCAGAGTTGCACCTAGAGGAGCCCAATATTCAACTGCACCCAAAGCACATGAACACCCCTTTTTGGGAGGAGTCTCTGAGAACTCTGTACAGATGATGATCTGTATCCTTGTCAATTACTCAGCCTTTCCTGATTGTCATGCTAGTGTAGCACTAAACTGAACCCCTCACAGAACTTTACTGTCACACCATCCCAGGTGGTAAAAAAACCTACTGCCCTTGAGTCAATTCTGATTTCATGACCTTAGAGAACAACTCTATAGAGTTTCTGAGGCCGAACATCTTATGGAAGTGGACAGTTTTATTGTCCACTTGTAGGTCCAAATCACTGAGCTTGCCATTTAAGGTACAGCACCAGGACTATGCCCAAGGGGCATAGTACAAATGACAACTAGAGCCTGGGGGTTGTGAGTGGTGGATCTGTGCCTATGTGGTGTCTGTCCACTATCCCAGAAATGCATGGAAACCCCAGTGGGGCAGTGGGAGATATCAGAGAAGAGGACCCTTCCTCTACAAGGGGATTTCAGAAAGTTCTTTGAAAACTGAAAATAAAAGATTATAGAATTTTAAAAGTAAATTTTATTTCTCAACATAAGCTTCATGAAGTTCAAGTCACTTTTGTAAGCAATCCTTCTAAGTATTCTTAAAGAACGAGTTTGTTGTTGTTGTTGTAAAGTGTTGTCGAGTCAGTTCCAACCCATAGCAACCCTATATAGGGTTTCTGAGGAGCAACTGGGGAGTTTGAACCACTGACCTTGCAGTTTAAACAGTTTTGTAGTCTGGCACATTAGCCCACAGAGCTACACCAGGACTCCAGAGAACTAATTGTCCTGGGAATTTAACCATGTCACTGCACTCCTTTGTACATTATTAACAGAAGAAAAATGGGTCCCCTTTTAGATTTTTTAAGATTCGAAGACAAAAGGAGTCAATAGGGACTGCAACATGGATGCCTAATGACTTCCCACGGAAAGGCTCACAAAACTACCCTTGTTTGATGAGAGAAATAGTAGGAAAATTCCCTAAGTGGAGAAAGGCTCTTTGGTGAAACTTTAGCTATTTCCTGATAAAGTTCTGCATAGTTTTCTCAAAACACTCTCATAACAAGCAGATGTTACCGTTCTTTACCATCCAAAACCTTGCCATGATCTTTCCTCTTGATTGATCCACTTAAATAAAAATAAAAAAAACTTTTATTGTGAATTGAGCGATACTTTATAGGGCAATTCATCAGTTTTGTACTCAACCAATCATACTTTCTCTGCTATTCATAAGGGTTTCAGTGACTAAATATTCGTAAGTAGTGCGTCACTCCTTCTTCCTAGTCTGTCTTCATCTGGACGCTCATCTGAAACTTGTCCACCATGGGTGACCCTGCTTATTATTTAAAATACCGGTAGCATAGCTTCCAGAATCACAGCAACTCACAAGCCACCACAGTACGACAAACTGACAGATGAGTGGAAATGGAAGAAATGAAGAGATCCAAGAGCTGAACAGAAAATTTAAAAGATCAGCTAGAGAAGATAAAACCAAATATTACAACAAAATGTGCAAAGATCTGGAATCAGAAAACCAAAAAGAAGAACACACTCAGCATTTCTCAAGCTGGGGGAACTGAAGACAAAATTCAAGCCTCGACTTTCGTTATTGAAGGATTCTCTGGGCAAATTATTGAATGATGCAGGAAGCATCAAGAGACGATGGAAGGAATACACAGAATAATTGCACCAAAAGGAAATAGTTAATATTCAACCATTTCAAGAGGTAGCATATGATCAAGAGCCAATGATACTTAGGGAGGAAGTCCAAGGAGCATTGAAGGAATTTGCAAAGAATAAGGCATCAGGAATTGATGGAATAAAAATAGAAATCTTTCAAGAAAATGAGGTGGCACAGGAGGTACTCACACATCTCTGCCAAGAAATTTGCAAGACAACTATCTGGCCAACTGAGTAGAAGAGATCTGTATTTGTGTCCATTCCAAAGAGAGGTGACCCAATGGAATGTGGAAATCATCAAATCTCCATAGTATCCCATGCCAGTAAAGTTTTCCTAAAGGTAATACAGAAACAGCTGCAAGTATACATTGACAGAGAACTTCCAGAGGTTTAAGCTGGATACAGAAGAGGCTGTGGAATGAGGGATATCATTGCTGATGTCCGATGGATCTTGGCTGAAAGTAGAGAATACCAGAAAGATGTTTACCTGTGCTTTATTGGCTACACAAAGGCTTTCGATTGTGTGGATCATGACAAGCTATTGACAACATTGCAAAGTATGAGTATTCTGAAACACTTAATTGTGCTTATGAGGAATCTGTACCTGGACCAATAGGCAGTTGTTCGAACAGAACATGGGAACACTGAATGTTTTAAAATTAAGAAAAGTGTGTGACAAGGTTTTATTCAGCATACTTATTCAACCTGTATGCTGAGCAAATAATCTGAGAAGCTGGGTTCTATGAAGAAAAACGTGGTGTCAGGATTGGAGGAAGGCTCATTAACAACCTGCGATATGCAGATGATACAACCTTGCTTGCTGAAAGTGAAGAGGACATAAAACATTTACTGATGAAGATCAAAGAGCACAGCCTTCAGTATGGATTACATCTCAATGTCAAGAAAACAAAAATCCTCACCACTGGACCAATAAACAACATTCTTATCAATGGAGAAAAGATTGAAGTTGTCATGGACTTCATTCTTCTTGGATCAACTATCAACACTCATGGAAGCAGCAGTCAAGAAATTAAATGACATATTGCATTAGGCAAATCTGCTGCACAGGAACTTTTTAAAGTGTTGAAGAGCAAAGATGTCAGCTTGAGGACTAAGGTGTGCCTGATCCAAGCCATGGTATTTTCAATTACCTCATATGCATGCGAAAGCTGGACAGTGAATAAGGAAGACTGTAGAAGAATTGATGCTTTTGAGATGCGGTGTTGGAGGAGAATATTCAAAGTGCCATGGGCTGCCAAAAGAACCAATAGATCCATTTTGGAAGAAATGCAGCTAGAGTGTGCCTTGGAGGCCAGGATGGCCAGGTTTCGTCTCTCATACTTTGGACATGTTGTCAGGAGGGACCAATCACTGGAGAAGGATATCATGCTTGGTAAGGTGAAGGGTGAGAGAAAAAGAGGGAGAACCCCAACGAGATAGATGGCCAATGGCAGCATCGATGGACTCAAGTGTGGCAACAGTAGTGATCAGCCCAGGATCGGGCAGTGTTTCATTCTGCTGTGCATAGGGTCGCTATAAGTCAGTACCAACTCAATGGCACCTAACAACAACAACAATCATATTTTGTTTCATTGCAATGATTATAATTCTCTGCCCTACCTCCCGCCCATATACCGTCTGTTAACAGTATTCACCTCTATTCTCTATTTTTTTAGGATGCACACAAACACACGGAAACTATATATTGTTTTAAAACACCAAAGGGCATATTTGTAAGCCAGCTTCCTGCCTGCTGGCATGCAGCTCTTCTCTTTCCATGGGTCTAGAGTCTTCAGTCCTTTCTCTCTTGCCATTGCCTCTGCTTCCATCTCTGGTGTTGCTGCTTCTCTGGTTAGGATCCCACTCTCTGCTCATGCTCTTCCCTCTTGATGGTCCTAGGGTTCTCTGTTCCTGGAATGAAAGATTAACTACTCCCCCATTTTTGTTTCACATCTTCTACCTCTACAGTAGGAGTCCTGGTGTGGCACTATGGGTTAATGCGTCAGACTGCAAAACCATTTGATCTGCAAGATCAGTGGTTCAAGCTTACCAGCTGCTCCTCAGAAACTCTATACAGGGTCGTTATGGGTTGGAACTGACTCGACAGCACTTCACAACAACAATAACCTTTACAGTGGCACTGTGAGTTAATGCGCTGGACTACAAAGTAGGTTTGAATAGCAACGTTGGTGGTTCAAGCTCACCAGAAGCTCCCTGGAAACCCTATAAAGGGTCACTATGAGTCAGAACTGACTTGACGGCACTTAACAACAACAACATTTGTATTTGTAACAATCACAATTAGTCATGATAACAATTACTCACTATTGAATCAAAAGAATCCTATCTCCTTCCTCCCCATCCTCTTTCACCAGACCTATCTGTTGTTGTTGTTGTTATGTGCTGTGGAGTTGGTTTGGAAAAACTCATAGCGACCCTATACAGGGATCCCTAGGTTGTAAATCTTTACAGGAGCAGAAAGCCTCATCTTTCTCCTGCAGAACAGCTGGTAGTTTTGAACTGCTGACCTTGCGGTTCGCAGCCTGATTTGTAACCACTACACTACCGGAGCTCCTTAGACCTATCTATCTAGACAACAGGAAAACTATTCAGTTGGGATTTTACCCTATCCCCCTGGCTCTGAAACTAAGTACACTCTTGAAAACTTTTAAGCCAGCCACTTTGTGCCCTTATAGCCGCCCCCCCCCCCATTTTTGGTAGCCAATGTCTAAATTTCCCATCCCTATCAACCCTGTTTGGAGTCCTGGTGTGGCGCTGTGGGTTAATGCACCAGACTGCAAAGGTGTTTGAACTGCAAGGTTGGCGATTCAAGCTCACCAGCTGCTCCTTGGAAACCCTACACAGGGTTGCTATGGGTCAGGATAGACTCGATGGTACTTAACTACAACAACAATCAACGCTGTGTACTGGGTTTTTGGGTTTTTTAAATAATGGATCAGTCAAGGGCAAAGATCATGGCAAGGTTTTGGATGGTGAAGAATGGTACCATCTACTTGTTATGAGTGTTTTGAGAAAGTTATCCAGAACTTTAGCAAGAAAACAGGTTGATCTTTGATCCTTGATTCTTGATTCTTGATTCTTGATTGAAGACTGCTTCCCTCTCGGTTGGAATTTTGAGCAACTACATCCGTTGGAATTTTGAGCAAATACATCCATAGGCAAAGGTCAATTTGCTTATTGTAGCAATTTACACTTGATTCCTGTATCAAATGTCTTTACCTTCCTCTAGTCAAGTTCTGATCAGCAAGCCATCCAAACTAGGTCAAATAGGTACTATTTGCAAGTTTAGGCATTCTTGCATGCCTCTCCCCCCACTTCAGATCATCTGGATGCTTAACTCTCAGTTCTAGTTCCAATGGCTCCGTCAGTGCCCATGGGCTCAGGAGTTTCCAAGTCTCCCTAAACTTCAGACCAACCAGCCCTTCCTCTTCTCTCTCTCGTCTCAAGGTCAATGGATGTCTATGGAACATGGTCAAACTCAGTCCATGTCTTCATTGCTGCCTTTCTTCCATTTTCACTCACAAGTAGACCAGTAAGCTTACAAAACTGCTTGTGTGTTCCCTTTGAGTTTCAGTCTTGGAAGGGGGGTTATCCTGATGGGCTGATTTTTCTTGCCTTGATGACTCCCAGGTGAATAGTTTGCCTTTGTTCTTGTAACAGCCAAATAGCTTCTAGTAACAGCTTTTATTTTTCTTTTTACTCCCTGCTTTCTTTCTTTCAAGAAGTATCTTCTGTTCCTTTAGCCGCTGCAGGTTGGTCTGCATGACCTTTCAAGTGGGAACGTCCCACTTAAGATTAAGTTTGGCATGGGGCTCAGGATTCCACATAATGCCCCATACTCTACAAAGGCTTAACAAGAAGGGTATTTCACTGGGTGAATTCTAGTAGCCCTTTTAGGTATTCCAGTCAGTTATAGACTGAAGACAGGCTTACAAGCTTTCTCTAATCATGTTTCCTAATATTTCTTTCTAGCCCACTTACATGTCTATTTTACAGTAGTAGGCAAGGGAACCCAATAATATCCATAAGACAGTCAAGCACCTTAACATTATTTCCCTTCCTTTACCCATTCAGACTATGTCTTGATCACAGAGCCCTGTTGATCCAAGGTTGAGTATACATCACTATTTAGCTCTGTCCCATTTAGCCCCTACAAGTCTCCCTAGGTCTTCCCCTATATTCCTTGTTCTTCTACCATCCTCCCTCTTCTTGTGTAACTGCCCTCCCCATCACCTGAGCTATCATGTGTCTGTCCCCTAAACTGTGCCTTACTGTCCCTTCCCTCCCATCTCTGGTAACAATCAAAGAATTTTCCTTTTAGTATGGAAATCTTTTCTTAAGCTTTCACAATAATGGTCTTATGCAATATTTGTCTTTTTGTGGCTAATTTCACTCAGCATAACGTCCTCAAGGTTCATCTAGGTATTGAGGTGTTCTGCAGCTTCAAGGTAGCATAATATAGTCCATTGTGTGTATGTAACAAAGCTTGTTTATTCATTCTTCCATTGATGGGCACTCAGTTTGTCTCCATCTTTTTCCTATTGTGAATAGCGCTGTG
Organism: Chrysochloris asiatica; assembly: GCF_000296735.1. Lineage (NCBI taxonomy): Eukaryota > Metazoa > Chordata > Mammalia > Afrosoricida > Chrysochloridae > Chrysochloris > Chrysochloris asiatica. Next base: position 2,169,574 of record NW_006408716.1, on the reverse strand, counting down.
ATAAACATTGGTGTGCATGTATCTACTTGTGTTTTGGCTCTTATTTCTTGTGGATAAATACCAAATAGAGGAATTGCTGGACTGATCTACTTTAAAAATTTTTTTTTTATTGTGAATTGAATGATAGTTTACATGGGAGAACATCAGCTTTGCACTCTTCCTATCATATTGGATTGATCTGCTTTTGCCTGAAGCATGAGACAAAATCTTTCCATCTTTGCCAGAATGCTCCTTAGAAGCAAAGATAGCAAGATTTTGTCTCATGCTTCGGGCATATTATCAGGAAGGACTAGTCCCTGGAGGATTGATAAAGTAGACGATCAGCGAAAAAGAGGAAGACCCCAATGAGATGGATTGCCATAGTGGCAGCAGCAGCAATGGGCTCAAGCGTAATAACAATTGTGTGAATGGCGCAGAACTGGACAGTGTTTCATTCTGTTATACTTGGGGTTGCTGTGAGTCAGAACCAACTCAACATCACCTAATAGCAACGTGGGGCCTGCTCTGTATGCTGGGAGGCAGCAGTAAAAAAAAAAAAAAGGTTGGACATTTGCACAATTGTAGAGCTTACGATGAAAATGGCCAAAATGCTCAACTTTTGCCAACTTGGAAGGTGATTGTTTAACCGTCATTGAAGTTTGCCCTTTGAATGAGTTTCTTGTGATGAGGTAGAGACCAGTTAGCTAACCACCACAGCTGGGCAGTGATGAGTCTTATGTTGCAGATGAATTGTGTATTTCACTGGTGATGTTGGGCAGCTTTCACTAGAGGAGCAGTGGGGGGACAGAGGTGGGAGAAGGGAACAGCACCCTTCCAGCTAGTGCTCCAAAGGAGCAGAGATTCACAGTTGTGCCAGCCCATCACAATGCAACCCCTGACACTCCCTTCCAAATATGTCAGCTGTATGGATGCAATTGGGTAAGATGTCAGATGACTAGACACACGATTAATTTAATAACAACTTCTGTTGGTGGAAGTTTTACATTTCAGACATACAAACAGGTAACAAGGCATTGTGTCTTAGAATGAAGGACATGGTGTCTTCTTCCATCTGTAAAACGTTCTTTCACAGGTGGGAGCAGCGCCATGCTTTCAACTTGATGAACATGTTCACTTTTGTGTCACAGAATTAGGTTTTCTTGCCTTCTTACGCCTCTTACCTCCACTTGAGCCTGTGTCAAAGCAGCCACCCTCACTGCTGAAGTGATGCAGCAAGTACCACTTATTCTGGGATCACAGGTGCCAGGACTTAGTGAAGCATTCTTAGAGCTAGGTTCTGGTACTCCAGAGATTGCAGAAATCCTCACAGAAGGGTCAGTGGTTTGCAAGGATCATTCTAAGAATGGCAGCAGTAATTGCCAGTCTTGTGACCATGTGGTATGTCTATTTTCAGGGCTTCAGGACAACCCCTGGGTGTGTGACTGCCGGCTCTATGACCTGGTCCACTTCATGGATGGGTGGGCCCCACACTTAGCCTTCATCGAAGTCAGGCTGTGGTGTGCCAGCCCACGCAGCCTGGCTGGGGTGGCCTTCAACCAGCTGGAACTAAGGAGGTGCCGGGGTCCGGAGCTCCACCCGAGTGTGGCCAGCCTCACATCCCCTGTGGGCAGCACAGCACTGCTACGTTGTGGAGCCACTGGGATCCCTGGGCCTGAGATGAGTTGGAGAAGGGCCGACGGGCACCCACTCAATGGCACAGGTATGTGAGTCTAAGGACTGATGGGCTGTGATCTCTGATTGGGGGGCATCCCTAAATGAGAGAAAATAGGGTTAGGTTTGCCAGGAACAGGGCGATGGTCTAAGCAAGCTGGCTGCTATCCATGGGCAAGCTCTGCCTAGAGGCAGGACATAGGTACTGGCTTGATGAATGACAATAGTTCACATTCTTTCCTACCACATCCCATGAACCACTTTGTTGTAGACTTGGCTGCACCAGGAAAGGAGCAAAAGCTGGCTTTCTGGTAGCAGAAAGTTAGTATATTGATGTATTAATGTTCATAGTAGATTTCCAAGGTGTCAATATTAAGCTAGTATCACTATGAGTCTCTGGGTGTTACAAATAATTAACAAGCTCAGCTACTAACTCAAAAGTTGGAGTTTGGATCCACTCAGAAGTGGCTTGGGATCTGCCAATGTACTTCCTCAAGATCTGTTACTAAACCCCTATGGAACACAGTTCTGCTCTGACACACATGGGGTCACCAGGAGCTGGGTTTGATTTGACAGCAACTGGTTTATCATGAGAAATAATTAACCGCATGCATTACCATCTATTGAACTCTAGCACCGTGCTAAGTGCATTATGAGTATTGAGACTTTGAACTTTAGCCATCTGATTATATGTCTTATTTTGCATATGAGTACTCTGCAGCTCTGAGGAGTGAAATGTGTGACTCACATCATGCAGCTCATAGATGAAGAAGTTGGGGTCTTAACAAGACTTGGTTAACTCCACACCTGGTGTGCTTTCTTCTGTACTTGGGGGAATGAGGAAGAATGGCTTAAGTCCAGTGCCTTCCCTCTTTCTTCTTGTATTCTGCAACTAGCTTGGGGATCATTGCTCTAGGACAGGGTTTGAAATCAATATATAGACAAATTGTACAAGGGGCTCTGCCATGTGAAACAGGAAGTTGGAGATGCTATGATTGAAGGGCTGTGAGGCAGAGCACTTCTCTTCATCGCATCCCTGCATCCTTTTACCCCCAATGCACCTGCCCTCTGCCTTAAGGGGTCATGTCTACAGAACCCTGGTGCTCTGTAGAACACAGTGTTTCACATCTTATACCCGGATAACTGATCATTCTTAGGCTTTTCCCCTAGCTAGAAATCCTGATCCCACTAAGAAAAGCTGAGTGATCCCCGTGTTTCTTAGGATGACAGGCACCTCTGTGGGGGCTGTAGACTTGCCTATGAAGGAAACTTGGGGGATGCTCTCCCTGGTCCCATGAAGCCCTTCTCCCCACAGTGCACCAGAAGGTCTCCCGGGATGGCATGACCTGGGCTCTGCTGGATCTTCCAAAAGTGTCCCACCAAGACTCTGGAGACTACATCTGCCTGGCCAAGAACTTCCTGGGCACCTCCAAGATGCACATATCCCTGACTGTCACTGAGGCCCAGGCTTTCACAGAGCAGAGTGGGGGCCCTGAGGCGCTGCAGGCAAGGACAGGTGAAGGGGCGGAAGCTGCTGCTTACAAGGACAAGCCAGCGACCAGACGCATTCTCCATGCCCCCAAACCTCCTGTCCTGGCCCCCTGGACTTTTGCGCCCAACACGGAGGAGGAGCGAACCCGCAGGTACTTGGCGATGGGCATCCCCAGAGAGCTCTCAGGTCAGCCAGCGGGGCCCCAGGAGGCACGTATGGTGCAGTCCCTCAAGGTGGTAGGGGACACGTACCACAGCGTGTCTTTGGTGTGGAGGGCTCCTGAGGCTGGGAACACCACTGCCTTCAACGTCCTCTATGCAGTCTTTGGGCAGCATGAGATGCTGCGGGTGGCCGTGCAGCCTGGCAAGACCAGCGTCACCATTGATGGGCTGGCACCCCAGCTCAAGTATGTGGCATGCGTGTGCACTCGAGACCTGGCTCCCCGCAAGGAGCAGTGCATCATCTTCTCCACAGACGAGGTGGTGGACGCCCAGAGCACACAACGGCTCATCAACGTGGTGGTCGGCAGTGTAGCTGCCATCATTGGACTGCCCCTCACGCTGTTCGTCTGCTGTGGAGCCCTCGGCAGGCACCACCGGAAATGTCGTGCCCAGGCTCCAGCTGAGGCCACCGGTGCCTACGTCAACCTGGAGAGGCTGGGCCACAGAGAGGGTGGCTCCGAGGGGCTGTGTGGACACAGCCTGGGCGAGGCAGACAGGCTGCTATCATCCGGGTCTAGTCTAGACTCTCAGGCCATGGGTGCCAGGCGCGCCCATGAACACTGTTGCTGAGGGTACAGTTTCCCTTACATGGATGCCTACACACCAGGCACACACCTGGCTCTCCCTCTTCCACACCACCCATGTGCTCAGACTCCTGAGGATGAGTTCACCCACTCTTAACCCACGTTATTAATACACAAGTAATAGTTACAGATAACACTTATTAACACACAAGTAATAGTTACAGATAACACTTATTAACACACAAGTAATAGTTACAGATAACACTTATTAAACACTAAGGACTCCTGGTGTGGCACTATACCATAAGCACTGGACTGCGAACCACAAGGTTGGCAGTTCAACCCTACCAGATGCTCCTCAGAAAACCTAAACAGGGTCACTGAGTCGGAATCGACTCGACAGCACTTAATAACAACAAAAAAAGGGCTTAATAAATGTCAGCTGAAAAGTTGATGGTCCACGCAAAAGAGCCTCAGAAGAAGCAAGGTCTATTTCTGAAAAATTGGTCATTGGAGCACGTTCTACTTTGACACACATGGGGGTAGCCAGGAATCTAGATGGAATTCATAGCTATTGGTTTGGATTTTCAATGTGCTGGGGAATGTTCTATGTGAGTTATAAGGGTTAGTGTACATAATTATCTTAGCAGTATGCAGCATTATTCTTCCTATTATTATCCCTGAAAAAGAAATAGTGGAATTAAGATGCTTGCCTGGTGCTGCAGGCTAATTAATGAGCTGGACTGCAAGGTCAGTTTGAATCCCAAGTTTGGTGGGCTGAAATTTGATGGCACTTAACAACAACAACAACTAATGAAAAATCTCAGTGGCAGACAATAACCAACACTTACCTTAGGATTCATGGGTCTGGAGGCCAAATGGGATGGCTGTGCTCTTTGAGTCCTATTTGGGACCCAGGCTAGAAGGTCAGGGTTTCCTAGGGCAGAGCTTTTCTCATGGATGAGTGAAATGAATAAAAACATGTGACGCCTCTTAAGTGTTTTGCTCAGAAACTTTTGGCTATATCCTTTCTGCTAAAGCAAGTCACAGCTAAACTCAGCTCTAACTGTGTAAAGATGATAACATTTATTAAACACTTACTTGACCTACACCTATGGAAGCAGTAGCTCAAAAGAGGGAACAAGTCCTTACAGCAAGAATCATTCCCACCCCCTCCACACACAGAGTTGACAGGGATGGACAACTTGGACATTGGCTACCCAAAATGGGGGGGTGGGGGGCTCTAAAGGCAAGAAGTGACTGGCTTACAAGCTTTCAAGAGGGAACCTAGATCCAGAGGGCCTGGAGGAAGGTAGAATCTCCAATGAGTAGTATTCAATCTGACTAGGCGGGGCTGATGCAATGAAATGCAGATGGGGTCTCTTATGATACAATAGTGAATAATTGTTATCAGGACTGATTGTGAGGGTTGGAAATGTAAAGGTAGATATTTTATAGCAAGGAGGGGAGTGATTAACTTTTCAGTCTAGGAGCGGAAGTCCCTAGGACTCAAGGGAGAAGAGCAGAGAGCAGGACCGTACCCAGAGAATCAGTGATGCCTGAAATGGAGCCAGAGATGACGTGGAGCGATGGAGCAGCTGGAGACTTTAGATCCAGAGAGGGAGAGTGACTGTGTGCTGAAGACCTGGGGGGCATGGGGAAAGGATTGCATGGAGGGGATTGTAACCATGGCAATGAGACGATATACAATAGAATGAATGTAAAACTCATGTTCTCCCATGTAAACTATCACATAATTCACAATAAAACATTAAAAAAAAAACAACACTTACTAAGGTCTAAGCTGCCCACTGAGGGTAATGGAGGGGCAGCAAACTGTACTGAACATGATGTTTGCTGTCACATTGCCCAGAATTACATAGCTAGCAAGGGGCACCTCTGAAATGTGGACTCTGAAAAGTTGTGCTCCAGAGTCAATAGTCGTATATGTGTGCTAGCTCCTAGACATTTTAACACCTAGAGCACCTCCACACATTAACCCCATTTGTATCATCACCTCACACCTCCCCACACACATTCAAAGCCTGATCCGCCAAGCATGTTTTCATACACACTCATTACACGTGTGAGTAACAGTTAATGTGATTGCTACTCATCAAAAGGTGGGAGGTTCAAGTCTAGGAGGCACCATGGTTATCTACTTCCAAAAAGTCAGCCGTTGAGAGCTCTCTGGAACACAGTCCTTCCTACTCTGTGTTCAAGTCTATGGCACCTGTTTCATCAGACTTGGGTGCTGTTGTACCCACATCATCCTACACACTCACCCACACTGTGTCCTTGTCTCCAATACACTCACTGAATCTAATGTTAACTCTCCAGATGCTAGCCCCCTTAGAGATCATGATGTGATCCTCAATAAATTCTAAAAGTTGGTTGATGCCAAGAGACCACTTAATGTCAGAATTGCAAACTGCAGGGAATCTCTCACTGTAGGTGACACGGCCAGGCATGCAGGTCACTTCTTCCCCAGGTAACAGTCTGAATTACTCTTCCTGAAACATGTCTGGGTGTCTGAGTGTCTCAGAACCTTCCAGGTCACTCTGCAAGATGCTCTGAAGCAGGATTCCTGGTCAGTTTTGCCTCAAACTGGGAAACCCTGCAGATATTGGCTGTGTGCACAATGGCAGGTGAACATTCCAAGCAGAAATCCTGAATGTTCTTCAAGGCTGATCTCTAATAGGCGGAGTAGGGAGGGATGAAAAAAAGAATCACAGATCTTTAGGTTGCAACTGAGAAAATTTGGGGACAGTAAATTTGTCAGTATCACGCAAGTGACTCTGTATCACGTGCTGTTGAGTCAGTTCCAACTCATAGAGACCCTGTATAGCGTTTCCAAAGAGCAGCTTGCAAGTTTGAACTGCCAACCTTGTGGTTAACAGTCCAGTGGTTATTCTATAGCACCACACCAGTTTGATCAATTACTGGATAAAAATTAGTGTGCTTTCTAAGGTTACTGTGGTCCCCTCCCATATACAAAATATCTTTCATGAGAATAAATGTCCCCTATTGCCTCACAACAACCCGGAGACATCTGAAGCCTAGTCAAGTGACTAAAACAGAATGGTGATGGATTAACTTTTGTAATGCATGTCTTTGACAGTTTTCAGACTGAGGGTCATTGTTCATTGTTAATCTCCACATTGTGGTCCACTCTAGCAGATTCTTTAAGAAAATGGATTGTTTTCATCACTAAAACTTGGTACCAGAACCATGAGAGCCCCTGAGCACTTGAATATAGAGTATCCACACCCAGGAAGGGTACAGCTGACTATAACTTATGAACCACAGCACTTGGTGATGTTGTTAGCTGCCAGTGAATTCACGCTGACCCATGGTGACTTTATGTACAGCAGAACAAAATCCCTGTGTCTATACCATCCTCACAAGGAGCTCTGGTAGCGTAGTGGTTACGAACCAGGCTGCTAATCTCACAGTCGGCAGTTCAAAACTACCAGCTGTTCCATGGGAGAAAGATGAGGCTTTCTGCTCCTATAAAGATTTACAGCCTCAGACACCCTGTACAGGGTCGCTGTGAGTCAGAACCGACTCCACAGCACATCACAACAAGAACTTATTATCCTCACAATCACAAGCATGGACTCCATTGTTGTGGTCTTTATGCTAATGAAAGTCACTATGGTCATCCTCACCCTCAGTGGTCCTCTACTTCATAAAACATGATGTCCTCCACTAGCAATTGATCCCTTCTCAGGATGTGTCCAAAGCAAGTGAGTTCAACAATGTTCCTGGGAAGAGCCCTGGGTAAGGGAAGTTCTTTGGTTTGAAGATGACAAAGCCACTGTCTACAACAGAGGTCAGCAAACGTTTTACATAAAGGGCCAGATACCAAGTACTCTGGGCTTCATAGGTATTACTCCAGTTTGGCTCTGAGGCTGTAGCATGCCAATCTTCCACCTAAATCCATATAGGCATTTCCACAGTGTCCTGGGAAGCCTATGATTCCATTCTAATTGCTTGATATATGAGAGTGACCGGTACCATTCAAATTTGCACAAATAAAAGTAGAATCGGTGAAGAAAAGCCATCTATTGAAATGATCATAATGCTTTCAGTAATTGGCAGCACTTATCAAGGCTGATCTATAATTGGCTTAAAGTCAGCAACTATCAATTTTACAGAAACTCATTTAACAAAAATTTACCAATATTGACCTAGAGAGAGAGGGAACGAGAAAGACTGTGATTCCAACTTTCCTATGGTTCATCAGGGTTTATCGTGACTTGGATGGAATGGTCCCCAAGATTGGTCAGCCTTCTAGTACTTACCTTTCAACACTCTTTTTCTTGATCTGTCTTTCCCTGGTTTGTTCTTCTAAGAAAGAGTCCTCCTGGATTGTGCTCATGAATATTCAAGTCATTGAAAAAGGCAAGTTCTCTTTGTAAACAATAAAATGGTATATGGTTTCTATGGTAGTCTGTTAGGATGTGAGTCTGGTTAGGTTTAGTCAGGCCCTGAAGACTTGATCCCTCTGAGTGAAAGAGCCAAAGAGTTCCTGGCTTTCCTATGCTGAAGATCAGCCTGGACTATGGTGATTACATCACATACTGCTATTGGAAGCCTGCTTGAGAGTTGATTGGCATTATGGGCATCCTGTAAAAATGGCATGTGGAGTGGCATCTGACTTCCTCTAACTTAACAATGGGAAAGTGAATCACCATCAGTATAAAATGGATTCCTATAAAGCAGAAATCAGACAGGCCTTCCCTTGCGCCAACATTTTTATCAGTCCTGACATTAACCCTCTCTGCCACAACACTGTCAAATACTCCACTAGATTCATAAAATGTGTTACAATTGCCACATAGAACTCACCAACAATCAGGAAATGAACATGTCACAATTCAGGATCAGACGTGACTCAGGATACAATTCTTTGGTCAAGACAGCTGCTTCTCAGCCATTCCTTGCAGGCACAGCTCACTCTGACCCTTGACATCTTGACCCCATGGCCTCTTGTCTTCTGCCTTACTCAGACAAGTTTTACAAAAAGCTTCAGCTCCATCAGTAAGAACCCAGAGGCACCCCTCCTCCACCGGCAGGCCTCTTGCTCAGAGGTGCTCAGCTTTCTTGCTCCATTGACCAGGAAGTACACCGTGTGTGCCATCTCCTACTGGTCTCTTGGTTCTGTTGCCTCTACTGCTGCTGTTTCCCTGAGACTACTTTTCACCATCTCTTGCTATCTCCATATTACAATTCTGTCTCCTTGGTCAATGCAGGGATCCCAAGCCTACAGGATGAGCTCCATTTCTTGGCAGTCATGTTATTCCCCCTTTGCTTTGGAAGTGGTTTTATTTGAAACCTAGCTGGTGGCAAGACTGACCAATCCCCTGGTTAGGATTCCATACACCTTATTTGCATGGTCCCACCTGAGCAATGGTTCCAGACACCTTATTTATATTATTAGAAGGTATCTTCTTCCATTGGTGGGCTACAAGCATCTTATTTCCATAGTCCCAGCTGCTAACCTCAGGGACAGCAGTTCGAAGCTACCAGCTGTTCTGCGAAAGAAAGATGAGGCTTTCTGCTCCCGTAAAGATTTACAGCCTCAGAAACCCTGGACAGGGTCGCTATGGGTCGGAACTGACTCGAAGGCACTTAACAACAGCAACAACAACACATAAGGAATCCCTGGATGGTACAAGCAGTTAATAACTTGAGAGATGGCTGGAGGTTTGCAACCACCAAGAATCTCCTTATAGAAGTTGCAAACCACCACATAACATGGATGAACCTTGAGGGCATTATGTTGAGTGAAATTAGTCAGTCACAAAAAGAGAAATACTGCATAGGACCACTACTGTAAAAGACTAAGGGAAAGAACCCATACTAAAGGGGGGTGGGGGGATTCTTTCTTGATTATTGGGATGTTGGGGGTGGGTGAAGGGAGGGAGGGGAAGGTGGAGCACAGGGCAGGGATTAGACACAGGATAGTTTGGGTGATAGGGAGGGGGCAATATACAAGTAGGGAGAGGGGAATGGAAGAACAAAGCAGATGGGAGAACAATTAGACAGGTCTCAATGGGCTAAGTGAGACAGAGGTAAATAATGATATATGCACAACCTGGGAACAACAGGGTTCTGGGATACAGAGATCGAGCCATGGTTGGAATGTGGAAAAGTGGGGGAATAATACTAAGATGCTTGGCTGTCTTTTGAAAAAAAAAAAAAAAAAAGAGAGAATCTCCTTATAAGAAAGTCCTGCTGATAGACTTCCAAAAATCATCAATTGAAAACCGTACGGAACACAGTTCTGTTCTGACACAAATGGGCTCGCCATGAATCGGAATCAGCTTGATGGCTACTGTTGGTTTTGTTTTTTTTAATTTTTATTCTAATACATAGAAACTTATTGCTTTGAGAGTGTCATTGATTGAACGTACCCCCTGAACTATATATATGTCAGCTTGGATGGGCCATGTCCTCAGTGATTTCACAGTTATGTGATCATCTCCAGGATGTGATCTGATGTAATAAGCCAGACAATGATACACAAGGACCTGATCAGATGGAACATATAGAAATCAAATTGATGTATCTGTGGAAAGAGATGGTGGAAAAGCTCCATCTCATCAGCCAAAACCAGGCCAGGGGCAAACTATGGAACAGATCATCAATTGCTCAGATACAAGTTCAGGCTGAAGATGAAGAAAACTAAAACAAGTCCATGTGAGTCTAAAAGATGACCTTGAAGATATTCCACCTGAATTTAAAGTTCATCTAAAGAACAGATTTGAAACATTAGACACTAATTACCAAAGACCAGAAGATTGTGGGATGACATCAAGAACATCATACAACAAGAAAGCAAAAGGTCATTGAGAAGACAAGAAAGAAGGAAAAGACCAAAATGGATGTCAAAAGAGACTCTGAAACTTGCTTTTAGAGATGCTAAAGCAAATGGAAGAAATGAGGAAGTCCAAGAGCTGAACAGAAAATTTCAAAGGGCAGCTCAAGAAGACAAAGTCAACAGTACATTGACAGAGAACTGCCAGAGGTTAAAGCTGGATTCAGATTTATTCAATCTGAATGCTGAGCACATAAATCAGAGAAGCTGGGTTATATGAAGGTGAATGTGGCATCAGGATTTCATGAAGACTCAATAACAACCTGCGATATGCAGATGATCCAA
>NW_006408716.1:2155278-2156692 GCF_000296735.1 Chrysochloris asiatica | reverse complement strand
AAAAGTGTTCAAGAGCGAAGATGTCAATTTGAGGACTAAGGTGCACCTGACCCAAGCTATATAGTCTTTTCAATAACCTCATATGCATGTGAAATTGGGTAGTAAATAAGGAAGACTATAGAAGAAGTGATGCATTTGAATTATGGTGTTGGAGGTGAATATTGCCATGGACTGCCAAAAGAACAAACAGATATGTGTTGGAAGAAGTACAGCCAGAATGTTCCTGAGAGCCAAGATGACCAGACGTCTTTCTTTAATACTTTTGAAATATTATCAGGAGGGACCATTTCCTGGAGAAGGATGTCATGCTTGGTAAAGTGGAGGGTCAGCAAAAAGAGGAAGACCCCCAATGAAATGGATTAGCACAGTGGCAGCAGCAATGGACTCACAGGTAACAAGTATTGTGAAATTGGCGCAGGACAGGGCAGTGTTTCATTCTGTTGTGCATAAGGTTGCTATGAATCGGTACCAACTCGATAGCACCTAACAACAAGGGCTAACTAAGACATGGAGGATCCAAGATGGCAGACTAGGCAGATACACTATCCAGACCCTCTACAACAAAGACTTCAGACCAATATGGATGAGAATCCTGGAACCCAGAGCTTCCAAGGAAAGAATAAATAAACAGATCAAATACCAAAGAGAGGAAGAGACTAAAATGAAAACAGTGAACAAGGAGCATTAAACTGCCAGCTGGCACAGCAAGGCTATTTTGAGTTATTCTAAGCCAGGTTCCATTAAATAGGAACCCGTTCTCCTTGCACAGAGCTGCACTAGAACCCATATCAGTGATTGGTGATCGGAGAGCTCTCTTAACTTCCTCTCTTAACCGGCACAACCTCCCAGTGACTGGAGGCACAATCTTCCCATGCCCACCCACCCAGGGCTTGATCAAACTCACCCCCTCCCACCCACAGTATACTATGCTGCTCTGTTTTTTCCTTTAGCTTTCATCTTAATTCTTTCCTTGCTCCTACCCTGTCATTTCCTTTTCGATTTTACTTTCCCTTTCCTACTTTTTTAGATTGCATGGAACGGATGCCCCTCTACCACCAGCACCCCTGTGGTTAGCAGTGCCCACCTCCACCCCAATTGGAGGTGAACGCTCCTGTTCAGTCAGCGCTGTAATCCTGAGCAGCTGTGTTGGGCAGCTAGCACTTTCGCTGGTGTCATGCTGACTCATTTGATTCCGTTTCTCTTTTTTAGTTCTTATCTCTTCCTACCCTCTTGTCTTTCTCTCCTTTCTTTTCTGTTTTTATTCCTCTTCTGATAGGGTCAGCTTAGGGGCAAGGAGAGAAGAAGCAGGACCTGGGACCGTAATAGAGAAAACAGTGCCAGGTATTTGTTGTGGTGTTGTTGTTAGGTGCCATCGAGTCAGTACCAACTCATAGTGACCCTATGTACAACAGAA
>NW_006408716.1:2141117-2145943 GCF_000296735.1 Chrysochloris asiatica | reverse complement strand
TTGCTTTTCAATATAATTTGTATATCTGTCAACAAGCTTTCATATTCCCTTATTAAAAATTGTTTTAGACTGAGCTGAGAGCCACAAAGGCACCGCTGTCTTCACTTCTTCATCAGAGGTGAATCTTCATCCTCAAAGGGCTGCTTTCAGGGGACCAAACATGTAAATGTATGAGGAAGTAAGATCAGGACTATAGGGAGGGTAGTGTAACACCTCAAAACGGAAGTTTTTGCAGAGGGTCAATAGTGTGGTTAGAGGTGTGTGGACATGAATTGTCATGCAAAATCACAAAGCCCTTGGATAGCAATCCTCTGTGTTTAATCCAAAATTTGTTGTTGTTGTTAAGTGCTGTTGAGTTGATTCCAACCCATAGCTACCTTGTATAGGGTTTCTGATCCATAACGATCTTGTACAGGGCTTCTGAGTAGTGATTCCGACCCATATCAACCTTGTGTAGGGTTTACGAGGAGTGACTGGTGAGCTTGAACTGCCGACCTTGTGTTTTAAACCGACTTTGCCATCCAGAGTATTGACCCATAGTGCCACATCAGGCTTCAGCTCTTCAGTGTTTCTCATTGTAAGGAGCACTGTTGAACCTTTTCCTGATAGCGTTCCAATACTTACCCTTCAGAATCCCAGAAAACTGTAAGCATCAATTTTCCAGCAGATGGTTGACTTGTGAAATTTTTCTTGGTCGTTGATTGCGGATGTTTCCACGCCATACTCTGCGGGTGTACTCTCAGGAAACTGACCATAAAACAAGTCTCAATGAGTTTAAAAACTGTAAAATACTATAAAGCCTCTTCTCATATCACAATGCTATAAAATTTGAAATCAATAAAAAGATGATCAAGAGAAAAAAAAAACCCAAACGTGTAGAAACTACATAACATCCTGCTTAAGAACTACTGGGTAATAGAAGAAATAAAAAATTCCAAGAATGAAAACACAAATGAAAGATACAAATAATGTGAATAAGAAATTAAATAGTTACTCTCACAACAGAACCTATAGAAATAAAAGGAATAACAGAAAGCTACGATGAACTGTCCTCTAACAAATTTGAAAATCTGAAAAAAGAGAAGAAATTTCTAGAAATACACTACCTACTAAAACTAACAGACTGAGGTAGAAGATTTGAACAAAACCATAATAAAAGAAGAACTCAAACAGATCATTAAAAAAAACAAAAACAAAAACAAAAAAACTCTCAAAGGATTTTAATGCACAGCATTCTATAAAGGATAAAATAACCAGAAAGAACCTCAACAAGATGCTAAAACTAGAAGAACTAAACAGCCCAATCAACCAACTTGACCTCACAGACCGATACAGAACATTCAATCCAACAACAACACAATGTATATTCTTCTCCAGTGCACATGGAACATTCTCCAGAATAGACCGTGTGGTAGGCCGCAAAGCAAACCTCAATAAAATTTAAAACATCAAAATACTACAAAGCATCTTCCCAGATCACAACACTATAAAATTAGAAATCAACAATAGGATATCAAGGAAAATAATCAAATTTATGCAAATTGAGTAATACCCTGCTTAAAAACTACTGGATAATAGATGAAATAAATGATTTTTTTAACAAAATGAGAATGAAAGCACTACATACCTTTGGGACACAGCAAAAGCAGCTTTGAGAGGGCAATTTATAGCAATAAACACACACATCAAAAAAAAAAAGAAAGAACCAAAATCAATACCATAACACAACATCTCCAACAATTAGAACAAGAGCAGCAAAGTAAGCCTACTAATACCAGAAGAAAAGAAATAATAAAGGTTAAAGCAGAAGTAAAGGATATAGAAAACAGAAAAACAATTGAAAGAATTAACAAGACAAGCAGCTGGTTCTTTGAAATGATTAATAAATTGACAAATCATTGGAAAACCTAACAAAAGAAAAAAAATAGAAGGTGCAAATAGCCTATATAAGAAATTATATGGGTTACATTATAACAGAAACAAGAAAAATAAAATGGATAATAACAGAATACTATCAAGAATTGTATTCCAATAAATTTTAAAATATAGATGAAATTAACAAATTTCTAGTAACACACGACCTACTTAAACTAACAGACTGAAGTAGAAAATTTGAACAGACCCATAACAAAAGAAGAAATTGATTAAGTAATTTTAAAAATCCCAACAAAAAAAGTCTGGGCCAGATGGCTTAACTGGTGAATTCTACTCACTAATTTTACTCAGATTATTCCAGAATATAGAGAAAGATGGGTAGCTTCTGAATTCATTTTATGAAGCAAGCATGACCCTGATACCCAAACTAGGCAAAGACATCACTAAAAAAGAAAATTATAGACCAATATTCCTCATAAACGTAAGTGTAAAAATAGTCAATAAAAACAACAACATATCAAAAAAATAATACATCATGACCAAGTGGGATTTATATCAGGCATATTGGGCTGGTTCAATATTAGAAAAACAATCACTATAACCCAACACATAAATAAAACAAAAGAAAAAACATGATCAGACCAACTGATGTAGAAAAGACATTTGGCAAAATCTAATACCTATTCCTGATTTAAAAAAAAAAAAAAAATCAACAAGCTAGGACTAGAAGAGAAATTTTCAGTATAATTGAGGGCATATATACAAAACAAACAGTCAGCATCACTCTCAATGGAGAGAAACTGTAACTATTCCTCTTGTGAACAGGAACCAGACAAGGATGCCCTTTATCACCACTCCTTTTAAATATTGTGCTGGAAGTTTTAGCCGGAGCTATAAGACCAGAAAGGGAAATTAAAGGCATCTAAATTGACAAAGAAGAAGTAAATGTCTATTTGCAGATGACATGATTCTATACTTTAGAAAATCTCAAACAAAAAACATAAAAGCTCCCAACAAAAAATAGTTCTGATCCAGACAGTTTGATCGGCAAATTCTACCAACTATTCAGAGAAGAATTGATACTCAAAACTATTCTAAAATATTAAAAAAAGGTGTTAATACTCCCAAACTTATATGAAGCAAGAAATCATAATACCCAAAGCAGGCAAAGACATCACTAAAAAAGAGAACTGCAGACTGCCCGTAAAGATTTACACCCTCGGAAACCCTGTACAGGGTCGCTATGGGTCGGAACCGACTCGACAGCACTTAACAACAACAACAACAAATCACCCATGAGGGAGCACAGTGGCTCCATACAACAAGCAGTGGACTGAGAACCACAGGTTCATGGTTCAAGCCTGCCAGCCACTCCGTGGGAGAAAGATGAGGCTTTCTGTTCCCTGGACGATTTAAAGCCTTGGAAATCCTATACAGGATTTCTGTGAATGGGAACTTACTTGAAGACAGTTAAGAACAACAGCAACATCACCCATGGACATTGACATAAACTTCTCAACACAATCCTATCCAATAGAATCTAACAAAATTAGCATATCATGGCCAAGTAAAATTCATACCAGACATGTAAGAATGGTGCAGTATTAGAAAAACAAGCAACATAATCTACCACATAAATAAAACAAATGGAGAAATAATTAAGATACTATACACACAACCAGTAGCCACCATTATTCTCAATGAAGGTAGATAGAAAACATTCCCCTTATCAACAAGAACCAGATAAGCATGTCCTTTATGACCAATTCTATTCAATATTGTACTGGAAATACTAGCCAGAGCAATAAGGCAAGAAAGGGAAATAAAAAGCTACCAAATTGGCAGAAAAGTAAAACTACCTCTATTTGCAGATGATCTGTCTCTATACACAAAAAGGTTCAGAGACTCAACAAGAAAACTACTGGAACTAGTATAAACAGTTATCAAAGTAGCAGAATATAAGATCAATATATAAAAATCAGTCATATTCTTCTACACTAAGAAAAATAACTGAAAAGAAAATCAAGAAAACAGTGGCATTTGCAACAGCCATGCAAAGATGAAGTACTTAGCAATACATCTAACCGTAGACACAAAAGACTTACACAAAGAAAACTACCAAACACTACTACAAGAAAACTAAAGAAACTTACATAAATGGAAGCATATACCATTGCAGTGTAGTAAATTATTTACTGTCTCTTCTAGTCATAGTCTTTGCAAACTCCCAACAAACAACTTTTTCCTCATGGGTATGTGTAAGAAAAGATGGGAAGGATGCTGATGATTCCGCTGTGAATGACTGTTAACAGGGTGAATTGTGAAAATTTGGAACTCTTACATGGGTATGGAGTCCTGATGTGGTGCTGTGGGATAAAGCACTGGACTTCAAGGTTGGTTTGAACCACCGGGTTGGTGATTCCAACTCACCAGCTGCTCCTTGGAAACCCTATACAAGGTTGCTATGAGTTGAAACTGACTTGACGACACTTAAGAACAACAGCATGGATGTAAAACGAGCCATTTCAGAAGCAGGAAGATATCACGACCACTAAAGAAAGAGAAGCAGAAGTTGAGTGAGTCCTTTGGGTCCTGAGATCCCTGTAAATTGAACCTCCTGGATGCAGAGAGAAGGCTGTCATACCAGAGGATCAGCAGCATCAAAAGCCAGAGCATGAAACAGAATGGTGGCCTTCTAGCCCACGGAGCAAGTAAAGTTGAGTGACTTTGGGTTGGAAACTTGCTTGCAGAATGAGGTGCCTCCAGACACTCAATTAGGGAATGTTCAGGCTCAGGCTTACCCTAGAAGGGTGTGTCCTGTGGGCATTTGTCTGCATCCTTAAAAGAGTTTTATAACATTGGCTGAGCAGAGAAAGGCTTACCTGTGGGCACAGGTGAGGAGAAACTATCCTGACAAGGATAACTGTGCACTAAGTATTTCAGAGCCTGAA
>NW_006408716.1:2139071-2139562 GCF_000296735.1 Chrysochloris asiatica | reverse complement strand
GATGACTGGATGATCGGAGCTCAACTAGGAGAAGAAAGAAGAGGGGAAAAAAAAAGAGTGAGCTGATACAGTCTGATGAACTTGACCTATACCTACGGAGCAGCGACTCAAAAGAAGGAACAAATCCTTACAGTAAGAAACATTCACACACACACACACACACAGAGTGGACGGAGATGGGCAACTTGGACATTGGATATTCAAATGGGGAGTGGGGGAACTGAATCTCCATAGGTACTATTCAATCTGTCTGGGCGGAGCTGATGAAAGGAAATACAGATGGGTAACTTGTGATACTGTAATGCTTATCAGGATGGATTATGAGGGTTGGAAATGCAAAGGTAGATGTTTTGTAACAAGGAAGGGAGTGATTAATTCTCCAGGATAGGAGCGGAGGGACCAACAACAGAGAAGAGCCAAGAGCAGGACCCTACCCAGAGAAACAGAGATGTCTGAGATAGAGACAGAGACGATGACATGGAGTGATGAAG
>NW_006408716.1:2102112-2138315 GCF_000296735.1 Chrysochloris asiatica | reverse complement strand
GATTCATAACCACTACACTACCAGAGCTCCTTAATCCAAAGTAAAACAAATCTATAAAACTGAAAATAGGGAGCCAGAATTATCAGTTTGCAACAACAACAACAACAAAACTCAACAAAGTAAAGAGAGGGAATAAGGTAATTACAGAATTTTCAAATGAAGAGGAAATCAAGTAGATTTCATGATGAAATAAAATTTTAAAATAATAAAAATAAACCTAACTGTAACCCTGAAACTAGTCTAACCCCTAACACTAACAGTAACCCTAGTCCTAAGTATAACCCTAATACTACACAAAACCCCAGGCCTAGCTTAGACCTAGCCATAGTCCTAACCCTAACTCCTTACTCCCTGCCAAAAACTAACTTGAGATGAATCAAATAACTAAATGTAACAGCGAAAACTATAAAGGTCATCAAAACAAAAATAGTGGCAAATTTAGGGACCCTAGTACATGGCTTAAATATGCCATCAAACATAACTTTAAAATGTACAAACAGCAGAAGACAAGCTAGATAACTGGGACTGCATAAAAATTCAACATTTTTGCACATCAAAAGACTTCACCAAAAGAATAAAGAAACAAACTATTGACCAGGGATAAAATTTGGCAATGACATAGCAGACAAAGGGCTAGTCACTAAGATTTGCAGAAAACTTCATCACCTCGACAATAAAAACACAAACAACCCAATAAAAAGTGTGGGCAGAAGACATGAATAGACATTTTAGCAAAGAAGACATTCAGGTGGCCAATAAGCACATAAAGAAATTGTATCAATTACTAGCTATTGTTGTTGTTATTAAGTGCCATGAAGATTCTGACTCATAGTGACCCTGTATAGGGTTTCCAAGGCCCTGCTGGTGGGTTTGAACCTTTGACCTTACAGTTAGCAGTCCAGTGCTTATCCTACAGTGTCACACCAGCCATTGTTGTTAAGTGCTGTTGAATTGGTTCTGACTCATAGCAACCCTGTATAGGGTTTCCTAGGAGCAACTGGTGGGTTTAAACTGCTGACCTTGTGGGTCGAAGTCCAGTGCTGATACTACAACACCACACCATCCATTGTTGTTGTTGTTAAGTGCTGATGACTCAGTTCTGACTCATGGTGACCCTGTATAGGGTTTCCAAAGAGCAGTTGGTGAGTTTGAACAGCTGACTAATGGACCACTTGAACCCCAGTCTCCACGACCTTGAGACCAGAATTAGATGACATCCATCTACCATTGCTATCTGCTCTGAAAAGGGTCATTAAAGGAGGTCCTGGAGAGACTGGGCGAATAATGTAGAACAAAACTCCAAATTATAAAAAATACCAGGTTTGCTGCTCTAATAGAGACTGGTAGAACCCCTTAGACACCCTTCAAACCTGGAACTGAACTCACTCCTGTGTATCAACATCCAGACAACCCGTAGATGTACAAATAAGGTGAATACTAACAAATAGGGCAAAGGGGAGCTCAGAGAGGAAGAGGTAAGACCATTGTTAAATTGTGGGTACTGAATCAATGTTACAAAACTAAATGTGCAGGAGTTGCTTAATGGAAAACAAATTTTCTCTGTAAACATTTACTCCAATCACAGTAAAAACAAATGTTTTTCTTGCTCTCACTGAGACTCCCTTATATATCTACTTACCACTTGGCTGAAAATTGAGCAATGAGGGTGAATTCAGTTCCAGGCCTGAAGTACGACCCAGGGTCATAGTCTTGGGTTTCCCCAGTCTCTTTATACCAGTTGTTGTTGTTGTTAAGTGCTGTTCAGTCATTTCCGACCCATAGCGACCCTGTATAGGGTTTTCAAGGAGTGGCTGATGAGCTTGAACCACCGTCCTTGTGGTTCAAACGACTTTGCAGTCCAATGCATTAGCCCACAGCACTACACCAGGACTCCAGTAAGCCTGGTCTTTTTCTTTCTTTTTTAACAGTTTTGAGTTTTACTCCACATTTTCTCCCACTCTATCCAGGACCTTTCAGAACAGTTAGTAGTGGTAACCAGGCACCATCTAGTTCTGGTCTTAGGGTCATAGAGACAGATTGTTCACATGCTCCATTAATCCACTGGACGATTGATTCCAAGTATTTTCCATTGTCATCACTCCTCTTTTCTCCACACATGTTGTTGTTGTGATGTGCCTTGAAGTCGGTTCTGACTTATTGCGACCCTGTAGCAGGGTTTCTGAGGCTGTAAATCTTTATGGGAGCAGAAAGCCTCACCTTTCTCGTGTGGAACAGCTGGTAGTTTTGAACTGCTGACCATGAGATTAGCAGCTCAATTCGTAACCACTACGCTACCAGAGATAGTCGCACCTTAAATGGCCACTCATGAGTTTTTAAGATAGTTGCTACTAACCAAAGTAGGATGTAGGACATTGTCTTTGTGAACTATGTTCTGCCAATTGACCGTGGTGTCCCCTGAGACTCCCTGTAACTCATTTATAGGGTCTTTACAAATATAATTTCCTCTAACATTTCATTGGAGTCCTGGTGTGGTGCTATAAGATAAGCACTGAACTGTTAACTGAAAGGTTGGAAGTTCAAACTCACCAGTTGCTTCTTGGAAACTCTATACAGAGTTGCTATGAATCAGAACCAACGTGACGGCACTTAACGACAATGATAAACATTTCATTGGACAGAATTAGTCACGTGGCCAACCTACTTCAAGGGAGCTTGGAATTGTAGTCTATTGTGTGGTTACTACAGGCATACCTTGTAGCATGGAGACTACCTCAGACATGCTTGGCAACAGATGGAGGGGATAAGGAAGAGCAAAGGCTTGAGAAAGAAGGAGGGCAATTTGCCTGCCTTCCCAGTGATTGCCCAATTCTCTGTCTGACCTTAAGAAAGTGTCCTTAATATTGGGGTTGTTGTTGTTGTTAGGTGTTATCGAGTCGGTGCCAACTCATATTGAGAGGGAGTTGTATTTTCGAGTCGGATTAGATTCATTTTATTAAGATTTTATTAAGTCATGGAGCTGCCTCCCATCAGCCACTTACATCTACTTCATGAGAGTAATGTTCTATCCTATAATCTGCCTCTACCAGAGGCTCAGGAATCCTGGTGTGACACTGTGGGTTAATGCGCTGGACTGCATGGTCGGTTTGAACCACAAGCTCAGCGGTTCAAGCTCACCAGCCACTCCTTGGAAACTCTATACAGAGTCGCTATGAGTCAGAGCCAACTCAACAGCACTTAATAACAACAACAACATAGTAGCTCTAAGAGTCAAGTTCCCAGAGCATCTTGAAGCAGAAAAGCTCAGATCCATCCACCTAGAGTTACTGGCATTTAAAGACTCTACATAACCATAAATTTATTAAGGATAAATGAAATGGCTCAAATGAACTTAGAGCGCCCTAGTTTCCTCCCTGAACTCCCAACATAGCTACTCCTACGCCTCTATGAAAAATAAGGAAATCTGAGAATCAGAGAATTTTTTTTGGAGGCATGAAATGTGGCCTGGATTATTTCAGAATTTGGGGGAAGTATCCTGGATTATTCCAGAAATATGCCAGTGGGTATCACCTATAAGCTCTTAGAAAACCTCTGGAAAGTTGGATTGAGCTGAATTTGTTTAAAGAGATCAGTATGGGGTGGATAGAAAGGATATTGTAGGCAATGAAGGACTCTTTGTTGTTGTTAGGTGCCATGGAGTCAGTACCAACTCATAGCAACCCTATGCCTGGACCAATGTCATAATCATTGCTATACCTGAACCCATCACTGCCGCCACTGTGCCCATTCTTTAGGATCTGATATTTTGGGGTAGGACAGAGAAAGCAATTGACTTGTGGTTTATGATAGCCATAGATTGGACCACATTTTGACATGAAGCAAGTTCGGCAAAATCTTGGCCTACCTGATAGGAGGTCTTGGAGTGAAAGTCACTCACTAGAGTTATTTCCCATCTAGTCAAACCAACCAGGCCCTTATATCCTCATCTCCCTCAGTCTCTAGGTATGGGATGCAATGGGAAAGGCTGGACGTGATGCAAACACTCATTATAGCTGAGCATCAACTCATTTCCTGGAGGAGGACCTACACAGCATGTCTGCATGACTACCACACATTCTGTCCTTACAGAATGCTCCTAGATTGGATTTTTACCTTGAGAGAAATACTACAGATCGAATCAGATATCTGCTCAGGGTGGAAAGCCTGGTTAATCAGCTTAGCTGGTGACCCATTTTTCCCTCTCATGGGGTATCTACTAAGTGGATTTTCTCCCAATGTCTCTCAGGAGTCCTAGGGAGATCCATGAAATCTCAGTACCCATCAGGATGTCCTAAGTAAAAGACAGGTGAATATGAGGCTAAGAGTTGATTGGTGTTGGGGGTAAATGAACATTTATTGGGTATCTAGGCCTGGCGTGGCACTGTAGGATAAGCACTGGATTGCTAACTGCAAGATTGACAGTTCAAACCCAGCTGTTCCTTGGAAACCCTATGCATGGCTCTATGAGTTGGAACAGACTTGACAGCATTTAACAACAATAACACTGTATCTTAAAGGTGCGCTGGTAGCTTAGTGGGTTAGGAGCTGGGTTGCTAACTGTCAAGGCCAGCAGTTCCAATCCATCAGCCATTCCGGGGGAGAAAAATGAGGCTTTCTTCTCCCGTACAGATTACAGCCTCAGAATAATCCTATACAGTCTCTATGAGTGGGAATTGAGTTAACAGCATACCACCACTACCACCAGCACTGTATGTTAATGGGAGAAAGGTGAGGCGTTCTGCTCCCATAAAGATTTACAGGCTCAGAAATTCTACACATGGTTGCTATGAGTTGGATTCTACTAAATGCCAGTGGATTGGACTGGATTGGATTGGACTACATGTTAAAGGACCTCTGGTGCTGTAGTGAATGATGCGTCGGGCTGCTAACTTCAAGGTCAGTAGTTCGAATTCAATAGCCACTCAGCCAGAGAAAGAGGTTCCTTGAAGTATTCCATTATCTTTCCATTTCATTTCTCCATGAACTTTATGAAGCCACCTTGAAGATGAGTTAAAATTGGGAGACACTCAGCTCATTGTCTAGGTAGTTGTTATATACGATGACAACATTTGAATACTTAAAAAATACCAATTTACTGAATTTTCATCGCTCCCCCCCCAATTCCACTACCTCCATCACTTGGGTTGCTACCCGCAAGCTGAATTTGATGTCAGCTGCTGTTGAGTTGGCCTCCGATTCATGGTGGGTGACGCCATGCACAGTAGAATAAAATGTTGCCTGCTCTTGTACCATCCCGATAATCTTGTTGTGGGTCAGACCATTGTGATTTTCGGGACTAGATTACCAAGGATTTCTTCCTGGGCTTAGGAAACCTGTTCCACATCAGAGCCTCCACTGACAGATGGCTGGTGGCTGTGTACCAGGTGCATTGATCAGGAATTGACACCAGACCTCCAGCACTGTTGTTGTTAAGTGTTTGTTAAGTTGCTTCAGACTCATAGCGACCCTGCATAGGGTTTCTGTGGTTTTAAATCTTCACAGGAGCAGAAAGCCTCATCTTTCTCCCACGGAGTGGTTGGTGGACTCGAACCTCAGACCTCGTGGTTCGCAGTCCAGTGCTTATCATATGGAGCCACCATGCTCCCCTGACCTCAAGCATGGAAGGCAAGAATTCTAACACTGAAGCACCAATATGTCCTTGTATAATCATTAAAAAAAAACAAAAACAAATCTGCTACATTGATTCGATTGCCACTAAAAAACAAAAAAAAACAAAATCTAAATCTGTTGCATCAATTTGATTTTGACCAAAACCAAATCTATTGTATTGATTCCGTTCCAACTTATGATGACTTTGTGTGTTATAATGGAGTAGAATTGCTCCAAAGGGTGTTCTTGTCGATAACCTTTACAGAAGCAAATGTCCAGATCTTTCTTTCATAGTCCTGCTGCGTGGGTTAAAACCACCAATCCTTTAGGTTAGCTCATTGTTGGGAAGTGCTGCCAAGTTGTTTCCTACTCACAGCGACCCTGTATAGGGTTTCCAAGGAGTGGCTGGTAAGTTTGAACCACTAACCTTGTGGTTCACACCAGCTTTGTGGTCCAGAGCTTTTCTCACAATGCCATACCAGGACACCTTTAGGTTAGCAGCTGACTTCAAATCCAAGGGGTCCTGGTAACCTAATGACCTGGGCTGCTAACCGCAAGGTCAGCAGTTAGAATTCAGCAGAGGTACCATGGAAGAACGATGAGGCTTTCTGTTCCCATCAGGATTTACAGCCTTGGCAATGTGTGCACAGTGTCTCTATGACTTGGAACCAACTGAAGAGCATACAGCCAGCACCGCCACTTATTCACACAGAGTTGGCATCGCTGGACCCTCTCTCCAATAGTCTGTGGAGAAATACACAGCTGTTTTGCTTTCCTCCTGCCTGAAGCAATACCCACTGAAGAAAACACTGCGTTGTTAGAGCCGGTCATACTGCCCACCACCTGGCTCACAGGGGCAATTACACGTGTCGCCTCCAACCCCCCAAGCAGGAGCAGCCTCAAAATCTCTCTGGATGTCCAGCCCACCTAGTCCCTGGCTGCAGACCCCTTCCTCTTTTTCCCCTCCTCCAAGGGCAATGCCTACATGGACCTATGTTCATCAGGCCAAGTGTGTGTAGAATCCTGCCGGATTGGTTTTCAGAGGCCGATAGCTGCAAGGGTTAGTGCGCTGCCCTCAAGGAGGTGGTCTGGAACTATCAAGGGAGAAGAGCGGAGAGCGAGACCCTACCCAGAGAAGCAGCAATGCCTGAGATGGAGGCAGAGACGAAGACGTGGAGAGATGAAGCTGTTGGGAACTTTAGACACAGAGAGGGAGAAGGGCTGTGTGCTGACGACTGGGGGGCAGGCTTGTAGTGTATACCCTTTGGTTTGTTGATGATGCATGGAGAGGACTGTAACCATGGCAATGAAAGGAGCTCTGGTAGCATAGTGGTTACGAATCGGGTTGTGAACCTTAAGGTCAGCAGTTTGAAACTACCTGCCGTTCTGTGGGAGAAAGATGAGGCTTTCTGCTCCTGTAAAGATTTATAGCCTTGGAAACCCGGTACAGGGTTGCTATGGGTCGGAACCGACTTGACAGCACTTCACAACAACAATGAAACGATATACGATAGGATAAATGCAAAACTAATATTCTTCCCTGTTAACTATCACATAATTCACTATAAAACATTAAAAAAAAAGGAGGTGGTCCACATTGGGTCGAGTCCACACATAGGCCATGGACACGCTCCTCCGGTGGAGCCAATGCCCATGAGTCAGGCCTGCTGTGTCACCATCTCCATGGTGTTGTGTGAGGTACACAGCTGACCACATTACAGGAGAACCCCTCGGCACCCCCAGACAGCTTACAGCACAGGGCTGGCATCTGCAGAGGCCACACAGTTGTCTGTTAGGACAGCTTCGGCTCCAGAGAAGCTGTGGCTTTCAAAACCTGAAACTAACTTGTGACGGTTCCAAACGGCTCCATCCATTTACTCAACAAGTATTTATTCCAACAGTTGCTGTGGGATTTTTCAAAAGTAGAGAGTTGGGTCTTTCTTTCAAAGTACCGCTGGGTGGACTTGAACTTTCAACCTTTCACCAAGAAGTGGAGCAGGTGAATTGTTTGCATCACTCATTTACTTACAAATAATCAGTCACTGAAAACAATGTGGAACACAATTCTAGTCAGACACACCTGGGGTCACCATGAGTTGGAATTTTAATTCCACAACTGGTTGGTAGCTTTCTTGATCGTACATCTGCTCTTCTAGGCACTACACACAGCGTTCAGCAGTGAACCAGGGAGACACAGTCTGTACCTTCATGTAGTTGTTACAGTGGGGCTTTAGCATGACAAAGAAATAATTTTCTTATAGACAGTTGTTGTGAAGTGCCGCTGAATCGGTTCTGACTCATAGCAACCATGTATAGGGTTTCCGAGGAGTAGCTAGTGAGCTTGAACCTCCAATCTTTCAATTCAAACGGCTTTGCAGTCTGGCGCATTAACCCACAGCACCACACCAGGACTCCATAAACAGTGGCTAGACATTAGTAAACATTACTCTTTGCTGTGTCCAGCATCAGCTATTCTCCGTGTCCTGCGTGGAGAGATAAAACCCAAGTAGGGGCGATAGATTAGAGAAAAAAAGGAAGACAGAAATGAACTAAGTAAAGTTGGGACCAGGTGGGATGCAGCACTCTTCCAACCATGATGTCCTTCTCCAGGGACTATGCCCTGTTGATGACATGTCCAAAGGACATGAGATGAAGTCTCAGCATCCTGATTTCTAGGAGCATTCAGGCTGCATTTCTTATAAGCTTTTACTAAAGGAAAGCAGAATTGTATCCCTTTTACAGATGAAGGAACTGAGGCCTCTCAGAAAGTGATCATGAATTGTTCATCTAGAGTTCACAGCGGCACCACTCAACAGAGGTTCCACTTGCATTGCTTCTAAATAAATCTCTGTCTTGAAGTCCTCTTGTGGCTTCCATTGATCAGAAAGCATTGTTCTCCATCTGTCTGAGTGGCAAATTCCCAATGAGTCCATGTGAGTTTGACATTGTGAAAGATTTTACGATCTTTTACAAATGGTGAATTCTATGTGCGCTCCTGGCTAGTCTATGATAGCCAGTTGTTTGGTCAAACAAACACTAGTCTAGATGTTGCTCTGAAGTTATTTGTAGATGTGATTAGCATTTAAAATCAGTGACTCTGGGTGACCACTCGTCTGTCAGTTTGTCGTACTGTGATGGCTTGCATGTTGCTGTGTTACTGAATGCTGTGCCATCGGTGTTTTAAGTACCAGCAGGGTACACCCATGGTGGACAGGTTTCAGCTGAGCTTCCAGACAAAGACAGACTAGGAACAAGAAGAGATGGACTACTTCTGACTGTTTAGCCACTGAAAACCTTTGAATAACAGTGGAATACTGTCAGATAGCAACAGAATATTTAATATTAAAACATGATGAATAGCATCAGAATATTGTCACAAAGTATTCAAGAGCAAAGATGTCAATTTGAGGACTAAGGTGTGCCTGATCCAAGTCATGGCATCTCATGAAAATTGGACAGTGAATTAAGAACCCTGTAGATAAATTGATGTATTTGACTTATGGTGTTGGAGAAGAATATTAAAAGTATCATGAACTGCTAGAAGGTGACCCAACAGAATGCAGAAATCATCAGACAATATCATCAATATTACATACAAGTAAAATTTGGCTAAAGATGATTCAAAAATGACTTTAACAGTACATGACAGGGAACTGCCAACGATGCAAGTCAGATTTAGATGAGGATGTGGATTAGGGGACATCATTGCTGATGTCAGATGGATCTTGGTTGAAACAGAGACTACCAGAAAGATATTTGTTGTTGTTGTTAAGTGCTGTTGAGTCGGTTCTGACTCATAGCAACCCCATATAGGGTTTCCAAGGAGTGGTTGGTGAGCTTGAACTGCTGACCTTGAGGTTCAAATCAGCCTTGTAGTCTACTGTGTTAATCTACTGCGCCACACCAGATGTTTACCTGGAATTTATTGCCTATGCAAATATGTGGATCAGGAGAAGCTTTGGGTAACACTGTGAAGAATGAATGTTCCAGAACATTTAATTAGACCAAGAGGCTATGTTCAAATAGATCAAGGGGACACTGAATGTTTTAAAATCAAGAAAGGTGTGTGCCAGGGTTTTATTCTTCCACAACTCTTATGCAATCTGTATGCTGAGCAAAGAATCTGACAAGCTCAATTGCATGAAGAAGAACATGGTATCAGGTTTGGAGGAAGACTCATTAACAGCCTGCAATATGCAGATGATACAACCTTTCTTGCTGAAAGCAAAGAGGATTTAAAATACTTACTGATGAAAATCAAGGACCACAGTCTTCAGTATGGGTTGCCCCTCAATGTAAAAAATATAAGAATCCTCACCACTGGACCCGTAAATAAAATCATGATTACTACTTCATTGTCAACGTCTTCATTTTGCTTGAATCTACTATCAACACTCATGGAAGTAGCAGTCAAAAAATTAAATGACATATTGCATTAGGCAAATCTGCCGCACACGATCTCTTCAAAGTGTTCACAAGTAAAAATGGCAGTTTAAGGGCTAAGGTGCACCTGACCCAAGTCAGGGTCTTCTCAATAGCCTTGTGTGCAGGTGAAAGTTAGACAATGAATAAGGAAGACTGTAAAAGAATTGATACATTTAAGTTATGGTGTTGAAGAAGAATATTAAAAGTACTATGTATTGCCAGAAGAACTGGAAATAAATCTCTTTAGGAAGAAGTACAACCAGAAATCTCCTTAGAAGCCAGGATGGCAAGATTTCATCTCTCTTACTTCAGACATATTATTCGGAGGGACCAATCCTTGGAGAAGGACGTCATGCATGGTAAAATGGTGGTAGTGGTGGTGTGCCCTGGACTTGGTTCCGACTCATAGCCACCCTACACAGGGTTTCCAAGGCTGTAAATCTTTATAGGAGCAGAAAGCCTCATCTTTCTCCTGTGGACCAGCTGGTAGTTTCAAACTGCTGACCTTGCAGTTCACAGACGGATCTGTAATCATTACGCTACCAGAGCTCCTTTGGTAAAATGGAGGTTCTGTTAAAAAAAAGAAGACACCCAACGAGCTGGATTGGCACAGAGGCAGCAGCAAAGGACTGAAGTGTAGGGACGATTCTGAGGATGGAGCCGGATGGGGCAGTGTTTTGTTCTGTTGTGCATAGGGTCGCTATGAGTCGAAGCTGACTCGATGGCATCTAACGACAACACTTTAAAGGCATGTGCCTTTGATCCCCAGCCTATTGTAAGCAGGGTGATCTTCTTTTAGAATGAAGTCGTGGCAATGCTCCTGCTATTAGCAATTTAAGTGACAACTTTTGCTCTTTTTTTTCTTTTCTTATGCATCTTTCTGTATCTCTAGCGCATTGATAAGGAATTGGCACAGATGATGTGCTCAGAAGACATTATGAAATGAATGATTGAGTAAAGTACTGAGTACTGAGTGGTCCTCGTGCTGTCCAAGAAGTACGTTTGTACAATGTTACAATGCAACACACTTATTTCTGACATCGCTAACTTGTGACTACAAAATAAGGCCACTTTATTTAATCAAATTACAGTGGCTCGGGTCATCACCACCTCATTCTGGGAACCTGACCCTTCAGAGAAATTCCTCTATACCTAGTTACTTCTTTGAATCTTCCAAGGCATCCTCCATGTGGTCACGTGCCTGTCTACCAGCCTGAAAGGGTCTCCTTCCTATACACCTGTTCATTCTTCCATAACCAGGACCCTTGACCACTATCACAAGAACATTAGTACATTCCAAGAGATGCCTGCACGCATGCCCGGTGAGCTGCACTTGGATTGTCCCAAAGTAGCAGAGAACTTGGTACGGCTGTACAGATGCAGAGAATAGGGATCTTCCTCAGCCTTGCCACACGTTGCCAGCTGGGCTCTGAGGGGGATCTATTTCAGGACAGATTCTCTTGGACAGTCTCATCAGTTCCTAACTCAAACACAGGATGCAGGCTGGTGTCTGCTCCTCCCGCCATCATTTCTTTGTCTGCCTCACTCTTCTCTCTTCTCCTCGAATGAAGTCTTCTAGTTCCCTTAATGGGTAGAAAGCTCCGGGGAGTCAAGGCACATGGAAAGAGGGCTCCAAGATTTGAACTGTAGCCAGCCAACCTCAGATGCCCCGTTTTCAACTAAGAATGGCAACTGTCTATGAGCTGTGTCGTGTCTCAAGTCGTATACTCAGTGCTTTAGATGCAATAACTCTTTTTACCATCATAGAAACTATTTTTTGCCCCCCTGAATTGATGAAGAATGTGAGGTCCAGAGAGGCTTGGCCCTTTGCTCAAAGTCACACTTGAGTGGAAGAAGAGGATTCAGACCTAGAGCTATTAGACAGCAAAGCATTATGGTATTGTATGGGTAGGGAATCCGAGCCTAGCACAGGGTAAAACTAAGACTCTGTAGTGTTGAGTCACATCTGCTAACTGTTCTGAGCGTATACAGCTTCACTCTTAGAACCCAGGAGTGGGAGAGCCAGCCCCAGCCATCACCCCATCTCCCCAGCACTTTACCTATGGGCCTCACATTGGGCCAACTGAGGTCCAGACCTGTCCCATAGGACTGAGCAGGCAGGCCCTCCATCCACCATTCCCTACTATTACAGGACATGGCATGGCCTCACCCTACTGCACGCTCAACTGAGGCCTCCTCCCATGTTAACTACATCTGCTGGTTCCTTAGCAGATGTAGCCAATATGGGACCACATCAGTTTAACCATCTCCCCTTTTTCCGTGGTGTCTCATGATACCAACTTGGCACTATCACTCCACTCTCCAATGCCTAGAGCTGCCCAGATGCCCAGTCTCCAAGCTTAGCTCTGCCTTATCTCAGACTTCTAGGCTAGTGTCAGAGCCCAGCTCCTTGCAGTGCCCACCTGATCATCTGAGTGTTCAAGCCCTGAGGCCACACCACTGGGCCAAGGCCAGCCCTTCTGATTCCTCCCAAGGGTTGGACCAGGTTGGGGGAGTTTTCAGTCCCAGCTCCATTATTCCCCAGGCATCCTAGACTTTTCTGCTGGGCAGGACAGCCCAATCTAGCCCTACGATAGCCACACTCAGTAGATGAGCCTTGCTGTAAGAGATGTGGAAGGGTTGTTTAGTCTTCTAGAGTTGATGTGGGGTTGAGGGTGGATCTCCCAAAGAGGTTCCAAGAGCAGGTTCTCTGTGGCTATGTCAAGAAGAAAGGTCTCGCTAAGTCAGCTCAGATGAACACAAGCAGAGAGCAGGTTAGCTTGGCCTTCAGTTAATAGATTTTATTTATCATTTACCAAAAAGTTTGATTGCATGCAAGTTGTGAGGATGGCTGTGCTCCCGGGGGAGGGCAAACCTGATCTAAATCAGCCCTGTCCTAACGCACAGATTGGAAAGTAGCTGCATGTTCAACCAGGCCTTCTGTTTGGACTCCTGGCTTGCTAATGTCTACTTTGAATGTAATACTCTCTGGACCGGGAGACGACCGGACTCCAGCAAGGATCTGTACACTGGCACATTGTATAACACCTCCAAAACCAGACTCAGGAATCAAGAAAACCACATGTGGTTATCATTTCTTTCAATAAAATCATTGGCATATTCTAGAGGGCAATACTTCTCTGTATCCACCATTGTTGTTGTTGTTGTTGAGTGTCATCGAGTCGGGTCCGACCTATAGCGACCCTGTACAGGGTTTCCGAGGGTGTAAATCTTTACGGGAGTAGAAAGCCTCATCTTTCTCCCGCGGAGCGGCTGGTAGTTTCGAACCGCTGACCTTAAGGTTCGCAGCCCGATTCGTAACCACTACGCTACCAGAGCTCCATAGAGGCCTCCATTTCCTCTCTCCTTGGAGAGACCACCATTAGCTGATAAAGGGGGTCCCAGCTGGAGAAAAAAGCTCAGGATTCAGGAAGCCAGGGCTCTCCGACCAAGTTCTACTTCACTCCTTTCTTGGGAACGCATCTTTCTCATCTCAGCAAAAAAGAGGCTTGGACTGGCTGTGGCTGCCCTCACTGGTCCTCTCCAACCATAGCTGGTGGCTGGCCAGGCTGTAAGGTATGTATGTGGGCCAGGCTGTAAGGTATGTGGGGGCAAGAATGGAACAATGCTCCAGGGGTGGGAGGTGAGGGTGATCAGGAGTACTTAACCCCATCCTGCCAGCCTCCAGGGGGCGCTAAGCAGAGCCACAGAGAGGCAGCAAATACTTTCTGGAAGACTTGTACCCCAGGGAACTGACCTTCACAAAATATTTTAGATTTGTGCCATTTTGCAATTTGTTAAAACCCTCATCACCATTATCTTCTTCTGTGTTCATCCAAAACCCATGAGCAAGGCAGACAGGACTTGCTTTGTTTGAAGAAAAAAATGATTGGGGATTTGAACAACAATCCTAAGATTACTCATGAAGATGGTGTCTCTCAGATCTCTGTCCTGTTGTCCATCTATAGTCCCTCACTGTCTCTTCAAGAACTGTTGGTGAGGTAGACCCTCAGAGAGGGACTCTGATGCTATTCCTGTTATCTCTCAGGTAGACATTTCTGGGTCTGAGGCAGCTTTAGGTTGTCTGCACTCACTTTCAACAAAGCCCATCCTATATCATGTCCTGGTCCGACTGGGCATAGCAGAGACCTATACTCTGACCGAACACCAATGTCTTCTTCTCACAGCCCCACGCATGGTTCTGCAGCCAGCAGGGGTCTTAGGGCATCACTGCCCACTCCCTGCCTACAGTTCTCCTCCAGTTCCCAAATGTCACTGCCCTCCAACCTTAGCCTAGTCGGAGGCCCTGTTCTTGCTCTGCTCTTAGCTGGAGTCTCCAGGATCCAGAGTTGGAGGTCCCTGCTGTCACCGTATCAGAGATGGCTGGAGCCCTGCTCCTTGACCAATAGGATCTGAGGGGCTGGGAGGGCAGACACAAAAAGCGAGCTGCTCATTGGTTCCCAGCCTCTGCAGAGAGGCGCACTGAGACAGCGTCAAGAATCCGGGCAACAAAAATTACTGGAAAACTGCATCCCACAGCCAGAGAAAGGGGATGCTGGGGCTTTGAATGTGGGGTTCCACCACTGCATAGAACAGGGTGACCTAAGGAACAAAGGGTGGGGAGCAAGATCCAAGTAGCAGGACAGTCATGTGGGGGCATGAGGACCCAGGGCACATTCTAGAAGTAAGCCTTCTTCTCTATACTCTTTTTTTCAAACTTTTGCTTGAGCTCTGAAACCAAAGATGAATGGATGGGGCTTCCCAAGGCCTTTGGCTTTGCCGACCATTGGGTCTTCTGGGGGGCCAATGAACCAGAAACCGTAGGCACAGTCGAGGAGGCAGTGCCCATGGTGGGCACTATTCTGGGTAGAGGTGGGGGGACTGGAGCTTTGGGGAGCAGTGAGCCTCCCAGCCTATTGTTACAGTTCTCATTGGGAGCATCCTCTTTGAGTATAAACTTGGCTGCAGCTTTCGCTCTCCTGAACTTGAGCCATTCGATGCGAACAGTGCGGGGTGCAGGGCTGGGCCGCTGGCGGAGCACACGCCGCACGGGCAGGACCTTGTTGGACTTTCTGTTGCGCCAAAAGGTGGCGGTGGAGACGAGCACAGTTATGGTCACGACGGTGGCCATGACACCAGCCAGCACGCCCACAGCCTTCATGGGGTTGTCTTTGGTCTGCATCAGGAAGGCCGCCATGGGGCCCCGGGACAGCGTCTGGAAGAAAGAACCCCACCCTGCATTCGGTGGTTCCCACCTGGTCCCTGAGACAGAGACCAGACTCCGAGCGTCACTAGACCTGCTGTTTCCTAAATTTTCTGGGGTCAAGGATCCCTTTGAAGATCTGGGGAGCACTATGGGTTCAGAAAACAGTGTATGCATAGAGACTGTGTTGCAGACAATGTTCCAGGAGAATGCACACAGACAGATGTGATGCCAAGAACCATAGTCAGACTCAGAATGTCTGCTTTCGCTGGACATTGTCCTTTCAAGGGTTTAGCCAGTGGCAGTTGAATGATGGAGACCCCATCTGTCAGAGGAAAACTATACTTCATAGGGCCTTTATGGCTGTTTTTCAAAAGCAGATCTTTCTTTTGAAGTACCTCTGGGTGGACTTGAACCTCATACCTTTTGATTAACAGTTGGCACATTAACCACTTGGATCACCCAGGGACACCAAAGATGTTGCTTAACTTCATGGGGAACCTGTCTTCCCAACTCCTTAAGTGAACGGCTTCCTGTCAGCTACTGAGCTGAGAACTATACATAGTGATTTCATGTCTTTGTCTCAACACCCGTGTGAAGAAGGCAGCATATTTCCTATTTTATGTGAAAGGATATAGAGGCTTAGCAAAGCCCAAAGTTACACAGTTGAACAAACTAGGATTCCAAATCCAGGTCCTCTGACTCCGAAGCCTATGTGGTTCCAGTATAGGCTAGCATTGAGGCTCTTCGATAGGAAGGATGGTCTGCCCTCTTCTGGCCATGTAGCAGAAAGGCCTAAACTGGCCCTCTAGACTCTGCCCACGCCCACACACCCCACCCCCAACTCTCACTCCTACCCCCACCTGCATCTGTCTGGGCTCTTCACCCACCTCAGTGTCTATGATGTCAATCCTGAGCAAGGCTGTGGTGCTGAAGGAGGGAGAGCCGCGGTCCTTGGCCTGGACTTCCAGAGACCACGTGCCATCGCCACTAGCTGTGATGTTGTGCAGGACATCCAGGGAGCGGATGAAGTTCTTCAGTCGGATCTCGCCCGTGTGCGCATCGATATCAAACACGTTGGCTGGTTCTGCGTGCGTGATGGAATAGTCCACCAAATTGTTGGGCTCCTCAGCATCGTGGTCTGTGGCCTGTCACAAGGAGGGGCAGATAATGCTGGATTTTGAGGACCCCATCGTATGTGGTACCCCATACATACATTGGCTAAGGCAGAATCTCTGGAGTCGGTGGGAAATGGATTGCGTGCCCTCCTCTGAGCCAGTCAAGACCTGGACATGTACATTAATCCCAGTCTGTTCTCAGAACAAGTCTAGGAAGTAGGTGTTGTTCAATCCGTATTATAGCTGCAAAAACGAAAACTTGGAGATGTGAGTTGTTCAGAGATATAAAGGTAGATGTGGGGGAGTTGGGATCAACGCCCAGTCTATCTGGTGTCAGAGTTTCCACTGTGGGAAAACAATGGAGAGAGAGGGGCAAGGCACCAGCCTCTGAGGCATGCAAGCAGGCAGGAAGCTATTTACAAGGAAACTGTCTGACCTCAATGCTTTCAATTGTAAAAAGGCAATAATGTCTTCTCAGGGGGTGTTTCTGGGATGGGCAGTGAAGTAAAATATAAAGTACCTCCAAGTCCCTTTCACATGGTAAGAATCATATGGTTGGTTATGTGCCGTGGAGTCGGTTCCGACTCATAGCGACCCAGTACAGGGTTTTCGAGGCTGTAAATCTTTGCCGGAGTAGAAAGCCTCATGTTTCTCCCGTGGAACAGCTGGTAGTTTCAAACTGCTGGCCTTGCGATTCGCAGCCCGATTCGTAACCATTACGCTACCAGAGCTCCTTAAGAATCATGTATATGCATATAAATACATAAATATTTATATAAATGAATATAAACCCCACCAAATCAAATCAACTACATCTGAGTTGGTTCTGACTCATCAAGACACTATATAGCGTTTCTGAGACTGTAAATCTTTGCTGGATAGACAGCCTTATCTTACTCCCACGGAGCTGCTGGTGGGTTTGAACTATCCAACCTTGCAATTAGTACAGCTACATGGCCAGAAGAGGGCAGACCATCCTACAGCAACACCAGGATTCCTTATATGTGGATATAGATATTTGTTGTTAGTTGTTAAGTGCTGACAAGTCGATTCCATCTTACAGTGACGCTGTATGGGGTTTCTGAATTAAAGATGCAAATGTTTGTATAAATGTATATTGTTGTGGTTGTTATGTGCTGTGGAGTCGGTTCCGACTCATAGCGACCCTGTACAGGGTTTCCGAGGCTGTTAATTTTTACGGGAGCAGAACGCCTCATCTTTCTCCCGCGGAACAGCTGGTAGTTTTGAACTGCTGACCTTGATATGCTTCATTTTTATGCCATGATTCCTCTTGCAGTCATTGAAACAGGACTTGTAAGGGAAAGAACACTCCTACCCAAAGAAAACTAGCCATCTCTGAAGCCCACCTCAATTTTCAACGGGGTCCCCAGCACCATGGTCTTCTCCTGGATGTTCTGTGTGAACTGGGGATGATGATCGTTAACATCCAGCAAAGCGATGAACACCTCAGCCAGGCTGTATCTACCCTCCAGATCCTCGGCCTTCACATAGAAGTTGTACCTGGCCGTGGTCTCGGCGTCCAGGCTGGCCCAGGGCTGGGTGTAGATGATCCCAGAGGAGGGATGGATCAGGAACCTGCTGGGCACAGAGCACTGAGCATGCAGGCTTATGGGTGTGTGTAGTGCACGCCTATGCACACATGTGTGCACACATCCTCACACATGTGCTTACACGCACACATGCATGCGTGCATGCACACACACACAGGTCTGCATTGCTGAGCTGCCTCTGGAAGCTACAATAGGTATGTTGTAGCTTCCCCAAGTTTCCCCCATTCTCTCCTTATTCTTTCAGACAGACTGAGAAAGACAGAACAACCTATCCACTCACTCACCCATCAGTATTGAGCTTTAATAGCCTAAAATGTAGCCTTTCTACCCTTTCCACAGCCTGCCGCTCCCAGCCTGGTATCTTTTACTTTTGTGCTCTTCCAGCAATGATATAACTCTCCTCTCTTCCACTTGCAAATGCCTTTCTAAGTGTGCCCACAGTTCTGCCCAGACTCTCCATTGTTCCCTTCCACTCCTCACTCCCATGCTCACATTGGCAACCCAGGATGTAGTCCCTACCAACTTCCTCCTGCATTTCCCTCTGATCCTTCCACCCTCATGACTCCCAAATCCCCAGCCTGGGTGGCTGTACGTCTAGCTCTACTCACAGTTCAGACCCAGTTCCATAGATGGAATATTTGACTTTGCCCCAGGGGCCTGTGTCTGGATCCACAGCCTGAAAGAGAAAAAGCTCACAGTGGTACCTGTCCTTTTGTCTGGGCATAGCGGCAGCTCAAGATTGTGAGGGCTGCTTTGTCTGTAAAACAAGGGGAAGTTGGGGTGCCCAACTGGGAGGAAGCTGATCTGGAGGCCTGTCCTAGAATCTTTATGTTCCCCTGAAGAGGTCTCAAGTGTTGGGGGGAATCAAAAGATTGAGGTCTGGAAAGGCATTTATTCCTGCTTTATAAATGGGGGAAGAAGAGGTGTGCTTCCTATACCCTGTGCTAGGGTTTAAACAAAGGTCCTCATCATAGTCCCCGGTCTACAGATTAAGAAGCTGAGGCTTAGAGGAGGGAAGCAGCTTGCAGAAGATTACAGCTAATGAGAGTGGGCTTTACAATGTGGCCCAGACTTTGATTTTGCAAGACTACAAGGGATCTGTGCTGTCCCTTCTGTGGATAACTACCCATCCCCAGACCTTGTAACAGTAATCAACCCACTGTAACAGCCACCACGTTCGAGTTCCCTGGAGCATTCTCGGGGATCCTGGCAATGTAGTAGTGAGAGGTGAATGTGGGGACATTGTCGTTGGTATCTCGGAGCTGGATCACCACATCTGCAGTGGAGCTGAACTTCTCAGGGGTGTTTACTTCGATGGCCAGGAGCTGGGGGAAGGAAGGAAAACAGGTGGCTGTCAGCTGTCTGTGGTGAGCCTTCCTACCTTGTGTCCCCAGAGCTGGCTCGGTTCTCCCTGCCTTGTCTTGGAATCTCGGCTGCACACAAGCCATTCCTGCCCCCACCTGCAAAGGTATCACTGAAGACAAGACACCTTGTCATGCTGACTTTTCCCTGAAGCAGAAGATTCCCCAATGCCATGCATTGCTTAATATCTCATTTTCTCCATTGACTTGTAATAATGTGTTTTTCACCCACTAAGTTCCCCTTTAGTATTTAATGGATTTCTTTTGTCTTTCTTGGTCCTAATTTTAAAATGACTTTGCTCTATAATATAATTTAACATCAAGTTCCTGCCTCATACTCTTTTTTCCCCATGGTGGACAGGTTTCAGCTGAGCTTTTAGACTAAGACAGACTAGGAACAAGGAGAGATGGACTACTTCTGAATGTTTAGCCACTGAAAAGTTTATGAATAGCAGCAAAACACCGTCAGCACCAAAATATTGAATATTGAGACATTATGAATAGCATCAGAATATTGTCAGATATAGTGCTGGAAGATGAGCCCCTCAAGTTGGAAGACACTCAAAATAGGACTGGGGAAGAGTTGCTTCCTTAAACTAGAGTGGGCCATGATAATGTGAATGGAGTACAGCTTTTGGGACCTTCATTTGCTGGTGGGGCATAACTTAAAATGAGGAGAAACAGCTGTACACATCCATTAATCACCAAAACATGGAATGTATGAAGTATGAATGCAGGAAAGTTGGAAGTTACCTAAAATGATATGGAACACAAAAAGATCGATATCCTAGGCATTAGTAAGCTTAAATGTAATGGTAGCCATTTTGAATCTGGCAATCATATGGCTTACTATGTCAGGTATGGCAAATTGAAGAGAAATTGCGTCATTAAAAGAAATTCATCACCAAAAAGAGAATTTCAAAATCTGTCTTGATGTATAATGCTGTCTATGATTGGATAGCATCCATCCACCTACAAGGAAGACCAGTCAAAACTACTATTGCTCAAATTTATACATGAACCACAAAGTGAGCCATGATGAAGTTGAAGAACCCCACCAACTTCTACAGTATGAAATTGATCAAATATGCAATCAATGTATTGATAATTACTGGTGATTGGATGTAAAGATTGGAAAGAGAGATCAGTAGTTGGCAATATGGCCTTGGTGATAGAAAGATGCTAGTGATCTCATGACAGAATTTTGCAAAACCAATGACTTATTCATTATAAATATCTTTCATAAACAACTTAAAAGATGACTATATGCATGGACCTCACCAGATGGAGTACATAGGAATCAAATTTATGAAATCTGTGGAAAGAGATGGTGGAAAAGCTCCATATCATCAGCCTAAACCAGGCCAGGGGCAGACTGTGCAACAGACCAGCAATTGCTCATTGATGTTCAGGATGAAGTTCAGGATGAAGCTGAAGAAATTTAAAACATGTCTAAGAGAGCCAAAATATGACCTTGAACATATCCCACCTAAATTTAGAGATCATCATAAGAACAGATGGATGCATTAGACACTAGTGACCAAAGACCTCAAGAATTAGGGGATGACATCAATAACCCCATACAGGAAGAAAGCAAAAGGTCATTAGGAAGACAAGAAAGAAGGAAAAGACCAAAATAGATGTCAAATGAGACCTTGAAACGTGTTCTCAGCATAGAGATGCTAAAGCAAATGTAAGAAATGAGGAGGCAAAAGAGCTGAACAGAAAATTTCAAAGGGCAGCTCAAAAAGACAAAGTCAAATACTATAATGAAATGTACATAGACCTGAAGTTAGAAAACCAAAAGGGAAGAACATGCTCAGCATTTCTTAAGATAAAAGACCGAAGAAAAAATTCAAGGCTTGACTTGAAATATTGAAAAGATTCTATGGGCAGAATGTTGAATGATACTGACAGCATCAAACGAAGATGGAAGGAATATACAGAGTTACTGTACCAAAAAGAAATGGTCAATGTTTATTTCAACAGGTAACATGCGATCAAGAGCCAGTGGTACTGACAGAAGGTACACTGAAGGCATTGGCAAAGAACAAGGGTCTGGGAATTGATGAAATACAAATTGAAATCTTTCAAGAAACTGATTCAGCACTGGAGGCAATCACTAATCTATGCCAAAAATTTGGAAGACAGTGACCTGGCCAACTGATTGGAAGAGATCCATATTTGTGCCAATTCCCAAGAGAAGTGGCACAATGGAATGCAGAAAGCATTGGACGATAACATTAATATCACACAGGCAAGTAAAATTTTGCTAAAGGTAATTTTAAAATGGCTGAAACAGTAGACTGACAGGGAACTACCAGAGGTTGAACTTGGATTCAGATGAGGAATATCATTGCTGACGTCAGATGGATCTTGGCTAAGTGCAGAGGGTATCAGAAAGATGTTTACCTGTACTTTATTGAGTATGCAAAGGCTTTTGACAGCGTGGATCATGACAAGCTACAGACAAAATTGCAGAGAATAAGTATTCAGGAACACTTACTTGTGCTCATGAAGAACCTTTAGAGTTGCTCGAACTGAACAAGGGGACACTGAATGGTTTAAAACCAGGAAAGATGTATGTCTTTAAAAGTATTTAGTGGCTTTAAATCGTACTTGAATTTAAACTGTGCTTGAATAAGTATGCTTTCACCATACTTATTCAACCTGTATGCTAAGCAAATAATCCAAAAAACTGGGTTACATGAAGAAGAATGTGGCATCAGGATTGGAGGAAGACTCATCAACAAACAACCTGTGATATGCAGATGATTCAACCTTGCTTGCTGAAAGTGAAGAGGACTTAAAATACCAGTAATAAAGATCAAAGACCACAATCTTAGGTATGGGTTGCACCTCAATGTAAAGAAAACAAAATTCCTCACCACTGGACCAATAAATAACATCAAGATAAATGGAGAAAAGATTGAAGTTGTCTAAAACATCATTTTGCTAGGATCAACACTCATGGAAGCAGTAGTCAAGAAATCAAACGACATATTGCATTAGACAAATCTGCTGCAGAAGATATCTTTGAAGTGTTAAAGAGCAAAGATGTCAGCTTGAGGACTAAGGTGCGCCTGACCCAAGCCATGGTATTTTCAGTAACCTCATCATATACATGTGAAAGTTGGACAGTAAATAAGGAAGACCATGGAAGCATAGATGCATTTGAGTTAGAGTGTTGGAAGAGAATATTAAAAGTACCATAAACTGCCAAAAGAACAAATAAATCTATGTTGGAAAAGTGCAGTCAAAATGCTCCTTAGAAACCAGAATGGTGAGACTTCATCTCTTATACTTCAGACATATCATCAGGAGGGACCAGTCCCTGGAGAAGAACATCACTCTTGGTAAAGTGGAGGGTCAACGAGAAAGAGGAAGACCCCCTAAGACATGAACTGGCACCGTAACAGCAGCAATGGGCTGAAGAGGAACAATTGTGAAGATGGTACAGGAATGGGCAGTATTTCACTACGTTGTGCATAAGGTCACTATGAGTCAGGATTGACTCTGCAGCACCTAAAAATAACCAGTGTCTCCAGACAAAAACCCGTATAATTTTTCAAGCTCTCTTCCAGCCTTTCGTTCCCCCAAATTCTGGCTAGGATTTAGTTGGGGTTGCATTGAATTATTTGTTACTTTAAGGAGACTGAGGTTCTTTTTTTTGTTTATTTAACAAGGTTTTTTACCTTCTGTATAACTTTTTGTGAAATTTTGCATTCTTTGTCATTTAGGTAATTCACATTTTTTTTTCATGGTAATTTATAAGAATTGAATCATTTGATTATTATTATAAGAGAGAATATTTTAATCCATTATATTTTATCATTGCTATTTTTAATATAGAAAAATTATTGGGGTTTACATATTAATTTTCTAATCAGTCATATTAATAACTTTGTTATGTTTCTAACAGTTTTCAATCGTTTGTCTTAGGTATTCTAAGTAAACAGTAAATAATGAGTGATGCTTTTATCTAATGTTTACAGCTTTTATTTCTTTTTATACCTAGTTTCACTGGGTACATGTCCAAGGATACTGTTAAATAGCTTGGTGATTGTA
Source organism: Chrysochloris asiatica (assembly GCF_000296735.1). NCBI lineage: Eukaryota > Metazoa > Chordata > Mammalia > Afrosoricida > Chrysochloridae > Chrysochloris > Chrysochloris asiatica. Next base: position 2,114,962 of record NW_006408716.1, on the reverse strand, counting down.
GGCACCCATGTGTTTTTCCGGACTCACAGAATGCTTTAGTAATTTACTTTTAAGCAAGATGCTATAAGTACTAACGTGTATGTGTTTACAGTTACAAGTAACTATAACAACTGAAATAATATTCAGCAAGTATTTATGTTTACTGTTACTAGGAGTCTTGGTGTGACGCCATAGGATAAGCACTTGAGTTCAAGGTTGGTTTGAATTGCAAGGTCAGCGGTTCAAACTCACCAGCCACTGGGTTGCTGTGAGTTGGAACCAACTTGACAGCACTTAACAACAACAAATAACCATTACTAACTGGACTCCTGGTGTGATACTCTAGGATAAGTACTGGACTGCTAACCACAAGGTCAGCAGTTCAAACCCATCAGCTGCTCCTTGGAATCCCCATGCAGGGTCACTATGAGTTGAAACAAACTCCATGACACTTAACAACAACAACAACAAATAAGTATTACTATTACATTAAGATCCCAGGTGGTGATGTGGTTAAGTGCTCAGCTGCTATCTGAAAAGTCAGCAGTTTGAACCCATCAGCAGGTCCATGGTAGAATGATGTTACAGTTTACTTCTGTAAATATTACAGGCTTAGAAACGCCATGGGGCAGTTTCACACTGTCCTATAAGGTTCCTATGAGTTGGAATTGACTCAGCAACAAAGCATTGATTGTTTGGCATTACTACATTACTGCTATATTAGAAATAATATACATTATTTACATGTCCTGGTGTGGCGCTGTGGGTTAATGCGCCAGACTGCAAAGCCGTTTGAACTTCAAGTTTGGTGGTTCAAGCTCACCAGCTGTTCCTCAGAAACCCTATACAGGGTTGCTATGGGTCGGGATCAACTCAACGACACTTCACAACAACAATATAACTTAAATAATATAAAGAATTATTTTTGCCTGTTCTGCCACAGTATTCATGTTAACAGATGTTCCTGTTATTGTTGTTAAGTGCCTTGAGTTGGTTCCAACTCATAGTGACCCTGTATAGGGTTTCCAAGAATCGGTTGGTGAGCTTGAACCACCAACCTTGTGGTTCAAACCGACCTTGCAGTCCAGTGCATTAGACCACAGTACTACAAGATGACAGATGTCAAAAGGCATATGAGAATGCATGTGAAAGTTGGACAGAGAATAAGGAAGACTGTAGAAGAATTGATGCATTTGAGTTATGGTGTTGGAGGAGAATATTAAAAGTACCATGGAATGCCAAAAGAACAAACAAATCTGTCTTGGAAAATGTACAGCCAGAGTGTTACTTGGAAGTCAAGAGGGTGAGACTTTATCTCTCATACTTCGTTCATAGTATCAGGAAGGACCAGTGTCTGGAGAGGACATCATGTTTGGTATAATGGAGCATTGGAGTAAATGCAAAAGTCTCCCCAACAAGACTGATAAGCACAGTTGACAGTTGTGGCTCCGATGGGTTCAGGGTTAGCAACTAGTCTGACATTGGCGTGGGGCTGAGCAACGTTTCGCTCTGTTGTGCATAGGGTCACAATGAGTCGGCGCTGACTCAACGGCATCTAACAATACCAACAGACCATATGTCTATGCTGCACTGTAGCTGCTATGGTGGAGTCAGGTAGCTCTTTTTTACATCCCACAGACCCTCACACAAACAGGGATATCCATAAATAAGGGCGAAAACATAAGAATTCACCTTTTCCGTCACTTATTTAACATTATATATACATTTTTCTCTTTTATTTAACATCACAGAGGGAAAAACGTCCCTACTATTCTTCCTGGTGTGATGCTCTTGGATAAGTACTGAACTGCTAACTGCAAGGTTGGCTTTTCAAACCTACCAGCTGGTCCTGGAAACTCTGCCACTACGAGTCAAAACTGACTCGTTAACGCGTACCAACAACAATCTTAATGCAACATCTATTGTTTGAAAAGCTGACTCTAACTAAAATCCTGGGCCTTCTGTGATTCTGTTTTTCTCTTGGCATGGTCTCCATCTTAACTTGGTATAATGTAACCCATGAATTAAACATGCATTTTAACAGCTGGAAAAAAAGGCATATGAGAAAACAACCATCCTGATAAGTAAATAGTTTTTTCTCTCTTAACCTATTAAATTCTGTTAATAGTGCTCCTCGGACCCTCCCTTGTGTTCTTGTGGATTGTGGTGGTTTAGGAGCTGAGGAACTCCATGAGGCTCTGTCTAATCCCCTTCTTCCTCTCCCTTCTCCTGCTCCCCAAATTGGCTGCAGCAGAAGACACAGGGGCAGGATTAGGACCAGGAGGAGCCTAGAGTAAGAGGGATCTCCTAGGAATGAATCCAGCCACTGGTCTGAGCTCCGGGGCCCCCTGAGGGAAGTGCACAGCTCCACCTACCTTGAAGGTTAGCACTGTGGATTTTTCAAAGTCAATAGCGGCTGAATTCTCCACGATGATGGTGACTTGGGCTTCATTCAGCACTGTCTGGGGTACCACTCGGAAGATGCCCCCAGGTCCCACCAATCGCAAATTAAATTTGGCATTGGCTCCCTGGACAATAGAGTTTGGAAAGAGAAATAGGAGAAATAAATGTGAGTATAAATTAATTATGTATTTGTACTAAGCTTCCTGCCTTCATATAACCTTAACCCTGGGAGGTCAGCATTACTGCCTCTTTCTACAGGTAAAGGGAACAAGGCTCCTCACCAGTGATGAAGATGTTTAAGGTTACCAATCTCCTAGCCAGCGATAAGCAGTACGCAAATTAATAAACACATACTAGACCCTGTGCCAGGCTGAGAGGGTGACTGGATGTACCCACAAACTCCTACTCTATGGGCCAGATGATTCTAATTGATTACAAATACCTTTAAGCTTTTCTTTTCTAATTGATTACAAATACCTTTAAGGTAAATGGAGGATTTGATTAGCTGCCGTCCCACCTCTCTTGGCTAGCCCCTCTCGCTCCCTCCATTGTTGTTACCTGCCTGGCCCCTGTGACAAGCCTGACGCAGAATCCAGAATCGGGTTGTGTTGGGCTCTGAGCAGACTATGGGCAGGCAGGGTAAAGGGCAGGACAACGTACCTGGTCAGAGTCATTAACAGTGATCTTGAGGCCCCGCAAGATCTCTCCCTGGGGCGGGTGCTCAAACATGGACAGCTCAAACCTGTTCTGGGGTCCAGTCTCTCCGTAGAATGTTGGGGGGTGGTTGTTGAGGTCCACGATCCTGATGGTGACTGGGGCCATGGAATGGGCAGCTGGGAGGCCTGCAGAGCTGACCTCAGTCACCTGGATGGGGACAGGGGCTATGAATTTGTGACGGGAGACTCCAAGATGCCCCGATGGTCCCACTTCTGGTATTTGTGTAGTCCTCTCTCCTTAAAAGGGGGCAGGCTTAGCAACTTGTTTCTGACCAATAGAATGTGGCGAAGACGATGAACTCCTCACTTTGGGATCAAGCTACCAGAGACTGCACCTTCCTTTGCTGGCATCGACTTGAGAGCCCCAGTGACAAGGAACTGTGATCTCTAACCAACTGCCAGCAAGAAACTGAGGCTCTTCACCCAACAACGCACAAAGTGCTGAGTCTTGCTCACAGTCATGTGAGTGAATTTAGCAATGAAACTTTCCCCAGTCGAGCCTTCAGATGAGACCCAAGACCTGCCTGACAATTTGATTGCAGCTAGGTGAATGACCCTGAGCTTGCTAAGCTGGGCCTAGATCTAGACCTTGAACCCACAGAAAATGGTTTAAGTGTGGTTCTTCAAGCTGTTACCTTTCTGCAACCTGAACTTAGAGTCCATATGTACTTTCTCTATGGGAGGCCACCAGCCCCTCTTGAAGAGCCTCCTTTTCCCTTGTTTTGCAAGTTTGCGCTGGTCTTACTTATCCTCAAAGGATCTTCCTTTTGAGAAGTATGATGCTTCCCCATACCACTCTGCCTTCTCAGAAGCCTGTAACTGCCATTTCCACTTGCTGTATCCCACTTAGTTCTGACACCCCTAACTCAGTGGAGAGCACCGATGTCCACACTGCTTTTGCATGCCCCCCCCCCTCTTTTGCCTTCTTAAGGACTCCATTCCCTTGACCGGTGTGGTTCTATTTTCTTTTACTCCCCTCTTCAGCTCTGATGCCCCTCACAGCTGTGAGCTGGGCTAACAGCTCCTCTCTCCCTATAGCCCTCCTCTGGATGACCTCACCTTCTCCTGTGGCATTCCTGCTATCTGTGTTCTAACCTAATTACTCTCCCAAGTTCTGAACTTACATATCCAAATTTGGATGTTGCTGAAACAACACATTGCCATTCACCACACCTTCCTTCCCTCCAGTGTTTCCAACCACAGGCACCAGCTAGCTTCCCTCTCCCTGCTCCTACCCTTCACCTGCAGCCGACTGCATTTCCTCTGGAGTCTGCCTCCTTCATGTTTTTCAAATTGTCCATTTCGGCCATTCCTCCTCCCCTCACCCCTATAAGCCCTCTTGATCTGTCCCCTTGATCAACAGCACCGCCTCCTGATGGCCAGTCGGTTCTTTCCACATTCTAGTCTGGATAATGCTAAACTGTAAGGAGCTCTGGTAGCGTAGTGGTTACAAATTGGGCTGCTAACTTCAAGGTTGTTGTTGTTGTTGTTAAGTGCCTTCGAGTCGGAGCCGACCCATAGCGACCCTGTACAGGGTTTCCGAGGGTGTAAATCCTTACGGGAGTAGAAAGCCTCATCTTTCTCCCGCGGAGCGGCTGGTAGTTTCGAACCACTGACCTTAAGGTTCGCAGCCCGATTCGTAACCACTACGCTACAGTAGGCAGTTTGAAACTACCAGCTGTTTCGCGGGAGAAAGATGAGGCTTTCTGCTCCTGTAAAGATTTACAGCCTCGGAAACCCTGTGCAGGGTCACTATGAGTTGGAACCAATTCCATAGTACATGGTTATGAGCCGGGCTGCTAATCTCACAGTCAGCAGTTTGAAATTACCAACTGTTCTGCGGGAGAAAGATGAGGCTTTTTGCTACTGTAAGGATTTACAGCCTCAGAAACCCTATACAGGGTCGCTATGAGTTGGAACTGACTCCACAGCACACCACCACCACCACTAGGTTGGGACTGGTACCAGGATCACCTGGGAGCCTGGCCTTTCCCCAAACACAGTAAATCATTATTTCTCAGCATAGGTCCTAGAAATGATTATGTATAAAGCTCTTCAAATCTGGGAACTCCACGGGCCTGGTCAGCAGTCAGAATGAACTTTCTACCATGTGATTTTAATCCTGCTGAAAACCTTTCAGTGGTTCTTGGTTGCTTTTGGGCAGGTCCAGTGTGTATTGAAAGTGATGGGCCCTTTGTTCAAATATTAAGACTGTCAAGATGGTTACAGCAGAGCAGTTGGTCTAGTGCGGGTTGCTCCTGTGTGGAGATTGCATGCTCTGGGTACAGGGCAGAGTGTTCATTCCCTTCTACACACCACCATGGACTCTGCTCCAGTCCTGCTGGCTCTTGATGCCTCAGCTTGGACTCTTGGTTCTCATGGCTGGAAGGTTTCTATCCCACCAGCTGCTGGACCCGTGTGGTCCTGCATGCTCAGGGCACGCTTCAGTCCCACTGCTCCTGCCTCTTCAGAACTCTCCGGCTGTAAAATCTCACCTACCCCCTCCAGGGGTTTGGTGTGTACCCGTGTAGCCTCCACATAGGCACCTGATGTAGGTGCTTCTGGGGCAACAGCTAGTCCCTCCCCAGACTATGAGATCCAGACCCAAGGGATCCTCCAGGGCCAGGTGGGCTTCCTGAACAGAGTGGAGCTCACTGAGGGAGCTAGGAGTTGGAAGTGGAACTGTCATGCACTTGTTGTTAGTGCTATCCAGTCGGTTCCAACACATGGCGATCCTGTATAAGGTTTCCGGTGAGCCTGAACCACCGACCTTGCAGATTAAACCGACTTGGCAGTACCGCGCATTAACCCTCAGCGCCACACCAGGACGCCAGGGTTTTCTAGGAAGGGGAAGCTGCCAAGGCCCAAGGAAGAGAGCCTGGCCAGGAGGTAGGGATGGGGTGGCTCAAAGGGCAAGCCAGAGGGAGGATACCTGTATATGCAGCTCATACACCTCTCTCCGGAGCTGGGCAGGGTTCTGTGTGACAGAAATGGCTCCAGACGTCTCATTAATTTCAAAGGCTCCATCGCTCCCTGTCACAGATCAGATGCACTCTGCAGTTCCGCACATGACCACAGGGGGCGGAAGGGAGCTATGCCGGGTCAGGTGTCACCTGCTCTCTATGCATTCATTAGCTAGCTCATCAGTTTCCTCTGTAGAGTGCAATACTATAGTCCTGGCTTTGTGAATGCGGAAACTGAGTCTCAGCGAGGTTAAGAAATTAAGATTAGACAGTAAATGCAGGGCTGAGTCTTGAAGTCATTTCTGCCTAGCTCTCAAGTTCCATACTGCTTTACTTCTCTTGTGTGTGTGTGTGTGTGTGTGTGTGTGTGTGTGTGTGTGAAAGAGAAAAGGAGAGAGATACAGAGAGAGAGAATGAAGAAGAAGAGAAGAAAGTGAGGGGGGCAAGGGAAGAGAAAGGAGACTGGAAGAGATGAGAAAGAGAGAGAAAGGAGAGAAGAGGACAGCAGAGAAGGAGGGGGAGAGAGGGAGGTGGCGTGGATGATTTGTAATGATATACAGTTTTGCAGTGAAGGGGAGGGGAGCCATTCAGGGTCTGTGTGTCCAGGGAAAGGAGTCTTATGTAATGGTGGGTTTGTTCCAGTGTGAGCAACTGGAAGAGCCGTGAGCCCCAGGCATGTCCTGAAGACAGGGTCCAATACTCAGTGGGTCTTGGTGGAGCATACAGGCAGACACAGGTCTGGGATCCGGTACCAGATGTGACAGCTTGACACCAGGAATGGTTCAGCCTGCTCAGTTGCTACCTAGTTGTGGAAAGAGCATGGACTCTGAAGTCAGTAAACTTAGGTTCAAATCCCGTGTTGGGGATTTGGGATGCCCGTTTTGTGTCTCTGAGCCTTAGTTTTCTCATCCACATACAGCGCTTAGACTAGGAGGATGGCACGCCACCACTGAATTAATTCAGCTCTTTGCTCTAGGCCAAAACATTAAAAAGAATAAAAGTAGCAATTTAAAATGTAGAAAATTTTGCTGCCTGCTTTCAAGTGTGTGTATGCCCAGGCTAAAGGGGCCCACGCACCTGTCCCCCTGACTCAGTCTAGGTCCCATACAACCCTCCCTATTGCTGGACACAATGGCAAGTGGTGGGGGCACACACCCCAGAAGACTCAATGCTGCCTAGAAGGACCCGATCCCTCCTCTTCTTGCACCGAAACTTCAGATTCTACCCCAAGACATGGGACCTCCCTCTGGTCACCCGGAATCAGAGCAGCAATGTAAGCCACCAGACTCACCATTTACAAGGCTATAGAGAATGTGGTTGGGTTTGCCCCCATCTCCATCCATGGCCATCACGGTCAGCACCTCTGAGCCCTAGGGAGCAAGAGCAGCTGCTGAGGCTGGTGGGTAGAGCTGGGCACCAGCCTCCCGAGAGACTGCCCCATCACTGGACAGCGTGGCAGCAGGAACATGGCCTACCCACTCTGTTGGGAGCTCTGGGCTATAGAGAGCCTGCCAGGCTCCTGCTGCTTTCTCCCTGATATAAGCTGGACACGTGGGCTGTCTAGGGGCACCCCCAGCCTCTCTCTCCCCACGCCACACTCAGTTCTCTCCAGTCTCTGGGCTCTCCAGTCTTGGTCTACATTCTACCCCAGAGGTCCATGAACAGGGCGGAGGATGTGGATCAGAGGAGAGTTAAGCCAGAGAGGGCCTCAAATGCAAAGTGCAAGAATTAGGGTTTTAGTTTATGGGGTCTGGGATTCTGTTCAAAGGGTTTTGGCAGGGGTGCCACGTGGTCCGAGTGCTACTTTTCTTTCAGGAAGCCTGTCCCCAAATTCTCTTTTTAGTTCTTAGCTCCCAGCTCCCTACCTATAGCCCCTGATGGCCCAGAAGCTCTCCTCTTGCTCACTAGGCTGTCAGCTTCTGGGAAGGGGTGTATCTCAGCATGTTCCAGCATATGGGATGGACCTTAGTCAATTTTTAATTGTTCTATCAAGTCTGAAATAGCTTAAGGGAAAGTTAAGAAAGTCTCTGCAGTCCACGGAGAATGCCGAGGTTCAGTCAGGTGAGGTCTGGGTGTGGCCTGAAAGCACTGGGTAGTTTCATCCTGTCTCTGCCCTTGGGGACTTTCAGTCTCATTGGAGGAGGGCATAGGGCTGTACCCTAAGGTGGCCATGCTCAGAGAGGTGTGTGTGAAAAGAGCACCTGGAAGCAAAGCTGGGGAACTCCCAACTCAAAGATGCTAGGGGCGGAGGAGGCTGAAGTGGGTTCAGAAGGGCAGGGACGCCAGAACACCTTTAGGTAGGGACAAGGGCAGTGTGCCAAGACAGTGGGATGCAAGGCAGGTCACGAGGGCTCCAGAGTGGGGAGGGGCTGTGCCTTGGATGCCAGGCTGAGGCGTGGAGTTTGTGAATTCTGGAGTGTCTGAAGATAGGAGTAGGAGCCAAGATTTGCACTGAATGGGGAGGGAAGTTGAGGCCAACCTTCTGAGCAGAGCCTGCAGGAGGTGGGGTGGAGGTGGACAAGTGCGTGTCTTGGGGGTTGCCGGGGTTCAGGCCACACATCACTGGAGAATGGTTCATCTGAATGGCCTAGCAGATCTGGAACTGGGAGGCACATAGAACCTCATCCTTAGGGGACCACAGCCTATGACTGACGTGAAGTAGTGAAGTAAGGAAGCCACTGACCCAATCTGAGCCTCTTAGCTGCCAGCCTCACTGGGCCCTCTGGTGTCCGTGCTGGCTACTGGGCTGCGGCAGGTTTGAGAGAGGGAGGCATGCCTGGCCACTCCTTACACCAACACCTGCTGCAGACACTAGTGTGTGACTCTTCCTCCATATTCAGGGCTGAGCCCTGAGGATCCTGGGAAATGTGGGGACAGGGTAGGGAAGCCTCTGCCGGGGGATAGTGGGCTGAGAGGCACAGCTACTCACCGGAAGGCTGTCCTCATAGACATAGCCATAGTACGGCATGCCCACGAAGACAGGGGCGGTGTCCTGGACGTCTTCCACCCTGACTGTGATGGTGGTAGTGGCTGAAAACACGACGTTAGCCCCCCGAAGTCTCCCTCCGCCATCCTGGAGCAAGAGCGGAGAGTAAGAGGAGCTTGCTTGGGAGTTGGGCTTAGAGTTAAAATCTAGCTTTAGACATTGGCTGTGAAGCTGCCACCCTCTTTGTCTTTCTGTCTGCTTCTGGGTAAATTGGAAATGATTCTCACCTGATGGGGATGGGGATGGAGACACTAAAAGAGCTGATGTTTAGTGGCCAGTGAGGTCAATGCCTTTGGAAACGTTGCTTGTCTTTGAGGACAAGGGTCAGAGCCACATTCCCACCTTACCGTCTTGAGGAACCAAGCCTCAAACACCTCTAGAAGATCTACTATGTACAAACTGGAGGTGGGGAAACCTTCCTAGGGTCTGACTGGTCTGGTATCCCGAGAGTTTGTGATAGACGTCCAGCACAGGCGTGGACAGCCAAGATGCCCAGAGTAATGAGATGGGTGGGGTGCAGCTCAGAACTCCTGTGTGGCCTTCCCACAAGAGAGAACTCTTGGCCCAGAGGAATGGCTGCTCTTGGAGGAGAGAGACCACCTGACTTGAACAGCCACGAAGGAAGCTCCAATCCCACACCCATCCCTTTAGAATTACCAGGGGCTTAGTGAAGCCACAGGACAGGGCAGTGTTTCCATACGTTACAGAGAAGGAAACTGAGGCTCAGGTAGGTAACTAGCCACGCAGACAGGAGGCAGTAGGGTGAACAGTTTGACAAGGGAGATAGAGTCACCAAGGGCCAGATCATGGGGGCATGAGGGGACAAGAGTGTCCTGACCAGCAAGCCCCACAGAGACCCCCAGCAGCTGCTCCCCCACTTGCTCTCCAAATTGCCCCCATCCTGTGTTCCAGTACAAGGTCCGCATCTCCTGATAGACTGCTTTCCCAACTAACCCTATCTGTTACCTTGGCAACCACTGTGACAAAGTGAGTCCGGGCCTTTTCATAGTCCAGAGTGGTCCCTGCCCTCAGGCGAAGCACACCACTGTGGCGGTCCATGGAAAATTTGGTGGCACGTGAGTTCTGCAAGGGTAAGGACAGGGTGGGTTTCTGAGGTCACCCACTGTGCTTACCCAAGAGGGGTCCTCACTTTTCTGATCCCATGGGTCCCCTTCCATGGGAGTCTAGGCTTCCCCTGTTACTTCCCAACTCAACACCAGGAGTATTCCTTTCCAGTACATTCTCATCTCCTCTCTCCGCTGGGAAAAAAAATTAGGCTCAGCTTTGGGCTAAGTTTCCAAATGTCTGCGTATCAACAAAGAGCGCTAGACTGGAAGGAAGGGCAGGAGCTGAGAGTCAGAGTGCAGGAGGAAAGCTTTCGGGTCTCTATACTGCATCTTGAAGTGGCTATAGTTCTATCCACCACAGCATCAAGGGGGAGGCTCAGGAGATGATCTGGAAGTCTGAGGAAGGCAGGTGAGGAGCACCTTTGGGAGGTGGAATGGACAGGGAGCTCAGAAAGGCCCCTCAGCTAGGCAGGTCATTGTGGGCCGGATGCAGTTATAGATGCTTTGTGTGTATTTACTTCTCACAACAGCCCAGCAAGGAGGTACTATTGTGATTTCCCTTTTGCACATGAGGAAAGTGCTCTAGGAAATCAAATAACGTCTCAAAGGTCACACGAATGGTATGTGGCGGGTCTCTCCAGAGCTCCTGGGTTCCAGGGGATTTGGCCAAAGCTTGTGTTTGTAGCTATACAACTTTGAACGTTGTATGTGCAGGAGATTAGATGTGAAGAGAAGAGTGAATATCATAGAAACAAGCACCAATGAGGCAGTGAAGCTAGTTCTGGGGAGGGGCCAGAAAGGAAGCCAAGCTTAGGGAGAGATGGGTTGGGCCCTGGCCCTTTATGACATTTGTCCCCTCTGTTCTTTTTCTTGTTGGCTGTTCTAGACCCACGCAGGTTCTATCCACCCTGAGTGGGTACAAAGTCCTTGGCCTTCTCCTGAGGAAGGGGTTGGGGGTCTGGGAGATCTGGAGAGAGAGAAGAAGCAGACCACCTGAAAGACTTCCCAGGTGGACCAGTCAGAGGAAAAAGGCTTTTGTTCCAGACCTGTGGTTTGATCCCACCTGTGCGCCCTACCCATGTGTTCCTGAGACCCTTTAGGACCACATGTGGCATCCTGGAAATCTTTGACCAAAGGGCTTTGACAATGGAGGTAAGGCTGTCTGATGTCCCCTCTAGCCTGGGGCCTCTGGGTATGTCCCAGCTTACCTGCAAGAAGTAGGTGACACTCCCTCCAGAGCCGGTGTCCCTGTCCAACGCACGGACCTTAAAGATGCTGTTCCCAGGAGGTGTGTCCTGAGGAGTCACAGCCATAGGGACGATCAGGCAGGGGCAATGACAGGAAGCTTAGGAGGGTGCTGGGGGGTGGGGAGGGCACACGGGTGGGCTAAGTGGGGGGGAAGGGCTAAATAAAGGTGAAAAGTAGTGTTACCCAGGGGTGCTCCCAGAGATGGAGGGGCCGGCACAGAGATGTGGAAAGAGGCAAAACCAAAGATAGGAATGAACACACATGGGGTGGGCTGAAGAAGATAGTGGGAGGAAAAGGTAAGATTGCAAATAGGCAAAGTGATGCCCAAATGAGAAGATGGTCAATAGACAAGGAAGTAGTCCCATCACCAGGAATCGTGAACATATAAGGTAGAGGGAGACAGAGACAACTTTCTCCCACAGAATTGTTGTTGTTGTTAGGTGCCATCGGGTTGGTACCGACTCATAGTGACCTTATGTACAGCAGAACGAAACACTGCCCGATCCTGGGCCAACCTCACTATTGTTGCCACTCTTGAGTCCATCGATGCTGCCACTTGGCCAATCCATCTCGCTGGGGGTCTTCCTCTTTTTCTATGACCCTCCACCTTACTAAACATGATATCCTTCTCCAGTGACTGGTCCCTCTTGACAATATGTCCCAAGTATGAGAGACGAAGTTTGGCCATTCAGGCCTCCAAGGAGCACTCTGGCTGCATTTCTTCCAACACAGATCTATTGGTTCTTTTGGCAGCCCATGGCATTTTCAATATTCTCCTCCAACACCGTAACTCAAAAGCGTCAATTCTTCTACGGTCTTCCTTATTCACTGTCCGGCTTTCGCATGCATATGAGGTTATTGAAAATACTATGGCTTGGGTCAGGCGCACCTTCGTCTTCAAGCTGACATCTTTGCTCTTCAACACTTTAAATTAGTAAACATTTAAAGCTGGAAAGAGCCCCCGTGCTGGTGCAGGAAGTAGGGAATAGAGTCAACAGTGGCCACTCCAGAAAGGTGATTTGGCAACAGCTCGTAGGCACTCATATTTTTTGATGCAGAAATTTCAAATCTTGGGCTGTATCTTAAGAAAACAATGCTAGTCATAGGGGGGGAAAAAGGATGTTCCAAATTGTGGAGTTGCACAGGACAGCAAAAATATTAAAGAAAGAACCAAACTGGTTGTTGTTCAGTTGATTTCAATTCAAAGTAATCCTATTAGAACTGCCCCACAGTTTCCAGGGCTGAAGACTTTATAGAAGCAGACTCTTATCTTTTATCCTTTCTATCAGTAACCCAGTGTTTAACCATCACCACCAAAGTTCCTTACAAAAAAAAAAAAGTGAAGCAATCTAAATATTCAAACCTAAGGGAATGGCTCAGTGTATGTTGGAATGTTCCTTTGATGTTGTGGTTGTTGTGAAGTGCCATATAAGTGCCACTGACTCATAGTGACCCTGTATAGGGTTTCCAAGGAGTGGCTGGTGGGTT
>NW_006408716.1:2092208-2101447 GCF_000296735.1 Chrysochloris asiatica | reverse complement strand
CTCCCGCGGAGCGGCTGGTAGTTTCGAACCGCTGACCTTAAGGTTCGCAGCCCGATTTCGTAACCACTACGCTACCAGAGCTCCTTATTATTATAGAGAATAGCAAATGGACATTCCCATGGAACTGCATTCATTATGTGAGGGAGATGATGACAGGTGAGGAACAGGGAAGAGAAAGGGGTCAGGAGGAGAGAGTCTCTCCCAAAGGGGCACGTGATGGAGGGATGCACCCATTCCACCCTGGGCTGCTCACACCGTGCACCTGGGGGCAGGTGTTAGCTGCACTCACCTCAGGAACCAGGACAACATATGGCTCGTGGATGAACCTGGGCACCTCATCATTGACGTCAGTCACCAAGATGAGGACTTTTTCTGCTACCTAAGGAGCAGAAGGGACAGGACAGTAGGGCCTTCGGAGGGATCAAGGACCTCTTATACTCTCTAATACTCCCAGGAAGCTCTGGTAGCTTAGTGGTTACGAATCAGGCTACGAACCTTAAGGTCAGCAGTTCGAAACTACCAGCTGCTCCATGGGAGAAAGATGAGGCTTTCTACTCCCGTAAAGATTTACAGCCTTGGAAACCCAGTACAGGATTGCTATGAGTCGGAACTGACTCCACAGCACATAACAACAACAATACTCACAAATATAGTTCTCTGTCAGCCCTCATTCCCTTTGTTCTTTTCCTCATTCATGCACCAAATATTACTAAGTGACTATTTGATGCCAAACACTGTTCACTCCCGGAGACGGAAGAGTCTGTCTCATGGTATGCATTTTCCAGTGGTGGTGGTAGATAGGATAAGTGGATGGAAGTATGGTAGCAATGTTTACCAGTGTGAGAGGGTAACAATTGCCTATGCCACACTCTGTGGGCAGGGTCTCCACGACACAGTTCCAGGACCATTGTGGACACCTCGGTCTAGGCAGATGCATCTTTGAAGGTGTGCAGGGGGGCCCAGTTGAGGAGACACAAAGAAGGGGCATTCCCCCCCCCCCCCCCGTGGAGATCAGGGAAGCGCCACAGAGGAAGTAAGACTCAAGCTTGGTGGCAGTCACCAGGGAGACGAGGCAACGTGGAAGGGTGTTCTGGGCCAATGAGTGTGAAGTCAGAGACCAGAGGGAAGGATGGTGAGTTCAGGGCACATAAATAGATTTTGTAGCTGAATGGTAGGGTGTTGAGGGAGGAAAATGGGTGAGGCAGACACATACCCCCCTGGGAGGATAGACTGAAGCTTGGGTTTCACCTTGAGGGCAGTGCGTCCAGTTATTAGAACTTTCTGCAAGTGGCCAGCGGTCTGCTTTACCTCGCTGACTCTGGCACCAGGTAGAGGTAGATAGTGGATTAGGGTGATACAGACAGAAGCCAGGGAAACCCTTGGAGGGCATGTTGCTGCTATGGGGGAAAGTCTTGAGGGAGGGAGTGGGGAGTAGTGGCTAGGGAAAGATGCTGAAGAAGAAGGAAGGATCTTGATGACTAGACAGAGCCAAGAACCAGGTCCGAGGTAGATGGGAAGGCAGGCTCGAGAAGGTCTAGGGAAGGTAGGTTAGACCCATCAGGAGCCCAGATGACAGCTCTTGGTCTGTCCGTTCCCTCGTGGCTTCCCTATGGACCTGCTCCTCTGGGCTCTTCTTTGGGGAACACTCTGCTAGGCCCTGGCTTGAGTAGAAGCTGTGCCCAGGGAGCTGCCTACTTCTAGGGGGGCAGGTTTGAACTCACCTGATTCAGGCCATCAGAGATGCTGATAATGGCTTCAATCTCATCCTCCCTCTGCAAAGACAAGTACCCAATGCATGTACGAGGTTCCGATCCCCTATCCCTGTGGGAATCCTCCCTGCCCCATTCTGCCCATCACAGAAATCCTAGAGCAGGGTGGGCTGGTGATAGCAGCGTGCCAGGCACAGCCCAAAGCTTCCACCTACACTGCTTTGCATGGGGTTCTCATAAGCCCAGAGGGGTTGCTATGGCGCCAACAGAAAATGCTACTGGAACTACTGGAACGGGAAGAAAATGCACTCAAGTGTGCTGAGGTCCCAGGAAGATTATATCCTCCCTTGCCTTTTCCTTTCCCTCCCTTTTCTCTCCTACCTTTGCCATATCCCATATTTCAGCAGCCCAGCTTTGCGATGTCCCAAGTGCTCCCAGAACATGGCAGCACTTCACTGGTGGTGGTGGTGGTGGGATACTAGAGTTCACCTGGTCCCAGTGGGTGCCAGGAGTGAGGTTAGCCTTTTTAGCTGTGACTACCTGCAACCTTTCCTTGCCCTTGTCCACCCTGGCTTGGGCTGCGGGGTCCTGTCAGCTTCCTAGAGTTTTCTGTAGATGTACAGCTGAGGTCTAATACGTGACTAGCTAGGCCTTCCAGCCTCATATGGGAGCTCAAAACCTTGTCACCCACAGGTTCAGAGGGGCTCTGAGGGAAAGTGTTTCTCCAAACTCAAACCTACCCTCCAAACCCCTTCTTGCAGTCCTGATCTGCTAAGTTTGCTGTGGGTTACAACATCAATTTATGATGTTTCTGAAAGGCAAAGTGCAAACAATTGCTTTTAAATTGAACATGCTTAAAAAATGACCAGGACTGGCAGTTGCTCGTTACAGAACCCCGCTATTCACTCTGAAAGTTAAGTCTCCTCTGATCTCTAAGGAAGCGGCTCAGAGATCCCCTTGATGGTCTATCTAAGCAGCCCTCCTCTCTCCCCTCAGAGGCTGCACAAAAGTCTCCTGACTTGAGCTTCTCAGGGAATTATCCAAACACAGAGGTGTCTGTGTATACGACCTCCTTGCCCTGTCCTATACCTCCCGATCCAGCTCTTCAACCAGGGTGACGTTTCCACAACTGGGGTCAACAGAGAAAATGCTTCTAGTGCTGGAGTCAAAGCTGATGTGGTAGGAGATGGGGTCTCCCTCGGGGTCTGTCCCATTCAATGTGTACACGTGAGAGCCTGGCAGGAAAGACAGGAGAGAAATTTAAAAGCTGGGACCCAGTTCACTCAAAAGGAGAGGTTCACAGGACTGTTTAAGAAGTGAATATTCACTTCCCTGGCAAATATGAGTGCTTAGTGGGCACCGTGCCCGGCAGAGTTCTAGCCACGTTTATCTCGGCACCTCAGATCTGTCAGTGAGATGCTATGATCAGTGAGATGCTGCTGCCTCAGCCTCCTCACAGATTGTAATCTACAATGTAGATTTCAGAGCAGGGACATTCCTTTGATCTGATGGACTCTGATCTCAAGAGCCAAGATTGTGGGTCTCCAGGGCACTGGGGAATAGTGCAGAAGGGAGTGACCATTTAGACAGGAGAAGAGATTGAAAGGAAGAGGTCTTCATGCCTTGTTGTTAGGGGATATCTGAACAAGGCACTTCTTTGCTCTCCTCTGGGCTCCCAACCCCAACCATGTGAGACAGGGTGTTGAAATCTGTTTCTCTCTCTGCATAGTCCAGTGGTTTCTATACGATTTACGGGCCACTTTAGAACCTAAAGGTAAGAGGCTCAGGGAGGTAAAGGTATTTGTCACACAGCCAGTAGGGGCAGCGCTGGGGGCGTCTTGTACACAGCTGCGTGCAGCCTAGGCTAGACCAGTGTGTAAGAATGTGTAAACCCGCGGTAGAACCTCCAGGGCTTGGTCGGCTTCGGTGACCATGGCAACCATGACCTCTTATTCTGCCACCCAGGGGAATTCCCAGTGCCAACAGGGGCGCCGGGGGAATGCACGAGGCCTGGCTTTCCATAGGCCCAAAGAAGTCACGGGTTAGGTCCCTGCATCCAGGGGAACGTGGGCCGCCGCTCGGGGAGATCTATGGGGTGGGGGATGTGAGTCCCCGGGCTACTGACCTACAGGGGTGTCCTCCGGAAGACTGAACAATGCCATGTTTCCATGGGTGCTGCCGACCCCGTTGTCGAAGAAGCTGGGAGCAAAGTTGGCTTTGAAGAGAGCACAGAGGGAAAATGGGGGATACTCTGATTGTGGAGGGCCACCTTCGCACCTGGGCGGGTGGTCGCTCCATCATCCTGGCCCAAGAACACTCACGGAGCTGGCTGAGGTTTCACGGAGTGCCTCCCCCATTCCCGCCCCCCGCATCCTATCTGGTATGGTCATAACCAGGAATTAGTTTTGTCAGAGTCACACACCATTTGGACACTAGATGCAAGGCAGGGGTCAATCCCACCCCCTTTAAAGTGCAGACAGGGAACTGATGCCCAGAGAGGGGCAGGGCTCCTCCTAAGATCACACCGCGAAGTGCGGCCAAACACGTGGGAAAAGGGTCCCCTCCCCTGCCCCACTCAGCCTTTGCAACAGTCTTTACACACCCCCACGCCTTGCTTGTGGGGCAATGGGGATCCAGGACGCGGGCCCCGGGTTCCAGGGCACCAGTGACGGAAGAAACGCCACCGGGCGGGTCCAAGTCTCACTCTGGAAGTGCGATGACCCCGCACACGCCCGCCCCCACCCATTCCTGCCCTGCCCAGCGGTCACTCACCCAGGCAGAAGTGCAGTAGCCCCAGGGCCAGAGCAGCACGCGGGCCGTGCCTCATGTCTAAGTTGGCGGGTAGTGTTGTTCACCGCCGCCGCCGAGACTGGCGCAGGAGCAAGCCCTGGACCGCGAAGAATGCAGAGATGACAGTAGGGGTGGCGGCGGCGGCGGGAGGGGGCGCGGGGCGGGAGCGCTAGATGGTGCTAGGTCGCTAATCGGATGACTAGGCTCGGATCTGCGCAAGTGAAGCGCTCCTGCTGTCCGCCTAAAGAGACCAATTAGTGGGCGCCAAGCCTAAGTCTAGCTCCTAGCCTCTCGAGAGGGTGAGTGGGAGTGAGTGAGGGGTGAAGAGGGTACTCCCTTTTCCTATGTGCGTTTTGCCCCAGCCTTGAGCGCAAGAACCAAGATGCACATGGATTCCCATGTAAGAGTTGGTGAGCTGGGTAGACCCAGGCTGTTGTTAGGTGCCATCAGGCTGATACTGACTCATAGCTACCTTATACACAACACAACAAAACACTGGCTGGTCCTGGGCACCTCCTCACTGAACCCATTGCTGCTGCCACTGTGCCAATCCATCTCATTGGGGGGCTTCCTCTTTTACTCCCACCATCCACTTTATCAAACATGATATCCTTCTCCACGGACTGGTCCCTCCTGATAATACGTCAGAAGTATGAGAAAAAAGTCTGGCTATCCTGGTTTACAAGGATGGATTTTGGCTGTACTTCTTCCAGCACAGATTGGTTTGTTCTTTTGGTGGTTCATGGAACTTTTAATATTCTCCTCTAACACCATAACTCAAAGACATCAATTCGTCTATGGTCTTCCGTATTCACTGTGCAATTTTCACATGCATATAAAGTTATTGAAAACACCATGGCTTGGGTCAGGCACACCTTAGTCCTCAAATTGACGTCTTGGCTCTTGAACACTTTAAAGAGGTCTTGTGCAGCAGATATGGCTAATACAATATATTGTTTGATTTCTTGACTGCTGCTTCCATGAGTGTTGATGGTTGATACAAGAAAAATGAAGTCCTTGACAACTTCAATCTTTTCTCCATTGATAAGAATGTTGTTTATTGATTCAGTGGTGAGGGTTTTGTTTTCTTTATATTGCGATGCAACCCATACCAAAGGCTGTGCTCTTTCAGCTTCATCAATAAATGTTTTAAGTCCTCTTCACTTTCAGCAAGCAAGGTTGTATCATCTGCATATTGCAGGTGGTTAATGAGTCTTCCTTCAATCCTGATGCCATGTTTTTCTTCATATAACCCAGCTTCTCAGATTATTTGTTCAGCATACAGATTGAATAAGTATGGTGAAAGAATACATCCCTGACACACACCTTTCCTAATTTTAAACCATTAAGTGTTCCCTTGTTCTGTTTGAACAACTGCCTCTTGGCCTTTGTACAGGTTTCTCATGAGCACAATTAAGTATTCCAGAATACTCAGATGGCAGTACTGGAAAATTAGACCTTCGCAGGGTACCCAAATTCTGATGGGGCTGGGGTTTCAAAGGAGTTTTCCTTTCCTATGTACATCCCTGTGACTTTCCTGGTGGTGTCTTCTCTCTGAGTCCCAGGACCCAGAGCATAATAGCAACAGGAACCAGCCCAGGCTCAGATTAGAGGAACTTCCTGGAGGAGAAATGAAAGAAGGGGACAAAAGTGGGTGGGGGCATTGCTTGGAGATTCCAATAGGCCCCAGGGACTGTGTCCTTACGGTCTTTGAGGGTTAACACTCACAAAAAGGACAGTTGTGGTGAAGGGGCAGGTGGTCAGGGGTCCTCAAGATTCCCTCTTGGGCACCTCAGACCAGCCCTGAGAGGTCACTAGTGGGGCACACAGGTGTGTGGGGTGGGGGAGGGGCAGCAGAGAAGGCATCCGTGTCTCCATGCCTCAGACCATTTCAGTCCCAGAAGAGATGGGAGGTTCTGAGGTTGGTGACCTGGAGGGATACAGACCCACTTTCCAAGGTTTTCAGGGGAAGGTGAAAACAGAGCAATTTTTCAGTCTTTAGTCTTGTTAACAGAGAGATCCAACATGAATGGAGACCCCATGTTCCTAGAGGACACCTAAGCATTTAGGGACCCTGGGTAACTAACTACTGGGAGAAGTTGGTAGCCTGCCTGGTTGCCAGTAAAGTTTCCTGGGTCCGAGTCACATCTTTGTACTTTGACACTGGAGTTTGGTTGGAAATTTGGTCTGTTTCTTTCTCCTGGCCAGGGCATTCACAGGGGCCACAGGCGGTCACCTCAGGTCCAACCCAGGTCACTTTTCAGGATGCCTTCAGGAGAGCGTGTTCACAGACAGACAAATCCCTGGTCTACTCCTGGAGAGGCTTCTAAGCTATGTCTGGGCATCCTTTTTAGAGACCTTCTCAAGATCACTGTCTCAAGAAGAGGGCTCCAATGGCTTCAACATTTTCAGAACCAATCAACCCAAATCTTTCTTGCCAAATCCCCTCAAACTTGACCTTTTGGCTGAAAGGACACATTTTGAATTAGACAAGCATTTGACTTAGGTGAAAGGAAAGGCAATATGCAATGAAAGGGAAGTCAGCACAACATGACACAGGCCAAAGACAACTCTGGGATGTACACTGGAGTTAAGGGTAAATACTATTATATACACAATCCTGCAAAAATAATAGTAATAATCTATGAGTGGGTCCATAAATAGAGCTGCTAGCTGAACAGGAATGGGACTACACTCATGAGTATATGTGTGTGTGTGTGTGTGTATAGATAAATAGATAGACATAGATATCCCAGATATTTCTACATATATATTTGTATGTGCTACAGATATATCCATGTATGAGGACTCTTTGAAAAGTTAATGGAAAAATTCCATATCTTTTCATTCCATTTTTTCATGACCTTTTGAAGCTCCCTTTTATATAGCAGAGCATTGTTGTTACTGTTGTTAAGTGCCATCGAGTTGATTTTCACTCACAGCGACTCTTTACAGGATTTCTGAGAAGCAGTTGGTGGATTTGAACCACCGACCTTGTGGTTGGTAACCTAGTGCTTATCCTATAGCACCACACCAGGAGTCAAATTTATAAAAACTTGTTAGTCATGACCAAACATCTTCAGGGAATGAGTTGTTGGACTTGGGGGCTTGGGAGCAGCAGTCTTAGGAGGCATGTAGGTCAATTAGCATGGTCAACAATGACAATAGCCTACATGTTATTGCTTTTTACTTTTTATTGTGAATTGAGCGAAGGTTTACAGAGCAGATCATCCGTTTTACATTCAACAAATCCTACATTTGTGTTTTATCTCAGCGATTGCAGTCCCTCCACGGAACAAGAGGGATCCCACTTCCTCCCTATGCTTACTGCCATTCCACACTCCTTCCCACCCCTTCTGAACTTTGTCCTTAGGGAAATGTTGCCCTTTTGATCTTGGATGGTTGCCCCTTCCATGGGGAGCCTACCTTACTAGTGTTGTTGTTTTCCTTATATACCTAATTACCACTTGGCTGCAAATTGGACCATGAGGATGAGTTCAACTCCAGGCCTGAAGAGCAGCTAAGGGCCATAGCCTCAGGTTCTCCCTGACCAGAAGGTCAGGTCTTTTTCATAATTTTGAGTTTTGGTCCACATTCCCCCTACCTCCACTCTATTCAAGACCTTCTAATGGGATTGATCCCTTTCAGAGCAGTTGGGAGTGGTAACCAGGCACCATCTAGTTCTTCTGGGTTCAGAATTGTGCCTACGCCCTCCTTTGGTGAGAACCAACTGGGGTCTTCAAAGTTTGCAAGTGGCTAAGGAGCTCTGGTAGCGTAGTGGTTACGAATTGGGCTGCAAACCTTAAGGTCAGCAGTTTGAAATTACCAGCCACTCTGTGGGAGAAAGATGAGGCTTTCTGCTGCTGTAAAGAGTTACAGCCTCGGAAACCCTGTACAGGGTCTCTATGGGTCGGAACCAACTTGATGGCACTTAACAACAATGACAACAAGATGCAACTATTGGTCTCTCCCCATCCAGAGCAAAGATGAGTAAAGAAAATCAAAGAGTCAAGCAAACAATTAAGCGTAAAGGACGAATGGATTACACAGACCACAGTCTCCACAGGACGGAGACCAGATAAACTAAAGATGTCCCCTTACCACTATTGAGAGTTCTCATTGTGAGATTGTGATCATGATAGAAAATTCTGAACAGTGTGTGTCTGGGGGCGGGGGGAGTGCAGGAGGGAGGAATGTAGAGCAACATTCAAAAGTATAAAACAGACAAGATTTACTGGTTTGAACTGGTGAAACTACCCAGACTGTGGCCTTTAGATACCTTAGATACCTCAAACCAGGAACTGAACCCATCCATGAGGATCACCTTTCAGCCAAACAATAGGCAGGCCTATGCGCCAGACTGCAAAGCTGTTTGAACTGCAAGGTCAACAGTTCAAGCTCACCAGCTGCTCCTCGGAAACCCTATATAGGGTCGCTATGGGTCAGAATCAACTCGACGGCATAATGAACGATAACACGTGTGAGTAACTTACTCCTCAGAACAATCAACCACAGGAAACCAAAAGGGCAGCATTTGCCCCAAAAACGAAGACAGGAAGGGAAAGGAGAAAAAGACAAATGGAATCAGAGAATTGGAGAATCCAGGAAGGAAGCAGGTAGAATGCTGCTACATTGAGACAATTGAAACTATCAGAACAAAACAAAATGTACATAAATTATTGAATGGAGAACTAATTTGCTCTGTAAACTTTCACCCAAACTACAGTAAAAAATAATATA
>NW_006408716.1:2055500-2092108 GCF_000296735.1 Chrysochloris asiatica | reverse complement strand
ACTATTTTTTGCCTCATTAAGAGCTAGAACACTGGATGGCCAACTGCAAGGTCAAACCCATCAGCTGCTACTTGGAAACGCTATGCAGGGTTTTGCTACAAATCAGAACTGATGTTACTACAGACACTTCACAACAACAGCAAAAGCTGGAAGTAACCAAGGCACGCATTCTGAGTTATGGATATCAAGGAGAACAGAGACTGGAGATGGCTCTAAATCAAACAATGAGCTGGAAGCACAGCCACATTTCCCAGTAGAAGGGTACCCTCGTCCCTGTGGTGAGAGGGGCAGCACTCCCTGGGTCCTGTCTGCTCATCTCTTCACCACAGTCCACATAGACAATGTTCTATGTCCTTCTTTGGTGATATTGACGGGGATCTTCAAAGTTCGCAAGTGGCCACGTAAGATGCAACTATTGGTCTCTCCCCATGCAGAGCAAAGAAGAATGAGGAAAACTAAAGACTCAAGGAAACAATTATGGGGAGGGTGAGACAGACTGGCGCTTGACCTTCACCTTTGTCCTTGACATTCGAAACTGTTCTATACAGTTGCTAAGTGCCAACAAAAGGACTAATTGTGGTTATAGGAACCACAGCCGCCACTAGCCTTGGACGAATGCCATGGACTTCTCTCATGTCAGCAGACTGTCACTGTCAAGGGACAGAGAAGGAGTCTCGACATGCCAGACATGAATGTGCATGTGTATGTTTATATGTTCAACCCTATTGTCTTATTAACTAGTACAATCTCTCTATAAAACCCTGGTGGTACAATGGTTTAAGTGCCCACCTGATAACCAAAAGATTGGTGGTTTGAATCCACCAGCTGCTCTGAGGGAGAAAGATAGGATAGTCTGCTTCCATAAAGAGTCTTTTGTTGTTGTAAAGTGCTGTTGAGTTGGTTCCAACCCATAACGACCCTTTATAGGGTTTCTGAGGAGCAGCTGGTGAGCTCGAACTGCCAACCTTGCAGTTCAAATGGCTTTGCAGTCTGGCGCATTAACTCACAGCACCACACCACCAACTACTAAATGTACAAGATTCAGATCTGTTGGGGTGACCAATCATCCTGGTTTTCCTGGAACCAAGGGGTCCTGGTGTGGCACTGTAGGATTAGCACTAAATTGCTAGCCATAAGGTTGGCAGTTTAAACCTATCAAGTGCTCCTTGGAAGCCCTAGGGAGGGTACTATGAGTCAGAACTGACTTTACACTTAACAATAAGGCATTTCCAGGAAAGCAGTGCTTTCAATGCTAAAACCAGGAAAGTCTTGGACGACTGGGACACATTGGCTATCCTAGGTCTGTTTGTGTCCTCTTGACACTTGCAACCCTGGGAAATACACCTGCACACCTGCTCACGGAGAGGTTTGATTAAGGGCTCGGTGTGTTTCTTCTAGTGCTGAGGATGTGGGGAAAACCAAACCTAACACATTGCCATCGAGTTGATTCCGGCTCATAGTGATTCTACGGACATTGGAGAACTCACCCATAAAGGTTTTACATTTTTACAGAAGCAGACGGCTACATCTTTCTCCCATAGCGTGGCTATTGGGTTTGAACCACTGGCTTTTTGGTTAGCAGCGGGGCACTTAACCACAGCATCACCAGGGCAGAGTACCAGGGGCCTACTATTCAGCCTCTTCCTAACAGCCTTGACCCAGAGGTGTGTGTGGGGGGTGAGGTGGAAGTGGCCAGAGAAGGTGGGGAGGGTAAGACAAACTGGCACTTGACCTTCACCTTTGTCCTTGACATTCAAAACTGTTCTGTCCAGTTGCTAAGTGCCAACAAAATAACTGCTTGTGATATGGGAACCCTGGCCCGGTTGAGATTTGGTACTGACTTGATGCTGCAGGGTCACAGGACTAAAGTGGGCTGGGATGAACCAATTGGACACCTTCCATGCTCACAATTCTGCTGGCCAGTCTACCCCGTCCTGGCCGAGGTCCCACGGCTTTCTTCTGCAGGCCCTGGCTTGGGAATTTGGGCATCCCTTGCACAGCAGCCTGGCTGTGGGTTCGTTGTGTCTGGGGTGTCCTAGACAACCATCTGCTCTGAAATGAGGCCTTTTGTTACTTTCCTTGCTATGCTGAGGCCAGGTGCTAGTCTAACTGCCTCAGTTTCCCCCCTCATGAGGATGGGACCCCTCCATTACGTATGTGTCTGAGGTACTGACTGTCTCCTTACCTGAGGGACTTTGAAGAAGCCCAGAGCTGCCACCCATTTCTTGGAACAGACCCCCACTAACCAACCTTCTTACCCACTGAATCTGACTTCTTGGCTGGACTGCTGATTGTCAATGTGGTATTCATCCTGTGTCTCATGGCTGAACCTGGACTAGGGAAGACAGAAATTTTTAAAAGTCTCCCTCTCCCTAAACTTGTTTTCCTTTGGGGCCTAGGAAAAGCCCTTAGAAGACTTTATTGCTGTAACCTCTGCATAACTATCTCCCCGAGGGTCAAGGCTGTGATCTATTAATTCATTCATCCATCTTTCAGTACCAGACCAGAGCCTGGGGCACTATCTATTCTCAATGGGTAGCTGAATGATTCAATGACTAAATAAGTGCCCCGAGAGGCATTGACAATGCCAAGTTTGTTTGCCTTTGACAAGTTCCTTCCCCACTGATCTACACCCTCACAGAGTGGAGTTTCCAGGAGAGTACAAACTGAAATGGAAAAGAAGTACCAACAAGGGTACAAACAAGTTAATGGAAATGTGGGAAACTGCCGGGAGGAAGGCAGTAGGGATCTGTAGAAATTGGCCCAGGTATATGTGTTTACGTCATAATATCTTTAATCATTGAGCTCAATGGGAAAATAGTTGCATTTGGGGGAAGAAAGGGACATTTTCTGTGCTGCCACCTTATAATTTGGCACCTCCACTCTTCTGATTCAAACACTGTCAATTCCAAGAGGCAGTGAAATTATACTAAGGTTAAACAAATGCTGAGTGCTGGGGTCGTTTTCCAGGGATGGAGCAATTGGTAGTGAGTCCACCAGTTGCCTATAGAGCTGTCTGCAGGTTGTCAGGCTGCTAGCGTTGGCAAACTGAAACAAGGGTTTGCCACCTGTCACTGTAGTCAATCACAGAGATGGGGACTGATCCAATCCAAGCTTTATTAACAGAAAGCCAGCAGTCTGGAAGACAGAGAGAATAATTTCTCAAGACTGTCCTGTCCATTATGAAGAGCAGGCACATTATATAGGATAAGTTACATCTGGATGTACACTTAATCTATCTTGACATCAAGATAGAGTTCTTTGGGAAAGGGAAAGAATAAATCAATAAACTTCCTCAAACATTTTACATTTTAGGGTCTTAGCTGGTTAATTTCTGAGATAACTATCTGGGTGGGTTTAAGCACCTCCTAATCGCCTTGTTCTGTTCTTCTACAATCTTAAGGTCATCTTAGCTAATTTATAAACGTCCTCATTTGGAGGGTCCTGCTATAGTGCTGTGGGCTAATGCTCCAGACTGCAAAGTTGTTTGAACTGCAAGGTTGGTGGTTCAAGCTCACCAGGTGCTCCTTGGAAACCCTATACAGGGTGGCTATGGGTCGGAACTGACTCAACGGCCCTTAACAACAATAACATTTGAGACTTAATGACTAAGTAGACTCCGTTTAGTTTAGGTTGGTAGATCCATGCTATCATTAGCAAACAGACATGGTCCAGCCAATGCTGGAAGGCCAGCCCACGGCACTAGATGCCCTCTCATCCTGCAGCCTTGGTAAGGGTGGTGACAGGCTTCTCTTTGTATATACCCTTTCTTGTCCTGTATTTGTAGTTTTAGCATGATTTTATAAATTTTCCAAAAGGA
This sequence comes from Chrysochloris asiatica, assembly GCF_000296735.1. NCBI lineage: Eukaryota > Metazoa > Chordata > Mammalia > Afrosoricida > Chrysochloridae > Chrysochloris > Chrysochloris asiatica. Next base: position 2,088,288 of record NW_006408716.1, on the reverse strand, counting down.
TTGAACAATTTACTATGCAAATAATGTATATAAAACTTTTTAGGGAACGAGTCTATGCAAACTAGGTAACTGTGGCCTACCTAGGGGATTGGTCAGTTTTGCCAGCCGATTTTAAATGACCAATCCCACAGAAGTTGAAGAGCAACTCACTATCATTAAGAAGAAGAGCTGGCAGTGGAGTACATCTGCCTTTAAGATCCAAGGTCCCTAGACCCAGGAGACAATGAGAGAGGGAGCACTGGAGACAGAACAAGGTGACACAACCCAGCCGAGTTTCCCAACAATGTTCTCAGCAATCCACAGAGCAAGAAAGCCAAGCACATTTGGGCAGGAGGCTTGTTAGCTGAGTAGGGCGCTTCCAGCATTTGACAGTGGAGTCAAAACTTGTAACACTTGCCTGAGTGGGTGGAGATCTGGGGCAGAGCCCCAAGTGGAGCAGGGACTGGCAGTAAAGACCCAAGTATAACTTGGCTGTGGGCCCAGTTGAGAAGATGCTGAGAGATGTTAGTTGGAAGCTGTCCTAGTTGACAAACTGCCTTCTGCTTCCTGACTTGTTCCTGTTACTTACAAGTTGATTCTGACCCTGATTGTAACCTGTTACTTCCCTAATAAACTACATCATCATGAACATGGTCTGTCAGTTCTGTGTGGCCACTGCAATGAATGGTGGACCCCAACGGAGAAACAGAGAGTGCATGGGAGGGAGAGCATGCGTCAGAATAGATGAAAAGTTTGGAGAGTGGAGTTATATCTGACCTGTTAGCACTTGGTATCTAACAGGAGGTTCTATAGTCGTGGGGCTCTGCAGCTATTCCAAGTGTGGATTGAGTAGGGGGTAGGCAGTGCAGGGAACCTAAGCCACTTGACCCTGTGTAGGCTGGACCCATTTAGTTTAGATGAAAAAGATTCATGATGATCATCAGCTTCTAGCCAGGCGCTGGCTCATCACATTTGCTTCCCTAACTGTCATCTGTGCTATGAAGGTTTAGCCTCACTTTACAGATGGGGACACTGAGGCTCTGCTGTCACATGGTAGGCACATGACAGAGCCATTGTTTGAACCCAAGTCTACCTCCAAAGCTCATGTTTTGTCAACCATACAAGGGGTGTGTGACCCCTTTTGTTCTCATGGACACTGATCTCTAGTCAGCTGGCTGGAACCTGAAAATGCATCCCTTAGGGAGTTAATTAGGGCAACGTGAAAATTCCAGTTCTAGTGGTTGAGCCAGGCTGCCAACCTCAAAGTCGATAATTCGAAACTACCAGCTGTTTCACAGGAGAAAGATGAGGCTTTTTCTTTCTCTGTAAATCTGCAAAGATTTACACCCTCGGAAACCCTATACAGGGTCACTATAACTCAGAACTGACTTCACGGTACTTAACCATAATAACATTATTGTAAAGTCACTTTCAGATTTTGAGATTGTCCCCAAGCTTGAATAATCTTATTCACAAGACATTCCTTTCTGAGTGACTCAATCTACCCTTTAGGGGTGAAGGCGTTCCACCACTGAGATAGTTTAAAAGGCCACGTTGCAAGTTCTGGAGATACAGCCTAATCACTATGAGTCGGAATTAATGTAATGACAGTGAGGCCTTGTTTTTTGAATTTGTTTTCAAACACAGCCTGTGGATGAGAGTGGGAGAGAACGTTTGGGGTCCGTCCATGAGTAGCAATGCCTGCCCGTCTCGCGTTAAGGACCTTCTGCTGGGCCTATGAGTCAGATTCGGGACTTTCTGCCTCTTGTCGGAGGAAGGAGAGATGGGGCAGGAACAGGACCCTCAGCGTCCTTATGTGCCTCCTTCCCATGCCTTGTACTACTACCCATCCGTCCACACCTGGTGTCACCCTGCCGCTCTTCCTCCCTCCTGTTCTTTGGGGACAAGTGTCAGGTTGTGACTTCCACTTATGTGTGCACATCTGGCCTTCTCCACCCTGGAAGAAGCTGCAGCCTCGGTAGGAAATAGCTTGGTTTGTGCTTTTTGACCTCTCCACACTCCCAGGATAGGATTGTTTCTCTAGGGTCAGTACATTTGTTTTGTTTGTGTTTTTAAAATTTATTTTTGGGGGGTGAGGGGAGGCGTGATGGGCAAGAATGCAGGAATGGGTTGTTCTAACCTTGCTAGCGGGTGAGGGCTTCTCTGTGCTAAGATTGTTCCTGGTGAGGCCTCGACACAGCCCACACAGCTGATGCACCCCAAGAACACCCTCATCCTCCCCTGTCTTTGTCCCTGCCCTGTCCTAGCTCCAGTTCATGCCATTTCCTCATGGCCCACCTGAGCTGCATTCTCCCCTGCTTCTTCATTGTCCTGAGGAAAACTCCGAACACCTTCTGGCTTCTTCATGGATGCTGTACTGAAGCTTAGCTTAACTTTTGTGCCCCAGTTGTTGACTTCTCAAATGTTCTTTCTGTCTGGACTTGCTGTACCCTTACTTCACCTCTACACACACACATACACATTACATACATTTACACACATACAGACACATACGACACATACACAACACACATACTACAGAAACATACATAGATACACATCACAACACATATACAAACATACAGATGCCACACAAACATATGCCATATACCACACATATGCACACGCCATGCATTACACGCCATGCATTGCACACACGTACATGCAAACATCATATACGTAAAGACACACACCACATACAGAGCCCTTTCTTAGCTAGAATTTTCCCGTGAACTCAGGCTGTGCATCAGTTCATTGTTCTGGGCTCTCTTTGTCACCTCTAGGCGTCTTGTCTGTCTCTCCTGTCACACTTGTATCTTGTTCATCTCTGAGTCTCAGATTCTAGCAGATTATGACTTCGACATAGTCAAGGAGTAAATGAGTAAATAAGTGAGGGACTGGATGAGGGGAGACTGAAGGACTGGAAGGGGGGACAGGTGAAGGGACTCAATGGGGGGATGGGTGAGGCATTGGATGGGGAATGGGTGAGGGACTGGATAGGGGATGGGTGAGGGACTGGATAGGGGATGGGTGAGGGACTGGATGAGGGAAGACTGAAGGACTGGAAGTGGGGACAGGTGAAGGGACTCATTGGGGGGATGGGAAGACTGAGGAACTGGATGGGGGATAGGTGAGAGACTGGATGGGTGTGGGACCAGATGGGCGATGACTGAGTTTAAGACTGGCATGGATGTCATTGTGTAACCTTGTCTAACTTCACAAGGAATCTCTGTCAGCATACGCCTACTTCCCATGGCAGGCTCTGTGCTGAGTTCAGTAATCCGTTGCAATGGACAGACAGAATTCACAAAACCACTCTCATAGTTACCAGCTTTATTAGGAAAGTAACAGATGGGTGAGGGGCTGGATGAATAAGGGTCATGAAGAGTCCTTGTGTGGTGCTGTAGGATAAGCACTGGACTGCTAACTGAAAGGTTGGTGGTTCAACCCCCCCAGTAGCTCCTTGGAAACCCTATACAGGGTCATTACGAGTCAGGACCGCCTCGATGGATTTAACAACAACAACAAGGATCATTAAAGGGATGTAAGGGCTCCTGGCTTGTTCTTGGTGTGACTGTTCCCAGAGTCTTAGCCAGGGATCCCTGCCATTAGCTGGTGTCTGGTGACCTGGCACTTGGAGGAAATAGCACTGTAGCCCTGTGGGAGGTGCAGTCTCACCCTGCTGGGAGGAACAGATTAGATTTCCTGAGAGATAAACCTCTTAGACCCGACCATCTGTGTCCCCTGAGCTCACTGGGGGGTCAACACCCACTGGGAGGAATGGGCAGGAGCTCTGAGGGGCACTCCACATCCATCCTTGCTGAAGCCCCATGCTGGTGGGATGTGTGGGCTCTGCCATCTCCTTTTAGAGACAGGAGGGGCTTGTCCACAGTCACACAGAAAATCTTGGGCAGAGCTGGGGTTTGCGCCCTGTTTAGTCAGGCTCAGTGTCCTCACTCCCTACTTGCTCACCGGTAACTGGCGCTGCGATGAAGGGGGCAGCAGGAAGGATTCAGGGCACAAATTCCTTTAAACAGAAAGTTATGGCTCGAGCCCACTTACTGACTTTTTCAGACAAGAATGCTCCATCACATACATACATCGATTTATTTGTTTGAATATTCGCTACAGCAGACTCTCATCAGGAGGGTGAGAAGAAAGCAGCTTCAGGCGGGCATCAGACACAGGCTGTGGCTGAGGATGGCAGAACCTCTGCATCCCGGAGGGGCATCCCTGGAGCCAGATGCCTGGCACCCATAGGCTCAGAGGCCTTTGGATCTGTAGATGCCACTAGCCTGTGAGCACAGGAAAGGATGAGGCCAGGTGGGTTGAGGCTGGCTCACAGTCATTGTGAAGAAGGTTGGTGGTAAGATGGAACCAGGGCCTAGAATGTTGGAACTTGTCCTCAGACCTCCCAGTTCACTGCGGAGGTTAGAAGGATGTGAATAAAGCCTGTGATGAAAAGTCCTGCCCCGGACGTTTCCCTCTCACTGTACTTTACAAGCCCAGAGAGGCTTGGTTACTTGTCCAGGGCCACACAGCAGGACAGGCATGCTGACCTCTGAACCCATATTGTGGTTTTCACACGATTCTGAAGCAGGTTTTTCTTAAAGGCAGCATGAGTCCAAAGGGGTAGCAAAAGACGTTGGGTCTTTACAAGAGGATGCCCCCACAGCCCGGGCCCAGTGGGATCTTTGTCCCAAGGTGAGATTTGAAGTCACTTCTGATTTGACTTGAGTTCTGGTCGTCAGGATCTCAGCTGTGTGGAGCCTTGCTTTGAATAGCACGTGTCAGGAAATTTGTGTCCAAAAGTCACAATTGCTTCTTTTGACAAACCAGTCCCACTTGTGGGGGCACTACACCTGTGGGAGGGCCCCTGGCACCACCCAGCTGGGGGGTCCTGACCTGGGCTTGCAGGGTCGGCAGGATCTCCTCTGGTGTCCTGGGGGAAATGACATAAGAGAGGAAGGCAGAGAGGTGGGCGGAGCCAGAAAAGGGGAGGGGAGAGAGCACAATTTAGACACTTTTAAATGCAATTGCTTGTTCAACATCAAAACAAGAATCAGATGTTTCCTTTCTCTGGGGAGTCCCAGAAGGGGCCTTTCATGACAACCCACTCTTTCCAGGCAGATACCTGATTTCCTAGCAGAAGAAATAGAAAGGGGTGCCTTAGCCCAAACAGATCTTGTCAAGAGTACGGCTCCCTGGCCTTGACTTGGGCTGGTCTGGGAGGCCTATTTCTGGTAAATTCCTTGAGGACCCCGACACCTCCAGTACAGAACGTGTCAGGCAGTTAGTGTTCTAAAGTCACATTTGCATCTTTTGACAAGCCAATCCATAATCATCCACAAGGAAGATGAAACTGCACACAGTTCTTAACAGCCAGAAAAAGAAATTAGAAAAGCAGTTCAAATAGTCTACCACAGGGAAGTAATAATAGAGACATTTCGTAGTGGTTGTGAATACTGTGTAACAGCATGAAGAAAAATGCTTATGATCTAATTATCATTAAAAAAATTTTTTTAAGAAGAGGTTTAATAGAAAAAGGAACTCTGGTAGCATAGTGGTTACGAATCGGGCTGTGAACCTCAGGGTCAGCAGTTCAAAACTACCAGCGGTTCTGCGGGAGAAAGATGAGTCTTTCTGCTCCCGTAAAGATTTACAGCCTCGGAAACCCTGTACAGGGTTTCTATGGGTCGGAACCAACTTCTCCTCGGCACATAACAACAACAATGTAATAGAAAAGGAAATAGGTAAACATGCTTGTAGGAAGGAAAAATAAAGGGAATACAAGTCAATGAAATAATTGTTATGGTAATAACAACTCCTTTTGTTTCCAGATTATTACAGAATTGAATAGGGAGCTAGATTATTTGGTTCAAGGCCCAACTCTACCACTTAGCAGTTGTGTGGCCTTCATCAAGTTATAGAACCTCCCTGTGCTTTGGTCTGGTGTTTGTAAAGTAATAATAGCATCTACCTCATAGGATTGTTTGTGAGAATTAAATGAATTAACAGACACAAAGTGCTACACCTAGTAATTCCTGTATAAAGAATGATATTGTTGTTAAGTACCATCGAGTCGGTTCTGACCCATAGCACCCCTGTATGGGGTTTCCGAGGAGCAGCTGGTGAGTTTGAACCTCTGACCTTAGGATTCACAGTCCAGTGCTGATCCTACAGCACCATACCATGAGTCTATATAAACACTGTTGTTTTAGTTGTTACAGAACTGCCATCGAGTCAATTCTGACCCATAGTGACCCTGTATAGGGTTTCTGAGGAGTAGCTGGTGAGCTTGAATCACTTTGCGGGTTCAAACAACTTTGCAGTCTAGACTTCGCACCACATGCTGTGGGTTAATGCGCCAGACTGCAAAGCTGTTTGAACTGCAAAGTCGGCGGTTCAAACTCACCAGCCACTCCTCGGAAACCCTATACAGGGTCACTATGGGTTGGAACCGAGTCGATGGCACTTAACAACAACAACAACATACAAAAAATAAATAAAATGATCATAATGTATCCATAGCCTGTGTCTTAATCATAAGAAATTAGAAAGTGCTAACACTGATGTGGTTTTCTATTTTGCTTCCTACTCAAAGAACAATCAATAGTGGTAATCATAGTAAGATGAAGTGTAACCTACTCTTTCCATTAGCATGTAGTGAGAACTCCCCACCAGGGCTGGGGTTTGCGCCCTGTTTAGTCAGGCTCAGTGTCCCTGCTATTAGCAGTGGTCCTCACTCCCTACTTGCTCACCGGTAACTGGCGCTGCGATGAAGGGGGCAGCAGGAAGGATTCAGGGCACAAATTCCTTTAAACAGAAAGTTATGGCTCGAGCCCACTTACTGACTTTTTCAGACAAGAATGCTCCATCACATACATACATCGATTTATTTGTTTGAATGTTCGCTACAGCGGACTCTCACCAGGAGGGTGAGAAAGCAGCTTCAGGAGGGCATCAGACACAGGCTGTGGCTGAGGATGGCAGAACCTCTGCATACTGGAGGGGCATCCCTGGAGCCAGATGCCTGGCACTCATAGGCTCAGAGGCTGTGATTTCCTGATCACGGCTGCCCCCATGCCCCTCAGGCCCAGCCCTCTCCTTTCTGACTCTTATGAGAAATACTATGGTTGGTTGACTGCAAAACCAGTTGAAGTTTTCCACCCCTTCTCTGTGATGTGGCTTGCAGCTTCTCTCATCCAGATATGTATGGGGTCTGTTTTCCTCACCCTTGAGTCTGGGCTGGCCTAGGGGTTGCTTTGGCCTTTAAAATGTGATGGGCCAGTTCTCAATCTCCATCCAAAAGGCCTCAAGTATATCTACTCACTCTCAGAACCCACTGCTGCTCTGTGGACATGCCCCTACTATGCTGTGGGAGGATGAGAGACCATATGGAGTCTAGTTACCCTACTCTTACAGACCACCAATCCCAAAGACGTGGGAGAGTCCAGTGAAGATCAGCAAAACTACCAACCCAAGCCTTAGAATCAATGGGCCTAGTCAAGACCGGAACTCCCCAGTTGATCTGTAGACTCATGGGAAAAAAAATAACTATTGTTTGAACTGCTGAGGTTTGGGATGGCTTAATTATAATTGGGCTTTTAACCAACTTATTCCATGTCATTGAGCTGTTAACCAATTATAGGGAACAAAACGACTGAGGTGAGACCCTCTGATTGTTCGCTCTTTCCACCACCCCCTTCCCATCGTCACTGATCCTAGGTCTCCAGGGTCACCCTGGTGCCACCGAAGACTGCCCAAATCCTCAATCTTTACTGCAGTGGTCCTCAATGGAGACAAAGCCCAGTGTGGGGAAGGAATTTCTAAGCACCCTTCATCTTTTGTCTCCCACTGTGACCCTTGGCCACAAATGAATCCAGCTAAATGGACTTGAGGGGCTTCAAAGCAGGGAGCGAGGTACAGAGCTCTCAGGAAGCAGGCTCTCAGGAAGCAGGCAGTCCGCGGGGTGGACATTCCTTGGGCCTCCCCCACTAGCTTCCCTGCTGGTGGCCTCAGGTACAAGGAAGGAAGGCATCTGTGGTCAGGAAGCCTCAGTTGTCATGACAGAGCTGGGCTTTCATCCACAGCACGTCCTGTTTATGAAGTCCTCTGTGTCAGGAGTCCCTCAATGATGTAATGGTTAACATGCTTGCCTGTTAACCAAAAGGTTGATGGTTCAAGTCCATCTAGAAGTGCCTCGAGAGAAAGGCCTGGTGGTGTAATTGCAGAAAATAAGTCATTGAAAACCCTGTGGAACACAGGTCTACTCTGGCATACACAGGCTCATCATGAGTCAACAGTGGCGGTATCGTGTCAGTACTAGGTGAAGTATGTAACAGTCCTCACAACTCTGATTTTTTAGATATTATTATGCCTTTTCACAGCTGAGGACATGAGGACTTAGCTCAAGGGCACACCGCTACTGCGGTAGAGCTGGGAGTCCCACTTCCTTCTGGGAAGTCTGATGTCCTTCGCTTAGGCAAGTTCCAGTCTTGATCCACATGCTGCTGGGGGAAAGCTCTCTTTCTATTAAGGAAGCGGAGTCCTGGTGTGGGGCTTTAGGATAAACACTCAACTGCAATGTTGATTTGAACCCCAAGGTTGGCAGTTCAAGTTCACCAGTCACTCCTAGGAAACCCTATATGAGTTGTTATGAGTTGGAATCCACTGGACAACACTTAACAACAACAACAATATCAAGGAAGCAGTTTGTTGTAATGGAAAGAGGCAGACTCATCCAAGTTCCTGAATCTGTCTGTTCTTTTTGAGCTTGTTCCCCAGTCTGTAAAATGACAACATACCAATCCAGGGTGGGTCCAAGGGTTTCAATCAAATCATATGAGGACCCAGTAAATATGAATTTGTTTCACTCATCTTAGTCTCATTGAGTTATTGGCACATTTCTGCAATGGATTTTTTTTTTTTAATGTATACACTAAAGGAAATTTAGTCTCAATATGGAGACTACGTACTTAGATTATTCTCCCAAAGTATAGTGTGACTATAAAAGCTGTCCTCATACTTTGGACAAGTAGCTGTTCTGGATGTGTTTCCTATGGTATGTGTGTGTGCGCATCTATAAATGGGTGTGAGCATGTTTTAGGTATATGTATGTATGTGTGAGTGGAGAGCAGTAGCTCTGTAAACTAAGTACTAGATTGCAAACCACAAGGTTGATGGTTCAAGCCCACCAGCTCCTCTGCTGGAGAAAGATGAGGCTTTTTCTCATGCAAAAGATTTATAGCCTAGGAAACCCTGTACAAAGTTGCTATGTGTTGGAATCAACTCAATGGCACTTAACAACAATGAATGTAAATGTGTATGTGTGTACATGTATGTATGCGTGCATGTGTGTTGTGTGTGTGAGTGCGAGTGTGTATGGGTGTGGGTATGTGTACACCCTCCACTTCACTGTTTCTTATTGCCTTTGTACAAGTATATCCTGGAGCTGGTGGGTGGGTGGAGCCCCTAACCCCAGTGGGGAGGGCTGCACTTCTCCCCCTTCCCTGGGTTGGGCCAGTGTGGTGAGCAGAGTTGAAATCATCTGGCCACTCCCCCTCCATCCTGCCTGTGCGGGTGCCTCACACTCTGGTTTAGCGAGGTGTGGAGCCTGGTTATTTTTGCAGTACCCTAGCTAGGTGTGATCCCACTTTGGAAGGAAGGGCTGTCAGCTTCACGGTGGAAGGTAGCTTGAGGCTGAAGCTATCTTGGATCTCGCTCCTCTCTCCCTCCCTCTTGATCTCATTCCAAGCTCCCTTGGGTATACAGGGCTCCATGGTAGTTGGGGGTGGGGGTGAGGAGGCGCTAGTCTTGGGTTATTTGGGCCAAAGACCAAGAGGAGCAAGCAGGGCCTGGGCCCTCTGAGACACACTGAGAGGGGCTGTTGGGACGGCAGAGAGTCCAGAACAGGAGCCCTGGGTTTGTGTCTGGCCTGCCTGGCTCCAAGACTTGGCAGCTTTTCTACTGGCTCTGCCTGCCCTGGAGCAGAGGCCAGCAGCCCAGATCTCACACCACACTACATGGCTGCAGTTTGTCAGTCTGCCCTGACCTGCCATCCCAAGGCTGGGAACTGGTGCCTGCCTGTAGCCTGCCTAGGCATGTCTCTTTCATGCCTGTGTCCCCTGGGGCTGAGGGTGAGGTCAGCCTTACTCCCACGTCTCCCAGGAACCAGGGACCTGTAACTGGTTTACTCCAGCCTTCTCGCTGCTGCCTTCCTGCTGGGGCTCTCTGGACCTGCATGCCCCTCTTATTCCCTCCCACCCCCCACCCATAGGCTGCTGCATCTCGAACCAAACACTAGGTCCTTGGTTGTGGCTCCTTCAGGCACCTATAGACCACCCACTCCTGTGGCTCTCCTTGCTGACATCCTCTGTCCTCCTTCTCCTCTGCCTTTTCTCCCTTGCCCCTCAAAACTTTCATGCTGGCATAGTGTCTGCCTGGGACCCTTGCCCTCTCTCCACTGGACCCTGGTCATCCTCAGCATAACATCACATCATCTCCTCTGAGAGGCCCTTACTGGTGTTTTTTTCTTTTTACTGGTTCTTTTGAGGGGATCAGTTTCCCCCACTAGACAAGAGCTTGAGATGGGCACATGATGGCTCACCCATGTGGGACAGGGGCGATTGATTACCCAATAGGCAAGGTAAGCATGGAGGTGACATTGTTCACTACAGATTACTAAGTTAGCACAAGTAAGTCCGTGCTTACCTTGTTTATTGGGGATTTCACTCTTCTCAGTGATTATACATTTGAAAGAGGCTTTGGTTTTGTAGGGAAGAACTGTGAGGTTGAGAGACATTTGCCAGCCATATCTAGGAACAGAATCTTTGATACGATGAAAAAAATTGGATTTATTCACTATAGATTAGTTGTTGTTGTTGTTAAGTGCCGTTGAGTTGGTTCCAACCCATAACGACCCTCTGTAGGGTTTCCGAAGAGCAGCTGGTGAGCTTGAACTGATGAAGCAGTTCAAACGGCTTTGCAGTCTGGCACATTAACCCCCAGCGCCACACCAGGACTCCATTAGTAAATACAAGTAGTAAGTAAATACAAATAAACCCATACTTACTTTGCTTATTGGGAAATCCTATAAAGCCTTGGGGGCAGCAGGGCTTGCCTCTGCCAATCTTGATGGGACGCCTTCTGCCTGGGGTGGGGGTGGGGGAACACAAAGAAGCACAGATCTCCTGAGTGCTAGGAGACACGGTGAGGTGGGTCTGCCCAGAATGGCCTGAGTGAGAACCAGCATTCACAGATCCAGGGCACCAGGCCCACGAGACTATAGGAGGCTGGAGAAACGGTGGGCCCTGGTGTGGTTTACTTTTCAGAATAAGAAATTCAGTGCTGGGAAATACTGTACCCCATGTCCTCACACTCCTTGTCAGAAATAGTTTCAATACACTGACTCTGACAAGTCATGATGCAGAAATTCTTCTCTTAGTACTCTAGCCAAAGAAAATAACATCAAACATTGGACTATGTTATGTAGAAGCAGGCTTCTTAAGCACATATCTTTAATAGTGCAAGATGGTGAGTTAGCCATTTCAATGACAAAGCATGCAAATACTGGATGGCCAGTTATACCTAAAACCATCAAAGAATGTCCCTGAGGGCAATCTTCCAGAAATAGCCCTGAATGGACAGGGCTATAAAGACGTTTATCCTCCTTGCATTACCATTAAGCTTGTATTACCATTAGCAATCTCTGTTGGTGCTGTTAGCTGCTATTACAACCCCTGCCTTATGCCTACCTCATGCACAACAGAAAGAAACGCTGCCAGAGGGCTTTGATCCCTAGGTTTTTCATTGGCTGGTTTTCTCAGAAGTAGATTGGTTGATCTATTTTCGTACTCTTTCTTAGTCTGGAAATGCTGATTGCTGATTAGCTTGTTTTGCATCATAGTAATACGCAAGCCTCAACTGACAGACAATGGTTGTGAATGAGGTACGTTGACTGGGAATCTAACCTGTGTCTCCCAGATGGAAGGCCAGAATTCTATCACTGAACCATCAGTGTTCCTCTGAGCCAACGGCAACTTCTAACGTGTTCGCAGTAACCATTCTGATAACTTGCACGCTGGAGACTGACTGCATTTTGAGGAATTCTTATCATTGTTCACCTTACTATACATGTGACATTTGCTTATTGCAGAGAGTTTAGGAAACAAAATACCTCCCAGAATACCACAGCATAGACACGACTATTGTGGACATTGCAGTGTAAATGTTTCCAGAATAGCTTCAATCCTAAGTATTTTTGGTGTTAAATAATACAGTAATTATTTTTTTTTAAAGTACAATATTGAAGGCACAGAGTGATTTCAGTTAACCTCAAACATATTTGCATGCAATACTGAAAAGGAATCAACAAGTTAAACGTGGTTATTCCTGAATTGTGAAATTACAGGTAGTTCTTTATATATGGGGAGTCCCGGTGTGACGCTGTGAGTTAATGTGTCAGGCTGCAAAGCTATTTGAACTGCAAGGTCGGCGGTTCAAGCTCACTGACTGCTCTTTGGAAACCTTATACAGGGTTGCTAAGGGTCGGAACTGACTCCAATGGCACTTAACAACAACTCTCTCTATATATGATTCTATGGGAGGCCCTAGGTGGTGCATATGGTTAATGCTGGAGAATAAGCCAAAAGGTTGGCGGTTGAAATTCATGTTGTGGCACCTCAGTAAGGCTGGATAATTTGCATCTGAAAAGTCACAGTCTTGAACATCCTAAGGCGCAGATCTACTCTGTACACTTAATGCCGTCATGAGTTGGAACTCAGTCAACAGCAACGAAGAGCAATGCCATGTATTATTATATTGCTGAGTCCAGTGAATACAGCTTCTTAAAGGTTAAAATGATCAAAACTGCTAAAATAACAAGTACAAGCAGGCAGTTTCTGGAGGGTTAGCCAGGATATAAAGATCAAAGATTTGGCTATCTGAGTTAAGAAAGACAAGGGAGCTAGATCTTGATATCCAGTAAAGTGTGGGATCGTCTCCCCTTGTTCAAATTCACAGAGACATAGCTCCCTCACATCTGCCTTAGATATTTTCCATGCACCAGGTTTTGGGACGCTAATATTCAGAACTCCTGGTGTGGTGCTATAGGATAAGCACTGGACTACTAAATGACAGTGTCGATGGTTCAAACCCACGATAGTTCAGCCACTCCTCAGAGACCCTATACAGGGTTGCTATGAGTTGGCACCGACTAGACAGCACTTAACAACAACACTCATTAATATAGTCATTCATCCCCACACACTTTAAGATTCTCTCTTCCAAGCAAAATGGAAAGAACACAGAGCTCTAGAATTTCTCTATGGACAGGGTTTAGGTGCAGTTGTCTAGCTAGGAGTTTGTATGTTTACATGGTAAACACACAGCTTTTCCTTATCTGTGTGTGAATATCTGGGATCTGGAACTATATAAGTAGAGACTGTGTTGCTGGGGTCTCGCCTCTGACAGACCCTGATTTCTGCCCTTCCCAACACTGGAGCTCTGCTCAGGGACCAGCGTCCCAGGGAACAGTCCTACCTTCCGCTGAAAAGATGGAGAAGCAGATAAGGAGGATGCACAGCAGGCTGACGAAGACAGGGAGCCTCATGGTGGAGTGGGTGGCGGAGTCCTGTGTCCTGGGAAGGAGCTGGGCCAGGAAGTCCTTCTTCCTGAGGGTCACTGCAGATCTTTATAGAATGACAGAGATAGGCGTTTCCAAGAGGGCAGAGCACTAGAGTCCTGGTAGAGTTGGCCCCTCCCAAGAGGAATGAACCAGCTTTTCAAGAAATCAAGAACTTTTCGTGACTTGGAGCACAGAGCTGTAAATGCTGCCCAGCATCCACATGAGGAAACTCCTGTCAGGGAAGAGCCATTTCCCAAGGTTGAACGTTAACTTTTAGTGTTAGTTATCATTCCATCAACTACAGATCTTCCTGCCCGCTCCCATAAAACCCTTTGCCCAGCCTTGGAGAAGAGCTGCCAACAAGGTGTAAAATGTAGAAAGCACAGATCCCAGAGCCAGGGAACCTGGATACAAGTCTATGTTGAGCAGTTGTTGTTGTTTTTTTCCCCCAGCAGCATGACCTTGAACTTGGCAATGAATGTCTCTGAGTTGTTCCCATCTATGAAATGAACACGATGTTATCTTTTACAAGGCCCAAAGAGGAAATACATGAGCAGTCAGGTAAGACACAACAGGTAAGATACTGATACAACTGCAATGGACCTTGAGGGGTGTTCCAGGTGGCGATGAGACCACAGGATATTTAGGCACAGGGTCAGCCTGAATAAGTTCACGGTGGCAGGACACTTTCTACAAGGACAGATATCAGGTTTCGATGTCTCCTGCTCAATGTTCAAGGGGACCTAGTTATCATTTACTGTTTGGCCACCTTCCAACGACAAGGCAGTGTGTGTGTTTGTTATTCACAGGACACAGAAGACTCTGGTCCTGGCCTTTTTGGGCTTCTGTTGGTGGAGACGGAGTGCAGACGTGGCGCTTCCATACAGTGTGATGAGGGCCTTCTCGGCTGAGTGTGAGTGTACAACCTAAAACTAGTTGCCATCAATACCACTGAATGTTCAAGGCAGCAGTAGAACTCTGACTACCGCTCACCTGTGGCCTGTCATAGCCAATATCCCTGGGTTAATGATAACAAATCCTCCTTTGCATGTAGCATGGATTGTAATTTTTTCTTTTAACATTTTATTGTTGAGTGAAGATTAACAGATGAGATCATTAGCTTTACAGTCAACAAATTAGACGCTTTGTTTCACCTCAATGATTACAGTCCCCTCCCTGCAACAACAGTTACCTTACTTCCTCTGGGTGGTTTCCCTGTTATATCATATATTTCACAAATGAACAAAGCAAAAATGTTTGATGTACGCATACAGAACAAAATATATGTTAATTTAAATGTCCTAAGGACATATTCTGCAAGCTAGCTTCCTGCCTGCAGGCACACAGCCTTACTCAGTCCATGAGACTAGAGCCCGAAGTTGCTCTGTCTCTCCATGCCATGGCCTCAGCCACTATCTCTGCTGTCACTGTTTTTTTAGGTAGGGATCTCATGCTCTTCCTTCTTGATGATCCCGGGGTCCTCTGTTCCTGAAACCAAAGATTAACTACTCCCCCCTTTTGGTTACGCATCTTCTATAATTACAATTGTGACAATCACAATTAATCCTCTTAACTCTTAACTCACAATTCAATCATAAAATCTTATTAGCATCGTCCCCTACCCCTTTTCCCCAGATCCATCTGGAGATGAGGAAAACTATTCAGTGGGGATTCTGCCTTACCCCTCATTCTGAAACTAAGCACATTCACGAAAGCTTGTAAATCAGCCACTTCTTACCTTTGTAGCTCCCCCTTTTGGATAGCCAATGTCTAAATTGTCCATCCCTATGTGGACTAATGCATCAGACTGCAAAGTCATTTGTATTGCAAAGTCAGTGGTTCAAGCTCACCAGCTGCTCCTTGGAAACCCTGTACTGGGTCGCTATGGGTCAGAATCGACTCGATAACACTTAACTACATCAGCCCAATGCACTGAGGAAATAAGCTTGTTCCTTGATACAAATAATTCTTCCATTCCGGTTGGAATTTTGAGCAACCGCATCCATGAATAAAAGTCCGATTCATCAAATTGTAGCAATTTACACTTGCTATCAAGAATCTTTATCTTGATCTGGTTGAATTCAGGTCAGCTAGCCATCCATCCAAGTTAGGTCAAATGAGTACTGCAAGTCTGGGAGTTCACACATGCCTCCCTGCACTTTAGACCAGTTGACCACTTCACGCTCACCTGTAGTCCTCAGGGGCAGGTCGCACTTCTTCCTAAACTTCAGACCAGCTCTTTTTCTCTCTCTCATCTCAAGGTCACTGGGGGTCAATGGAACAAGGCCAAAATCAGCCCATGCCTTATATTGTTGCATTGCCCCCATTTCCACTCACAAGTAAACCCAGGTGGTTACCAGTGAGCATACTAGACTGCTCGTGGGATCCCTTTGAGTTTCAATCTGAGGAGCTGGTTTTCCCTGATGGACTTTCTTGCCTTGATACCTCCAGGAAAACAGCTTGCTTGATAGTCTAACAGCCAATCTTCTGTTCTCTCAGCAATTCTGGGTTGGTCTGCATGCCTTTTCAAGTGAGAATGTCCCAACTCAGAAGTTTCTGGTCTTGTTGCTGTTGTTAAGTGCTGTTGAGTCTGTTCTGACACATAGTGACCCTCCCTGTAAGGTTTCCAAGGAGCAGCTGGTGAGCCTGAATTGCCGACCTTGCAGTTCAAACGACTTTGCAGTCTTGCACATTAACCCACAGCGCCACACCAGGACTCGCTCTACAAAGGTTTACCAAGTTGTCTATTTCCCTGGGTAAATTCTGATTCCCTCTTCAGCAAATCCAATCACTTATAAGCTGAAAAGGGGTTTACAATGGAATTTTTTTTCTTTTGCCAAACCATCATCAGAGGGGAAAAGAGTAACTCTGGTGTGATTCTGCAGGTTAATGCACTGGACTGCAAGGCCAGTTTGAAACACAAGGTCAGTGGTTCAAACTCACCAGCTGCTCCTTCGAATTCCCTTACAGGATGGTTATGAGTTGGAACTGGCTTGACAGCACTTAACAACTAACTGACAGAGATGCGGAGATAGGCCAACTCTTAAAGCTAAACTCGAATCCCTCAGTGACATCCCTGCGTGGTGCAAAGGGTTAATGAGTTTGACTCCTAACTGAAAGTTTAGGAGGTACCTCAGGAGAAAAAATCTTGGTGATGTACTTCTAAAAAGTCAGTTCTTGAAAATCCTCTGGAACACGATTTTACTCAGACATACATGGGGTTGCCACAAATCTAAGTCAACTAGACTGTCCACAACTGGTCATCTCTTAGCTGTGTTGCAGAATCTAGGATTTTCAGGTGAGTGGAAAGAAAATTTCTGCTTCCACTGACCAACTCAGCCAGGGGCTATGGTAATTTTCCCAGGATCCCTCAGCCTCTCACCCGGAGTCAGAAATAGCGTTTAGGTTCTCGACTATGGCTTTTTTTCTTTTTCTCACTACAGAGCAGAGCTATAAGGATGTTCCACAGCTGAGAGCAGGAAGGATTGTCTATCTCTGGAGCTCTGCTCCTTCCACTTAGACATGCTCACAAGTCACAACTCCAAGGTTTCCTAGAACTATGTGTTAAACAGGAAGAGTAGATCCAGATGTCAGAACTGCTTTTTACATACTTAGAGCACATTACTAAAGTAATGCATGATGGCATTAATAATTTAAATAACGCAGGGTATGAAGTATAAGTTCCACTCACACACTGCACACCCCAGGGATAATCACTGTTCACAAGTTTTCACCTGCTTTTTAACATTTCAAAGATAGCTGTCAGCTTCTTACTTTAAAATAAGGAAGAAACACCTCTGGCTCTTTAGAATATTGAAGATCTCATGTTGAGCTGAGAGAGGTGAAAATGAGAAGGATTTTTAGCAGGAGCACCTGTTAGTTGGATGCATAGGAAGTTTTGGTACCAACAGACTCAAATATGAAGCTTTTGAATAATTTCCAAAGATGAATTTGAAAACTTTCCCATGAGAAAACGTCTTCAGAGATACACCCCAACTTACCTCTTGTGAACACACAGGGGAATCTACATGGAAGAACAATTTTTTAAGTCAAATTTGTCATTCTTAAGGTTGATTAGGAAAATGCTGCAATATCTCCACCCCTTTGGGGAAAAGCATGTTAAGCTTGTGCAGCACCCTTCGCCCCCAGCCACGCCACACTTTTCTCCCAGAAGTGCTTGGATAGAAACAACTCTCACTTCTTTGTTTGCAGAGAATTTTATGGTAGAGAAAGGATCCCTCTTTGTCTTCGGATTTAATCCTTCTTGTCCCTCCTCCCCTCATCGAGGAAGCAAGTATTTGTCATCTTGCTCAACAAGGAACAATAGAGTTAGCAAATGTTAGGGGAATTTCCCAACTGGAACCAGATCTGTGTGACTCCGAAGCTGAAGCTCTTTACCAATATTGGTTCTATGAGAACTCAGTTGAAAACAGCCCACAACACTGAAGAAGTTTAGCATTTGTTCAATACTGGGCAGTGCTGCATTCCGTTATGCATGGGGGATCTCCATTTCAAAGCCAGCTGGACAGGTAACTAATATCAACAAACTTACTCATAAGCCCTTGGGGCCTTGACAGCCTCTGGGTTTCTGCTGGTGCAGTTAAGGTTGGTAAGTTTGGGGTCTGTCTCCTTCACCCAGCCCTTTCTGACCCATGCTGCTGCCCTCTTGGTTCTCACTGATGCTGTGTTATTTCTCTTTCCTTCCTCCCTGGCTTTGGGTCACCTTACCACCTTGTGGTGGTCCCCAGCAGGCCTGGGGACACCTCCAGGGACTGTACCAGGTCTCAATCTGCACCCGGGGAGACCAACAGTGCTGTCTTATCTATACTCCTGTGACTGTCCATGTTGGTGTTGGTTGTGGGTCACCTGGGAAGCCAGAGTCCACAATGGGAAGAGTTCCCTCTCTGGGGTTTCTTCCCCTTTGCCCATACCACGATTTCAGCTTGGAGTCAGGGGGTTCAGACCCCTTGTGTTTGACCTGGTGTGGTGCTGCAGGTTAATATGCTGGACTGCAAGGTCAGTTTGAACTGCAAGGTCAGCGGTTCAAGCTCACCAGCTGCTCCTTGGAAACTCTATACAGGGTCGCTATGGGTAGGAACCAACTTGATGGCCCATAACAACAAACAACAACAACAACCTCTCTTACAGAGTCCTGGTGTGGCACTTTAGGACAAGCACCGGACCCAAAGGTCAGTTTGAACTGCAAGGTCAGTGGTTCAAGCTCACCAGCTGTGACTCAGGGACTCTATACAGGCTTGCTATGAGTCAAAACTAACTTCAAAGGGACTTAACAACAACCTTTCTTACAAGGAGTTCTGGTGGCGTAGTAAGGTGTATTGGGCTGCTAACCTCAAGGTCAACAGTTCAAGTTCACCAGGCACTCCGTGGGCTAAAGAAGAGGCTTTCTTCTCCCATAAAGATTTCTCCCATACTATACAGGGTCACTATGATTTGGAATTGACACCACAGCACACCACCACCACCACCACCACCACCACCACCTCTGTTACACTTGCCAACAATGTAGGCTTTAGAGTAGTGTAACTCAGGCTCTAACCACAGCTCTTCTGCCTTTTAGCTGTGTGATCCCAGGGAAGTTGTTCAAGCTCTCTGAGCTTCCGTTTCTTGTTTCTTTTAGTACACTAAAATGATGGCTGAAACTGGAAAGAATAGATTGGAGTGATAAAGGTGTGAAGTTGAAGTACTGTGTTACATGAAAATAAATGAATCGTTTGTTATATATGTCATTCCCTGGAAGTATGGTGCATAGCTTTCTGCCTTTTTTCAACAACCACCAACCACCACCACCACCTGTCTCCTGTGTAATTGAAAATCCTTACCTCAGTGGGTCTTTGGGACTATACTATTTTTCCTAATAAACACAAGGTGGGGTGGACTATCAAGTCTAACTCTATATTCATGCAATATGCAAGCAGATCCAGCAATTACCAGTAAGAGCGGAATATATAGTAGATAACAGGTCTCGGACCCATTTTGAGAGAAACGTCTTGTACATCCATGTCTGCTGACCCAGCAACTCCAGCCAACTCTTTGCCATGATACAAATGCAAGGGTATGCTCTTATGCTTCGTGGATGTGCAACGTGAGATGTACAAAAGCGAAGAAATGGAGAAAAAGTCAACACTGTATGGCATTTACATCCAGAGGTATGTCCTAAGTTTTCTAAACAATATTTGCAATTTTAAAACTAAAATATTGACTTGAAAATTGGTTTGGCATATATTCAGACACAATCTAGCATTGTTCTTAGCTGGCTGTTGTTAAGGTACTGTTGAATTTGTTCGTACTCATAACAACCTTGTATAGGGTTTCCAAGGAGCGGCTGGTGAGTTTGAACTGCTGACCTTGCAGTTCAAATTGACTTGTGGTCCATTGCTTATACTATCGTGCCACACCTGGATCTGCCCCATCTTGTATCATCTTCATAATTGTTATATTTGAGCCCATTGTTGCTGCCACTGTACCAATCTTTTATGCTGACTTTCCATATTAGTAAGCATGATGCCTTTCTCTAGGGACTGACCCTGCCCAACGGCATGTCCAAAGAACGAGGGACAAAGTTACAGCATCCTCACTTTTAAGGAACATTCTGACTGTACTGCTTCCAAGACAGTTGTTTGCTTTCTTGGCAGTCCGTGGCACTGCTAATAGTCTTCACCAATGTCAGAGTTCAAATGCATAGATTCTTCTGCTGTCTTCCTTACTCATTGTCCCATTTTCACACACATACTAGGCATGTGAGGAGTCCTGGTGTGGTGCTGTGGGTTAATATGCTAGACTGCAAGGTCAGTTTGAATTGCAAGGTCAGTGGTTCAAGCTCGACTGTACTTAACAACAACAACACGAAGCAATTGAAAATACCACAGCTTGAGTCAGGCTCAGATGGACATCTTTGCTGGTTAACACTTCAAGGAGGTCTGTCTTTTGCAATGTCTTTTGATTTCTTGACTGTTGCTTCTGTGAGGGTTCATAGTGGATTTGCACAGCTCTTCTGATTATTGTCACTAGTGTCTAATGCATCAGATTGAGTATTGTAATGGTCTCTAAATTCAGGTGGGACATATTCAAGGTCATATTTAGGCTCTTGTTGTTATTAAGTACCGTGGAGTCAGTTCCAACTCATAGTGACCCTGCACTGCGTTTCCAATGCTGTAAATCGTTACGGGAGCAGAACGCCTCATCTTTCTCCCACGGAACCGCTAGTAGTTTCAAACTGCTGACCTTGAGGTTGGCAGCCCGACTCATAACCACTACGCTACCAGAACTCCTTTTGGCTCTTGTGGACTTGTTTAAATTTGCTTCAGCTTCAACCAGAATTTGCAAAGAGCAATTGATGATCTGTTTCACCACTGGCCCCTGGCCTCGTTTTGGTTGATATTGAACTTCTCCGCAAATGTAGTCAGTTTGATTCCTGCATATTCCATCTGGTGAGGTCCACATGTATAACAACTTCATGCTGAAAAAAGGTATTTGCAATAAGTAAGTCTTACAGAATTCTATTAGGCAACCTCCAGCATGATTTCTACTACTGATACTTTCTCTTTGTTTCCAACTTTGGCGTACCAATTACCAGTAATTACCAATGCATTTAGTTGCATGTTACATCAATTCTTCAGACTGAAAAAGTTGGTTGTTGTTGTTGTTGAGTGCCGTTGAGTCGATTCCGACGATAGCGACCCTGTATAGGGTTTCCAAGGAGCCGCTGGTGAGCTTGAACCGCCAACCTTGCAGTTCAAACAGCTTTGTAGTCTGGCGCATTAACCCACAGCGCCACACCAGGAGAAGTTGATAGAATTCTTCAATCTTATCATCATTGGCTATAGTGGTTTGTGTGTAAATATGAATAATAGTGGTATTAACTGGTTTTCCTTGTAGGCATATACGTCAAGATAGATCTTGAAATGCTCTTTTTCATGATGAATGAGATGCTGTTCCTCTTCAATTTGTCATTCGTGGCATAGTAAAACAAAAGATTGTCTGTAAATGGCCAATGCCAGCCCATTTCAGCTCACTGATTCCTACATTTAATATAATAGTAACGTCGGCAAATGTCTAAAAATACAAAATATTTTTTTGTGGTAGAATATGTGGAACATTATTTTTATAGAAAATGTGGTATATACTAAAAAGTAAGTTAGTACCTCCCACCCACTAAATTTTTTTTAATTCAGTTCATGTCATTCTACTAAAATGGCATACCTCCGTTTACATTCAGTGATGAATTTACATTCAGTGATGAATTTACATTCAGTGATGAATTTACATTCAGTGATTTACATTATTACTGGTGGTGATATTGCTAAGTACCATCCATTGAGTTGTTTCCAATTTAAAGCGACCATGCATAGGGTTTCTTTGCTGGAGCAGAAAGCCTCATCTTTCTCCTGTATAACAGCTGGTGGTCTTGAGCAGATGACCTTGTAGTTTGCAGTCCGGTGCCTATCGAGTTGCATTTAGAAAGTTACCTCATGGGTAACACATATATGAGTATATATACATGGAGTCTTGGTTGAGCGCTGGACCACAAAGTTGGTTTGAACGTCAAGGTCAGCAGTTCAAACTCACCAGCTGCTCCTCAGAAACCCTACACAAGGTCTATGTGAATTGGAACTGACTTGATGGCACTTAACAACAACATGCATGTAAAATATACAGTATATTGTTCACATATTGTGTTTGAATGCATGAGTAAGCAGAGGATGGGGCACCATAGGTTATCACTGTTCAGGCCCTGACTGACAGGGTTGGATGGATCCTGTCTTGGGCAAGATTGGCAATTGGCTTCCCAGAAGTGAGATGTTACCTTTCTTCATGTTCTTACTTGACACCTGACACTCCTGGGAACCTAATAGCAGGTATGCTGGGCAGTGGTGCTCTGTACTGCTAGGTGAACTTTAACCCTGGTGCCATCAGTGCCATCAGCATGTCGGAAGAGGCTCTTGATTGATGGCTCTGGGTTAAATTGCACATTCCCTCATTTAATGGGCTCAGAGATCAGGCCTGCAAAGGCCTCAGTGAGGAAAGATGTTTGGCTTGGCTCACTCCAAAGCATGTCAATGGTTTTTACTTTCTCTACACAAGTGCTTTCCTTTGAAAAAACCCTCCTAGGGGATGGGGATAATATACTACACAGAAAACCAAACACTTATTTTCCTAGAAAATGCTCATTTTTCTACCGCTCAGAAAACCTTGTCATGATTTCTACTTGAAATCATGTGACTATAGTCAGGTGACCATAGGTACATCTTTGTTGACATGCTGAGCGGCATGAACATGTCCTCTGACCACATGACCAGATTTTAGACTTTTAAGAGCAAATACATTCGTGTCAGCGTCCTAAGGGCAGGAAAACCTGGGGTTCTCTGGGAATACAGGTCAAGAAACTTACTAGACTGAGGCACCTGGAGGCTTGGACCAGATATTCCCTTCCCATCAGGTCAGACCCAGTGGCCCCTCCAAGCCACCACCCCATCTTTGCTCCCAGAGCAATTCGTTTGGATAATTCTTTGGTAGTTTCTGGATAATAACTTGTTAATAATCTGGATTCATTTAAGTGTGTTTCTATTTCTCAGTTTTTAATTACATAGTTCCTAGTTGAATAGCTAATAAATATATTGAGTTGATATCTTGAGAGTGCTGCATTTGGGCCCTAAACTTTTCACCTACAAAATGGTCTTCTGCCTCCAACACCCCAAGGCCCCACCTGCTCCTGGGTCCACAGGCCACTGCCTCCTCTCTGGCGTTAGGTCCTTCTGAGCACACCTATTCTCACTGCCCGTTAGATGCCCTCTTCTGAATTGCGTTCTCAGGACGACTGTGAAGGCAGGTAGGAAGGATCTCATTCATTGTTGTTTCTCCCCGCTGTTTGTACTAATAATTCATTTCTTCTAAAGGTGTCAAACTGAGTGGATTGATTAAATCTCTTGAGCAATCAGGTCATACCAACCTAAGAGTGTGTTCTCTTTCAATTTCCATTCATATTACTATTTGGGAGTCATTCCGGATTGCTGAGAAGCCAGTCCTTTCAACCTGTATGCAGAACATAACTGGGTGGGGCAAGCTTGCTTGTATGTTGTTTGCCAATGTCCCCTCTGAATCATCGGTTAATTGCAACAGCCATTTTCAAAGGATTATCCTACTTCAAACACCTGTCCCTACAGGAAAATGAACTGCTACATAATGATGGAAAAGAAACCACTAGAAAATACCTTATTTCCTTCATTTGAAAATGTCAATGTTAAGATATGTTATTGATTTATTTAAAGAGCCGGGGTGGCCCTGTGGGGTGCTAACCAAAAGGTTGACAGTGCAGACCTATCAGCGGGTCCACAAGAGAAAGATGAGGCCGTCTTCTTCCCTAGCAAAGATTGACAACCTCAGAAACCCTACGGAACACTTCAACTCTGTCCTATCGGATTGCTATGAGTTAGAATAGACTCGATGGCAGTCGCTTTTTGATTGATTGATTGGTTTAATGAGTTTTGCAGACATATCATAAAACTCAACGGCACTTAACAACAACAACAACAATCATAAAATTGAATGCATACTTCAGAAATGTTCAAGGGTAAAAAATATGGCCTATTAGAATTGAGATATCACCAACTGATAAGCAAACAAAACCTAGAAATATAGCCTTCTTCCTATGAAATTGCCGTTATGAGCCTTGCTTCAAGTTTTGTGATGACTCTAAAGCCACTTTGGGCCTTGGGTGAAGGGTCCATGAGTTCTGGGCACACAAAGGGTTCCTGGAGGGATGCTGACCAGCTGACAGCACACCTTTTGGTGGGCAGACAACTTTTAGTGGCCAATGGAGAGCATTTACTTTTTTTTAAATTTTAAATATAAAGAAGCAATGAAGTTTATTCACAAGTATACATTAGGTATTCCCTAAATATGTTGTGGGGAAAAAGACATTAAGGTCCAAGAGAATAAAAACTGTAAACGGTAGGTGAGACTTGGTGATGCTTATACCTATTACCTAGCCTTTACATCAGACCTTTCTAATGATTACATGGATGGCTATATAAGACTAACTCAGTTTTGTACCCTAATCTGTTTGTTTCTCTCTGGGTACTTGGTTTTTGTTTCTCCTCTCTCTCCAGGGATTTTCCTTTCAATGAAAGCCTGTTCTCTACCCACAATAAGAGTTTCTCTCTGACAAAGAATTAAAGCACTCAGAACTCATGTGGCTCTAAACACTAAGAGAAAATATGTACTGTCTGCCTGCCCGTGGCCAGGCAGTATTCGAAGTACTTTACGTGTTTCAGATAATTTTCCACATAATAATGCCAAAGGCATAATGAAACAGACTACTACACTCAAACTTTCTTTTTCAAGGAATTAAATTACAAAGTGCGGTACAGTAGAAACATTACGGACTTTGATCTCGTAAAGAGCATGGCACAGTTATTTACTTAATCTTCCATAGTTACTTTATCCACAAAGCAGTAATAAACATTCACCTCCAGTTGTTAAGTGCCGTCGAGTCAGTTCCGACCCATAACGACCCTGAACAGGGTTTCCAAGGCTGTAAAATCTTTACGGGAGCAGAAAGCATCATTGTTCTCCCGTGGAGCGGCTGGTAGTTTTGAACTGCTGACCTTGCGGTTTGCAGCCCGATTTGTAACCAATACGCTACCAGAGCTCCATTACGTAGTTCGGGCTCAATAAAGGATCTATCTCTACAAGTCAACAAAACAACAGAAGCCAAAATAATTACAGAAAAATTTTGTTTCAAATACAACTATTTTTGTTTTACTTCAACTACTATTTATAATAAGGGGAAGAGTAGAGACTTGAGTTTTAATTGCAATTTATTTTAAGTGTAAGGCATAAAACTATGTGAAATGCATCATCTTAGAAAACAACCACCTATGAGAGTATATAAAAACAGTCAGCCTTATTTGATAATTCTGACACTTCCATTGCCATGAGCGTCAACTTAAATAGTCCCTTTCTAAACCAAAAAACAAGGAACTCTGGTAGCATAGTGGTTACAAGTTGGGCTGCTAACCTCAAGGTCAGCAGTTCGAAACTACCAGCTGCTCCTCAGGAGAAAGATGTGGCTTTGTGCTCCCGTACAGATTTGCAGCCTCGGAAACCCTGTGCAGGGTCACTATGAGTTGGAACCGACTCCACAGTACTTAACAACAACAAACCAAAAAATGAAAGAGGAAAAGATGTCATTTTGTTGACAATCTGAACATCTTCCGCTTCAGTTCAGCTGTTTTTCATCTATCCTAGCATAATAGTCCTCTGCTGTCTTTTTTAATGCCTTTATGGTGTTTCTCCAAAGCAGTTTTTAAGTTTAGAAAAATTTCCTGAGATTTCAGTTTTCCCCTTTCAGTGGTTATCTTTTAGCTGTTGAATTCCAAATTCAGTTTTTTGGATTTCGTGATTAATTGTGATCACGCATAGACAGCACCTCTTTATACTTGAACTTTATTGCAATCCTCAATTACTGTGTGTTTGTACTGCTTGATATACTCATGTTTCTTATTTATTTTGAATTGTACTGTGACAAGTTTTTCCTTCTTCTCAATTATCAGTCTTTTCAAGGAATTGTCTTCGGCCTTCAATTTCTTTACTTCTGATTCTTCACTCTCAATTTGCTCCTCCAATTTCAGGCTCTCCTTTAAGATACCTGTCAGTTTATCCCTATTATCTGCAAGGTCTTGTATTTTCTTTTGATATAACTGCACCTCCAGCTGACACGAAGGCAGGCAGTCAACCAAATCTCGATAGGTTTCATGTTTTTCCATCACTTCTTGCCTGGAATTTTTAAGCTTCTGGAGGGTGTCTTTCATTTTTTTCTTCATAATTCTTTAGCTTCTCTGAAGAATCCACAATTTTTGCTTTCAAACGCTCTTGTACTTCTTTCAAAGAAGTCAGGGACAATTTTAGTTCATTCAAATGCTTGGTTTTCTCTGAAATATCTGATTTCTTTTGAGAATTCCCTTCTTGCAACACTATCGTCTTTTGACTAAACACTTGATTGAGCAATCGCTGTAGTTCCTGAATACCATCCGAAAGCAGATTGAATTCTTGCTCTTCAACCGGAACAGAATCAAGTTTCTCCAACTTCATTAATGCCTCCTGGTGTGCAGTATTTAACTGTTGCATTTTGTCCACAGAGGATTTATATTGCCAAAGGAGCTCCATGTATGTCTCACGGCAGGCTTCTCTGAAGTGGATAAAGTTCATAATGCCGCTTAAAAAGCGACTTGTCCGTTTTGCTTTGGGATATAGAATACCAGCAATCTTAAAGTCATTCACCCGACAGATGGGCAGGAAAGAGTTCAGATGGATAAATAAATTGCTGACTGACAAGAAACCTTCCATTGTATGTGGTTACGTGACTTCCGAGTTCACTGAAATCATGTAGAAATGTTCCAGTTGAATTCCATACACTATTTGTAAGGCTCTCATGTAGATCACGTGCAAGACTTCAGGCTTTGGATTTGGGTAAAGATCATTCTTGGAGAGGTTTTTACCATCGGCTTCTGTTAAGATCTTATTCCGAATATGAACCAAAATCTCAGCTACATTATACCTGGGAAAGACAAAGCTACCATCTTGTGTGGCTTCTGCTTGTCTCCCAAGGGCTGGATTCTCCAGTCTTTTTCCCAGCGCTCTGCAGAACAGAAACACAGAATGGCTGAGCATCCTGTCTCCTATTCGCAGGCTTCCTTCCTTTGTTCTCCTGTGCCCAATCCAGTTTACTAACCGCCCAGAGAAAGGTGGTGAGTTCACCCAGCAAGGCAGGCAAAGCGAAAGATCCTGAGCCTTTGCTTTTAATGTAATATTTAAAAATTAATTTTAAACTTGTGTGCCCATTGTGAGGATGTCAATTTGATTCTGCCAGAAAATGCACAATCCTGTAGCTCTGGGTGTATCCATGAGGATCCAAAGAGGTTGCAACACTTTCAGGACCCGTGAGTCTCTCAGTTGCAGGTTCGAGTCTGGGAGAAACTGCCCTAGAAAGACTGATGTTGTTGTTGTTGTTGTTAAGTGCCGTGGAGTCGGTTCCGACTCATAGCGACCCTGTACAGGGTTTCAGAGGCTGTAAATCTTTACGGGAGCAGAACGCCTCATCTTTCTCCCGCGGAACCGCTGGTAGTTTCGAACTGCTGAGCTTGCGGTTCACAGCCCAATTCGTAACCACTACGTTACCAGAGCTCCAACAGATATGAGTTATTAACAAGGAAGAAAGCATGAGGGAAAAGCTTGTACTGGATCTGTATTTATATTAATTGAATAGCAGACTCCCTGAGAGCTATCGCTGCTGGATCCAGAAGTTTCCATTTCCTCCCCCACCCCCATTTGCCTTGTATTTAGTTTTGCCCTTGCTTCCCACAGAATACACTTGTTTTCTTGGTCTGCAGTATTAGTACTGGGGTTTTTCTCCTGTCATCTTCCTGAATTGCTTCACAAAGAATGTTTGACTTGAAAGGCAGAAAGTCCTCAAAAGTCCTAGCCTTTATTTATAGCTTTTCCCCTGAAGAAAATGGTTTCCATTTTGAATGTCACTTAAATCGAGTGATTTTAGGAAGGATTCTATGTTCTGATTATACTAAGCAAATTATTTTAGTATAAAGAGTAGATTGGAGTACAGAAAGGGAGCTTGAGAAAGTGAAATGATGACTACAATTTATCCTTTGATATAAATAAGACACCTAGACGATGAAATCAATTCCCTTTGATAATCAGGAAAACTTCAACACTCTAGGCTTGCATTAACTGAGAATACTATTTCCTGTGATTATAAAACAGAGTTATAACTTAGCAGATCCTAACCTAGTCAATTTATATAGCACGTTTGTGTTGTCAAACAAGATTTTAGTCTTATAGCATTCATCACAAATTTTACAATATAATTACTTGAGGCTTATTACAGCTGAAATTCTAAGTAGCCTTTGTGGAAGACTGTAGAAAACAGTTGGTAGTCTTAAACCCATTATGAGTCTTGATGTAAATTCAACTTCCATTGAGTTCTTTCTTACCACTAACTGGCATTGCCAAAAGCGTTGCCCTCAGACAAGGTGTATCTGAAAGTACATTACTAGGACCCCCATCAGTCAGTCCAGGGAGGAACAACCTCTTCTTCAGATATTTGCCTGGAAACTGGGTTACCAGGACCATTTGGTTATGAGTCATACTCTGACAAAGACTGATTGGGGGGCTTTGGGACCAATCTTGTAAACTTTTCTAATCTGCAGTAGTGTACATAACCCAATCATGGTCCTTTTCCCACTTCTACTTCTATACAGAGTTGATCTGCTGCCAATCATGATTTTATGATTTTTTTCATCTTCTGTAATTGGCCAAGGAGCTCTGGTAGTGTAGTGGTTGTGAATTGAGCTGCGAACAGCAAGGTCAGCAGTTGGAGACTACCAGCTCTTCTGCGGGAGAAAGATGATGTGTTCTACTCCCGTAAAGATTTACAGCGTCAGAAACCCTGTACAGGGTAGCTATGAGTCGGAACCGACTCCACGGCACACAGCCACCATGATTGGTCAGATAGCTGTGACTCTTTTGGACTCTATCATGGATGGCCTCATGCTGATGGTCTCTCTCATCTTGATGACTTATCTTTGGCCTCTTTACGGCTTAATAAAGGAGTCTTTATAAAATATATTTCAATTTGGGTTATTTCCCCACTACAAGACTCCTTGGTATGGTGCTCTAGGATCAAGCACTGGACTCCAAATCACAAGGTCAGCCATTCAAATCCACCAGCTTCTCCTTGGAAACCCTACACAGGGTTGCTATGATTTGGCAACAACTTGAAGGCACTTAACAAGTACAAGGCTCAACACTGTCAGTTTATGCCTCCCAGCCATATGACCTGGTGCAAAAAACCCCCAGATTCCTGGGCTCCAGCTTATGCCTCTATATAATGGGGATAGTGTAGTGGTTACGAATGGGGCTGCTAATCTGAAGGTCAGCAGTTCGAAACTACCAGCTGTTCTGTGGGAGAAAGATGAGGCATTCTGCTCCCATAAAGACTTACAGCCTCAGAGACCCTGTGCAGGATCTATGAGTCTGAACAGACTCCATGGCACTTAACAACAGCAACAACATGGGGTTAACAATCTTTTCCTGGAAGTCACCTACTTTCCCTTGTTTAAAGTTCCTAGTTGTAGAACACGTTTCTTTCCCCACCTCCATGATCTTCTATTGTTACATTAGTCAACAATTTCAATTAGCAACTTCCTGGACCCACCTCATTCCTGAAGATGGACCATCCCAAGAGTTTTTCTCATACAATGTCATCTCTTAAAGGCAGAACTTTGGAAACTAATCATGGTGTCAAATCAGTGATCTATGTTCATTTTGTCTTCTTTTTAACTCCTGCTTAAAACTTAATAAAGAGTGCCTCTAATATTTTTATGTTTGAAGATGGAGACTCTTTCTTCTTTTAGAATAAATGGCATAGCTGGCAGAGAAGCAAAGTCTCTTCCCTGGCAGGATTTCTGGGGGTCATGGACCAGTTGTTAATGTTGTTCTTGTTAAGGAGTAAAAAAATGGGGTAATTAACCCCCCTACTCCTCCAACCCCAGGGGAATCCATAAGGTAAATACCCTTGAATTTTGAGAATGTGTTTTGTAACTTCCCAAGACTTTTATTAAGTCTAAAGTCTTATTCATGCATTTCTCTCTATCTTAAAAAGTGTATCTCTATGTTTTCTGGCAAAAGAACTTGTAGTCGTTGAGAAAAATTCTGCTTCTGTTAGGTGTTTGTAAAATCAGTCTGCTCTCTAGCGGACAATTCGACTAGGAATGTAATATTGGAATTCCATGTTGGCTTTTTATGGGAAATAATTCTATTTTCTCTCTTTCTCTTTTTTTTTGAAGTTTTGTATTGTGAATTGAGTGAAAGTTTACAGGGCAGATCATCAGTTTTATATTCAACAAATCATGTACTTTGCTTCATTACAATGATTATGAACAGGAAAAGGTAAATATTCACTGCCCTCTCCACTCAGGAGGCAAGCTAAAATGCTAATCAGGTCACCAAATGGGACTAATCACCTTGGTTTTCCCCCTGCCCTCAAACAGGTATGCAGCCTGGCCCCTCCCCAGACTCTGACCTCTTGTAGGTCCGTGATTCGGGGGCTCACAATCTGGAGAAATTAGCTCCTCGGAGTAGCCGGCTTAATAAAATCTGAAGCTCTTCTTCACCTCTCTGAGTGACCTCGGTTTCTTCGACCGCAAATCTAAAACTGCTGTAACATTTGGTTCCCTGATCGGGAAAGTGACTTTGCTGGTCCGTTGAGCCACCGGATCGGAGTCAGGGAGTGACTAATGGCTAGCTCCCCTCAGCGGATGACTGCCACATTTGACAGTCCCTCCTCCCCTGAGTGGGGGCAGCCAGCTGCCGCACCCATCTCTCCCCACCGGACTCAAAAGGAGAGGAGAACCAGAGAAACCAGCCAAGACTTCTGGAACAGGTATGCCCCGGGGCATGGGTTAAACCCAGTCAGGCCTGTCCCTAAGGACAGAAGTGGAAGGCTAATCCTCTTCCAAGGCCTCAGTCAGTGACTCCCCAAAAGGGGGTGGGGGGTGGTTGGAACTGCCACAAACTCTGTGTGATTGGTTGAATGTGAGTGTGCATGTAACCCAAGCGTGGCTTGTCACGCCAGGTCTGTACAGTTCCACGGCTCCGGCTACAGAATCTGAGTGGGCCCTAGGGCACTACATACACTTAAGTACAATGGGAATTCTCATGGTGAGCCCACAGCCTTGGGATGTATGTTGACAGATTTTTGTTTTTTAAAAGGTGGAATAGGAATTATGATTATGGAAAGTTTGTAAGCTGGCTTTTGGCCTATACTTGATTGGATTCATTAGAACTTTGAGGTGGTATCTTTGACCAGAACCTGAGTTGAGACATTTGCATTTGAAAAGATGCACGCCTACCCAGAACTGGCCCAGGGCCATATGCTTGTGAATGGGGATAGTCCAGGGTGGAGGGAACTTAAGTGTTTTAAAGGTTAACGTATTTGATTACCTTATGGTTATTGGCTTCTGTTTATTATAGTAAAATGTGTAATGGGGATGTTGGGAATTATGATTATGGAAAGTTTGTAAACTGACCTTTGGCCTACACTTGATTGGATTCTTTAGAACTTTGAGGTGGTATCTTGAGCCAGAAACTGAGTTGAGACATTTGCATTTGAAAAGATATGCATGCCCACCCAGAATGAAGCTGCAAAGTCTGGATCTCACTGTTGAATCTTTTCTTAGGAGTCTTCAGCCCTGTTTTCCTGCACTCACCTCCGCCTTCACTTTGAGATCCCCTTTTGCTTTATTCTGGGTGCACACTTCAGGGCATGGTTGTTGTTGTTACTGTTAAGGGCCGTAGAGTCGGTTCTGACTCATGGAGACCCTGTGCAGGGTTTCCGAGGCTGCAGATCTTTGCGGAAGCAGAAGGTCTCATTTTTCTTCCACGGAACAGCTGGTAGTTTAGAACTGCTGACCTTGAGGTTAGCAGCTCAATTCCTAACCACTACATTATCAGGGCATAGTGTTGTTAATTGCCTTCAAGTTGGTTCCGACCCATAGTGACCCTGTATAGGCTTTCTGAGGAGTGGCTGGTGAGCTTGAACCATCGACCTTGTAGGTCAAAGGACTTTGCAGTCTGACTCATTAGTCCATGTCTGTTTCTGTTAAGGTTAACCTCTGTATCTAAAATAAATATAGGCCTCAATCTGAAAGAAAAGTGCTGTAAATCGTGATTGTAACTGGTTTCTCTATGGGTACCCTCCTATGACATCAAAGGAAATGGTGTTTTACTGTAATATAGCTTGGCCAATGTACAATCTAGATGTGTGAAAAAGATCTAGTGATGGGAAAAATAACCTTTGAATGGATCCATAAAATTATTATACCATGTTACAGCTTGAATTATTTAACCACTGTCAGATTGTCTATTTGTTTGTAAAATTACTGTGTTTTTGTCCTGTATTTATGTTTAAGAAACTGAAAACAACCCGGAACTCCAACAATATGTAAGTTACATTGTGTGTATGTACTATAATGCACTATACCACTAATATGAAAGACAGACATAGGAAAAATGAATACCGATGAATATTAGATTAAAAAACAGTTCTAAGCAGGCTTGTACGTGAATATACAAAGAGATATAAGTGGT
>NW_006408716.1:2053229-2055064 GCF_000296735.1 Chrysochloris asiatica | reverse complement strand
TTGTGGTTTGGATGGACTTGGTGGTCCAGCACATTGATGCACAGTGCCACACTAGGATGACCTAACCAAAATAACCAATTTAATAACCACTATTTTGTTACCCATCATCCTAATTGGGCAGATATTCAGTCTCTGTTGACAATGCTCCTGACCAGCGATGAAAAAGCCTGCTTTGAGATAAGGCATGGGACGAAATAGCACGCATCCAAAAAAACCTGAACAGGATGCCTGTCCCCAGTAAGGCAATTCCTCTAGGTGACACAAATTATAATCTAGACCGGCCTGCAACAACTGGTGGTGGTGATGGTTGTATGCCGTGGAGTCGGTTCTGACGCAAGGCGACCCTGTGCAGGGTTTCCCAGGCTGTAAATCTTTGCTGGAGTGGAGGGCCTCGTCTTTCTCCTGCTGAACATCTGGTGGTTTCCAACAGCTGACCTTGCAGTTCACAGCCCAATTTGGTTTGTAGCCACTATGCTATACTGGAGCCCTATAAAGGGTGCATTCATAGAGGTCTGAAAAAGAAACTCGAGAACATGGTACAGGCAGTTCAACTGAGGACCCCCCTGAATTCTTTGAATGAATCTACCAGGCTTACTGTAAGTACACAGACCTTGATCCTGAGAACTCAGCAAATATCTGAATGGTTATCTTAATTTTTATCTCCCAAAGCACCCAGGATTTTAGAAAGAAATGGCAGAAATTTCACAGGGCAATTGTCATGAATCCATCCCATCTGGTGGACATCACTTTCGAGGTATTTAAACAGCCTAGAGCAAGAGAAATCTCAGGCCATAACCGCCCTTCTAAAAGACCAGTAGAGGTAAGCCTGTGGGACCCCAGGGAGGGCCCTGGAAAGGAACGAGGGCCTTAAGGAAGCACTGATGTGTTTATGCAAAAACCTGGACACTGAAAAAAATAAATGCCCAAATCTCAGGGGAGGATCTGGTAGAAAAAACCCATCAAACTCAACAGATGGTTGAACAAGTTTTATTGTCTGCAGAAGACTAATGTTGTCAGGGGGTAAGGGGTCCAGCATGATTTGGCATCAACCTCTGCCACCCCTATTGTCCCCACCCCCAGGACCTCAGCTGAAAATAACAATGGGGACAGTGATGGTGACTGAGATATCAGGGGAGCCTGAGGACCAGTTCTTTCTGAAACGCCTGGACTGCTTCATTGGGGGAAAAAAATAACTGACTGG
This sequence comes from Chrysochloris asiatica, assembly GCF_000296735.1. Classification (NCBI taxonomy): domain Eukaryota; kingdom Metazoa; phylum Chordata; class Mammalia; order Afrosoricida; family Chrysochloridae; genus Chrysochloris; species Chrysochloris asiatica. The sequence continues at coordinate 2,053,863 of NW_006408716.1, read as the reverse complement.
TCCCCTTATTGGGTTTCCAGGGTTGCATGTTCAAACATCTTTCTGAAACCAAGTCTGCAGATGGAGGTCCCTCATGAACATGCCTGGCGATTACTGATTCAGACTTAGGAAATCAGTCACATTGGCCTGAGGAGATTAACAATCAGGTAAATCCCCCGTGTGGACTAGCGAAACTCTAGGGAGAGGCAACAAGCATCCCCTGTCAAGGTCTGATTGAAGCCTGGAAACTGACCATCCCCCAGAAACCAGCCAATATCCTCTCAGAAAAGAGGCTGAAAAATTCATTCTGGCCAGCTCGTCCCCGTCGAAGGGATGCCTGTGGCTCACAACAGAACTGATAGGCAATACCAGGTTATTTTACTGGACAATCTGAATAACTACCCTGTGAATTATGGGGCAACTAAACCTGCCATCCTCCCCTGATGTGGCAACTGGAGGGTTTGAACCATGATTGTATAGAAATCATTGACCAAGTATTTCCCAGCCAACCTGACCTGTTTAACTGTATCTGGTGGACTAGACGTTGTTTGTGAGCAGAAGTTGTTACATGGAAAAAGGGATAGCAGGGTGTGTAATAGTAATCTTACAAGACTGGGTAGAGGCAATAGTCCTCCTGCCAGGGATCTCAGCTCAA
>NW_006408716.1:2045059-2052254 GCF_000296735.1 Chrysochloris asiatica | reverse complement strand
ATGGCTTGCCCACTGTCTTAATGGCTGTATTCTTATGTAAATTTCCTAGTCCTAGAACTGCCAGGTTACTTATCCCTCCCTGTATGTAAATCAACAATCTGTTTGCCAGGTTTAGCAAGCTCATGAATTCCTAAAGATGAACCATGCCCACAAGAGTTATTTCTCATATAAGTGAATGCTTATTGTTCCTGTGTGACTGAGAAGGGCGACACTGTGGGACTAATTCTTTAGCTCCTCTTGAGAGCGAGAAGGGACCAGGGGAAAACATGACAAGACTTCAGAAATAGATAGGATATTGAAAGGGCAAAGAAGTAGGATTGAATCAGTAGAAGACTGAATTTGAAGACAAATCTGTCAATAGTCATCTGCTAGAGGAACAATCTCTGGTAGCGTAGTGGTTATGAATTGGACTGCGAACCTTAAGGTCAGCAGTTTGAAACTACCAGCTGCTCCGTGGGAGAAAGATGAGACTTTCTGCTCCCTTAAAGATTTACAGCCTCGGAAACCCTGTACAGGGTCACTATGAGTCGGTTTCGACTCCGTGGCACATAACCAACCAACCAGAGGAACAATCAAAAAAGAATGAAAAATCTGAAGAAAACCTAAGATTTATGTGGGACACTATCAAGAGGAATAAGTTACATATTATCGGAATTCTAGAACAAGGAGAGACAAAAACAACAATAACAAGATAAACCATTGAGAAAATTATCCAAGAATTGTTAGAAGAAAGTTTCCTTAACATCAGGAAAGATGACTAGATAACCATTCAAGAAGTTACATGAACTTCAAACAGGATAGAGCCCAAAAGAAAATCACCAAAACCAAAGACAAGGAATGAATCTTGAGAGCAGCTTGGAAAAAATGACAATTTATCTACAAAGTAGTACAAATAATGCTAAGTTCTGATTTCTCAGCAGAAACCATGCAGACAAGAAGACAATGAGATGATATTATAAAACTATGAAAGAAAGACATTTCCAACCAAGAAAAATTGCCCATCAAAGATGATGATGAAAATTAGGACATTTCCAAATAAATAGAAGTTTAAAACATTTGTGAAAACCAGACCAACTTTACAACAAATAGTAAAGAGGATTCTTTGGACAGAGAACCAACAACAGCAGATAAAACAACCTGATGCTAACCCACATGACAATATTACCCAGTATTCAACCCACATACTGAATATTCAACATAAGACAGACCTACAAGATTGAAAATAAGGAATCAGAGATAGCAGATTGTAATAACAACAACAACAACAAACCCCCAAAAGTAAAAAAGGGGAATAATGTAGTCACAGAACTTCCAAATTAAGAGGAAATCAAGTAGAGTTCAATCGATCAATCAAAATCAAATAAAAATAAACCTAACTGTAATTCTAAAAGACCAAGTCTTACTCTTAGCTCCAGTACAATCTCTACCTCTAACACTACCTCTAGTCCTACCCGTAATCCTAACACTAAACATAGTCCTAGGCTCAGCCTACACCTTGCCGTAGTCTCAACCCTAACTCGTCACTGCAACGTAGTGCACTGGTAGCGTGGTGGTTACGAATCAGGCTGCCAACCTCAAGGTCGGCAGTTCGAAACTACTAGCTGTTCCATTGGAGAAAGATGAGGCTTTCTGTTCCCGTAAAGATTTACAGCCTCGGAAACCCTGTACAGGATTGCTGTGAGTCAGAACCGACTCCACGGTGGTACTTAACAACAACAACAAAGGCCTTTGTAACACTTGCCGAGGCCTTGTAGATGACAGGCTGAGGACCAGAGAGAGGCGTGCCTGTGAGTACAACTGGGAAGAGCCTTCAGGACTGGAAGAACTCCATCCTGAGCATTTCTGAATCTGAATTGTAATCTATGAACTTCCCTAATAAATGCTAAAAGAGTGAAGAAGATGAAGGAATATGTAGAGTCACTGTACCAAAAAGAATTGGTCAATGCTCAGTTGTTTCAAAACCTGTGGTTTTGAAGGAAGAAGTATAAGCTGCACTGGAGTCACTGAGACAAACAAAGCTCCAGGAATTGATGGAGCTACAAATGGAAATATTTCAACAAATGGATGCAGCCCTATTGTTGTTAAGTGCTATTGAGTTGGTTCTGACCCATAGCAACCCTGTATAGGGTTTCTGAGGAGCAGCTAGTGAGTTTGAACTGCTGACCTTGCAGTTTAAATGGCCTTGTAGGCTGGTGCATTAACTCACAGCACCACACCAGTACTCTGATGCAGCCTTTGTTGTTGTTATTGTTGTTAAGTGCTGTCGAGTTGATTCCGACCCATAGTGATCTTGTATAGGGTTTCCAAGCAGCAGCCGAACCACCGACCTTGCAGTTCACACAACTTTGCAGTCTGACGCATTAGCCCACAGCGCCACACCAGGACTCACGATGCAGCCCTGTTGTTGTTGTTGTTGTTAGGTGCCATTGAGTCGCATAGTGACCTTATGCACAGCAGAATGAAACACTGCCTGATCCTGGGCCAACCTCACTACTGTTTCCACGCTTGAGTCCATCGATGCTGCCACATGGCCAATCCATCTCATTGGGGGTCTTCCTCTTTAGAGGCCCTCAGATGTCTGTGCCAACAAATTTGGAAGACAGCTACCTGGTCAATAGATAGGAAAAGACCATATTTGTTCCCATTCCAAATAAAGGTGACCTGCCTGGTTATGGAAATCATTGAACAATATCATTAATGTCAAGGCAAGTGCAATTTTGCTAAAGATAATTAAAAATTGATTGCAGCAGTACATTGACAGGAAGTTGCCAGAAATTTAAGCTGAATTCAAAATAGGACAAGGAACAAGGGATATCATTGCTGACATCAGATGGATCTAGGCTGAAAGTAGAGAATACCAGAAAGAAATTTACTTGTGCTTTATTGAGTATGCAAAGGCATTTGACTGTGTGGAACATAATAAATTATGGATAACATTGCAAAAAAAAAAAAAAAATAGGTATTCCAAAATACTTAATTGTGCTCATGAAGAGCCTGTACATAGGACCAAGAGGCAATCATTTAAACAAAACAAGTATGGTTTAAAATCTGTAAAGGTGTGTGTTGGGACTGTACCCTTTCAGGCTATTTGTTCAATCTGTATGCTGAACATTCGACGTGAGAAGACAGATTCTATAATGAATGTGGCATCAAGAGTGAAGAAAGACTCTTTAGCAACCTGCAATAGCAGACAACACAATCTTGCTTTCAGGAAGTGAAGAGGATTTTAAATACTTACTGATGAAAATCAGATTACAGCCTTCAATATGGATTGTGTCTCACTGTGAAGAAACCAAAAATCCTTACAATTGGACCAGTAAATAACATGATAAATGGAGAAAAACTGAAGTTGTCAAAGACTACATTTTGCTTGGATCTATAACCAATGATCATGGAAGCAGCAGTCCAGAAATCAAATGACATATTGTGTTCTGCAAATCTGCTCAAGACCTCTTTAAAGTGTTTAAGAGCAAAGATATAACGTTGAGGACTGAGATGTGCCTGACTCAAGCCATGGTATTTTCAATAGCCTCATATGCATGTAAAGAATCGATGCATTTGAATTAACTTGTTGGCGAAGATATTGAAAAATTCTGTCTGGTAAGAAGAGCAACCAGGATGTTCCTTAGGAGTGAGGATGGCGCGTCCTTATCTCTCTCGTACTTTGGACATGTTGTTAGAAGGGATTGATCTCAGCAGGACGCTATGCTTGGAAAAGTGGAGGGTCAGTGAAACAGAAGAGACCTCCAATGAGATGGATTGTCACGGTGGCAGTAACAATGGGCACAAACACTGTAGGACCAGTGAGCCAGACCCAGTGAGTGTTTCCTTCTGTTATGCATGGGGTCACTGAGTTGGAACCAACTTGACAGCACTTAACAATAAGGAGTCCTGGTATGGATTTGTAGGATAAGCACTGGATTGCTACTTACAAGGTCAGTGGTTCAAACCAACCAGTTGCTCCTTGGAAACCCTTTACAAGGTCATTATACATCAGAATTGACTTGATGGCATATAACAGCAGTGTTTCTTAGATATGGACAAAGCCTCAAGGTTATTAATTTTTGCTACAGATACTCTCAAGTTTTCATTTTATAGATTATTTTAGACCATTAGCCTAGTATTACTAATATTTCAACTCTATCAGTTTTAAGTTCTGAATCTTAAAATAAACGAGTGCCTAATTTTAATTTAAAATACAATCCAGAGAAACAGGTGAAACCATTTTTTTTGCTGTAAACTTTGCACTCTTGAAAATTTCAGTCTGTTTAGAGAAACAGACTGATAAAAATAAATCAGTATTGAGAGTTGTAAGAACAGTATCAATAATCATTTAGTCTCCGAAGCAATTCTGTGAAATATACAACAAAATCATAAGCAAAATGTCACCCTCAATTGCACAGTTGAATCCAGATCCTCAAGTGATACCACCTTAGCTCAAGTCGATTTTATCAAGAAATCAAATCGTTCCTCCAATATGGCTTTGCCCTATAGTTACACCCATCAACAATTTTCTATGGAAACTGGTGACCAGAGGACCGACTGTTAGGTAGGGCTGCACAAAAACCATGGTTTTGGAGGATCATTTTGTGTTTCTGTAAAAGTAACTCAGGATTGTTGATAGGAAAGGGCAGTTTGCCCTTGGGAAGAACACTAAGGTTGTTTTAAACAAGCCCTTTACATTGGGATTCACCCTATGTTGTATTTGCTAATCCTGTACTTTTAATTGAATTCTTATATACCAAAATTTTTTCTTTTGCTTTTGGTGATCCAGACTGCCTTGAATTTTAGGTTTGCTTTTGTGAAACATTGTAACAGTTTTCACAGGGGAGAAAAAATTTGATCTCCAAAATTTATCTGATTTTATACCCAAAATATTATATATTGTTATGTATTAGAGACATCAGTCTGAACCCTGTTAAAATTAATCAAACTTTACTGTCTAACTATTAACACATTTGTCACAGACTAAAGGAATGGAAATGTTTCCTTTGGGCTTGAAGCAGAAATGCCCTAGTGGGAAGAAACAGCAGATGGCTATTCCCACAATTTAAGTTTCATTACTTTGTATAAGTGAACCTTTCCATGTGTGGTAACCAGTTTTCCTTTGTAAGTGTATTTCTTTATTAGAGTTTCTGAATCTGTACTGTTCAGCTACATTAGTATGCTACTGCTGTTACAATTAACGGATATTGTACCGTTTACTTATGTAGCTCAAGAAGCAGATATGCTGCCCATGGAGTAAATCATCACATAGGGTTAGGTCATCTTTATAAAGAATGTTGTTAGTGCCATTGAGTTGGTTCCGACGAGGAGCAGCTGGTGAATTTGAACCACCGATCTTGCAGTTCAAACCAACCTTGTGGTCCAGTGCTTATCTTACATCAGGACTCCTTATAAAGAATAATGGTGCTTTAAAATTGCATTCCGCAATGTGATGTGCATTCGGCTCTGCTCAACTCCACTGTTAACTTGATGGAGATGTCCTTCCTATTTGAAGCTCCCGCCGACACCAGGTGCTGTCTGGTAGAAGAGTACCATCAGTTTAAGGGATTTGTTATGGCTGTTGTGTAGGAGTACAGCAAAGTCTGTTCTGATTGCCCTAAATCATCGATGTGATTGCCCTAAACCTCTCACCAACAGGAGGGAATGCCTTACAGCATGGAATCTGCACGCTTTTTGCCTTATAAACTGCAGCCAGGCAAAGCTTAATTCCATCTTGTGCCCAGGTGTTAACTGTTCAGACGCCGGTTTCCTCTTGGGTACTTCATGCACCTGTGACAGTACAGTACCTCTGGAAGTGGATTTGGGGGCAGAGGTTAAAGTAGTATGTCCCAAACCAATCACCATCTGGCTAGAACTTTATTATTTCAGAAATAAGCATTCTATATTCACATATGTGTCACGTAACATTTGTTCAGATGTTTAAACTGCATATATGCTGTGGTCAAATGAGGTTTGGTTTGTTTTTTTTTTTAAGTGAAAACAGTTTTTATGATTTCTCCTTAATGGTCTTAAAAACCCAAATCAGATTCTTACAGCCCTTGACCATGGCTGGGATAGACAAGGTGAGGCAGAGGACATGGCTCTCTGGGCCCAGCTCCTGGGCTCTGTCCGGTGGGCCAAGCAGGTGTGCTCTGTTCCCTCCCCAGAGTAACAATGAGGATGACTGGAAGCTGGCTCCTACAAGGTTTCAATACGATGTCTGCACAAGGTCCAGATCCCATAACATTCTAATTCACAGGATGTACTGTGGGCATTAAGTGACACATCTATTCTGTGAAATCAGTTGTCTTAAAAATAGATATTTTACTTTTATTTCAAGAGGCCTTTTTTATTTACAAACTTCTTAAATTTTTACAAATCTCAGAACTATAGGAGGATGAAGGGCAAAACCCTCTGGGAAATTACTTAAATGATAAAGCCAGTAGCTATTAAGTACTTCATCACCTAATTAAGTCTGTAAATTCTACATTCTTTTGAATTGGGCTCCCTCCCTGTTGATTTAGGGGGACTGTTATCCCAATTTTCAAACTGTTCATAGATTAAATATTGTATTACTCTTTTGAATTAATACATGAGTATACTTTTATCGGTACTTTGAGATGATTAGCATAGTTATTTCCAGATTACTGTTAAAAATATGGACAAAAATAAATGATCTCCATAAATATAATGTATTGCTTAGAGATGTCTGAAAATACCTTTTCTGCATTATAATTTTACAAATGTCACAAGGAAAGTAAGTAGTGGTCTAGTTAAGAGAAGAGAAATCCTGTTAGGGGAAACTCAAAAGAAGCATTCTCCCCACTGTATTTTTATTGATATATTTCACAAAGGCAGAACTAATCTTGTGTTGCTCTGTCACTGTGTAGTCTAAGGAAAGGGGAGAAGCAGTCTGAAGAAACAAATGGTTTCCATGGTGTCAAGTGGAAGCCACAGAACAGGCTTTACTTACTGATAAAGAGTTCAAAGCTTTAAGAGATGAGAAAAGCAAGCACATATTCTCTCAGGCATTTCTCAATAAATATGCAACAAAACCCTTCTGCAATTATGAACATAACTGCATACCTGAAACTGAAACAAATTTCATTCTTTGAAAATGTTATCCTGAGGATAATTTTAAGCATACTTTGTTCTATAAGATTCAAAATAAAAGCTGTACATAGTAAGGATTCTCCATGTGATTAACATT
>NW_006408716.1:2023048-2044788 GCF_000296735.1 Chrysochloris asiatica | reverse complement strand
CGCAGCAGTCTTTGATGGTCAAGCCTTCTGCTGTACACACGAGATGAATGTACTAACAGTGAGCACTCCTTGACTTACAAATAACCACATGATTCTCTCTGACTCCCAAGTGCTCAGTCCTAGGATTTCAAAGAGTGCAAATGATCCTTTACTCTGGTCCCATTACCAAACCTCTACGCCATTTAAGTCAATACTTGTAACATTCTGCACTCCAAGCCTATGCTGGTAAACAGGTTTGATCATTTCTATGTAGCTAAATATATTTAAAAATAGATAAGAGATTTAATTTTCATAATAAAACCTTAGTTTTCATACTCACTAAGAGATTTTACAATTACTCAAGCATGGAATTGGAAATGTGTGTGCAAATTGGAAGGGAATTTATTCTGCAGCAGAACTAGCAGACCTAAAGCATCCATTTATACTGGAACATTTAAAACACGTTGGCATGTTCTTATCTTCTAAACGTCAATGAGAGCTGCTTGTACAGACTATTTAATGCACATTTCTCCCAATTAAACAGTGAAGGTATCTGATGTATCTGAGAAGCCAGAAAAAGTGGAGTCACTTCATTTCTTTCTGTTGCTTCCAGTTGCTAGCATAGTGGCAACTCGCATAAATATATTCAGTGTATCCATGTAGATTCCTATCATCCTAGAAAAGAAAATGAGGCACAGTAAATATGATGCAGTTCTAGTAAAGATACACGATTTCTAGATCTAGAAAAGAAGGAAAAAGAAAAACAACAAACGGATTGTCACAGATACATAAAATGCAAATGAAAAGTAAGATGCTTAATTGTCCTAAACCACAATATAATCACGGTTTCCCTTCTGGCAGATTATCTTTCAAATGCCGCAGAATTCCTACAAGTTGAGTATCTTGCAAAGAAAACTGGGTGATAGACATGGGAATAATGCAACAAAAACAAAAAAACAAAACACCTTTACAAAAACTTGTTAGACACAAGTCTGGCATTTTAAATATAAAATATTCCCTGTTCACAAAATGACTACAAATCTGCAAGTTATAAAAAAAAACCCATTATATTAAAATTTATTTTTAGATAAAAACAAATCATCTTAAAAAACTAGACACCATGAAACTCAAGACAAATATTTAAGTAAAATCACCTACTTTGTCAGAGTCCCAAAACTCTGGAAAAGCAGTACAGTTATGCAATTACATTTAGTGTCAGTGAAAGGTGAAGACAGATGGACTCTTCATAGTCAAAAGTTAAACTGACCAAGAAAATACCACCTACACCATAAGGTCAGTTAATAAAAAACATTAAGATTCTGAGAACTAACTAAATGGGTATTACACATAGCTGCAAAAGATTTAAGTTCTCTGGATACATTTTATTCATGAGAGCATAGACCAAACTGTAACAGAAATAAAATTCCCCAAAGTCATACAAAAAAAAAAAAAGAAAAAAAAGGCCAAACAACATACACGGTGCCTTGAAAAGCAGACAATGAGAGCATACTTACGTATTGATGGGATCATACTTTTGAGCTCCATGCACTGGTGTTACTTCTGCACGCTTGATTACTTTCTGGGTATCATAGAGAAGGAACATGCTGAAGAGAACTAAACCCCCGTACACTGCTACTGAGTACAGAGTGGCACCGGCCACCGTGGTTGGTGGAAGAAACATAGATCCTGAAATCAAAATATGAAATAGTGGGCTTTTTCTTTTAAAAAGAACTTTCTTCTAATTGGGTTTATGGCTTTCATTACTTAGAATATCTATGTTGTTGTAAAGTACTGCTGTGGGCAGGTTCTCACTCATAGTGACCCTGTGTGCGTGAGCGTGCGCACTTGCATGCACGCACACACACATCCATGTGGTATAATGTGCAAGTAAGAAAACAGGTAAATGAATACATGCATGCTAATCATTCCTCCTTGCCCCCCCACATTACAGGAAGGCTTTGGTGTCAGAGAGCCATTCTCATGCACTTCAGCCCAGCAGCCCTTTTCAGATGTATTTGGAAAAACCATTAATAATGCTTTATCATCTTGCCAAGACTTTTGTGTGATGCTAAGGAATACATTTCAGTCAAACTGACACATATAAGGGGCTTCAAAGTTTGTGGAAAAATGGAATTAAAATATAGTAACATTTTAACACTCAATTTGTGAAGCCCCCTCCTATCTTCGAACCAACTTTAAGTATGACTCTTAATAAATTCCCTTCATCAGGATAACTATTTAGAGCATCGTGAAACAAGAGCTGAGCGTTAAGAGCACAGCGGCTTACCCAGTGAGGACACAAAGACGACCCCGAGGCCCACTCCCAGAGGGGCGCCCATGTTCAGAAATTTCTCACTGGGAGCACACATGGCCACGGTGGAGAGACCCCCGACGATGCCGGCTGTATACCAGGCAGCTCTGATGAGAAGAGGCCCCCCAAGTATTGTGAGAGGAGCCACCACTGCCCCCATCACACCTAGAGGAATGGGAAATGTTCAGGTTAGGCATTTACCGCATGAGCACACCACCACAGGGAAAATGCAATCTGCAGGGACAGGCCACCCTAACATGTATAGTCAACCAGGATCTAAGTATCTCCACCTTAACACAGTATGTACCTTCTTGCTAAATAATATGATTCGTTTTTCCTCTATTCAAACATTAAAAAAAAAAAATTTGTTGCTAAGCGATGTTCAGTCAGTTTTGACTCAAAAGTAACCCTATATATAGGGTTTCCAAGATTGTAAATCTTTACAGAAACAGAAATCTTCCTCTTTCTCTTAAGTAGTGGTTGGTGGGCTAGAACCACCAACTTTCTGGTTAGTAGCCCAGAGCTTATCCTGAAATTCCACAATCAAAACTTATAGCTATCCAAATTCTGTATCACAATATTAGTCACAGTCATAACAGCAAAGCACAAATACTAATCTTTATTTTTAGTAACTTTGCCATTATATAGTTCATTATCTGGATCTGATCCTACACCAGATTTTATAACAGTATTCCTAAAACAAGAATTGAGATGAAAAGGTTTAACACGAGTAATTCAAGATCTAATCTATTGCTGCCAAAAAGAAATAAAGTAAAAGTAGAGAAAGAGTTGTTGCTCCAATTCATAGTTGATTCCAACTCCTAGCGCCCCTGTGTAGGGTTTCGAGGGAGCAGCTAGTGGGTCTGAACTGCTGATGTTTTACTTAGCAGCCCAGAGCTCATCCTACAGAGCCATGAGAGTGTATGATATTAGTATTAAAACTGTAGTAACTCCAAGGAGTTATCTTGTATATAACAAAGGCTAATATATTTAGTAAAGAGTAGTTTTGTCAGACATTAATATTTTCATAAAAATTAGTGAAAAAAATCTCAAATATTTAATTAGCAAGATGTATGAAACTGTTTTATTTAAACAAGTCTTAAATAAGGCATCATTTCCCTGGAGAACACATCAAGTTGCCCTCTTCTTAAACATTAAATGTGTCTAGTTTAACTCATGGGATAGGAACAGAGCTATCCTCATACTGACATTTCAAAACTTGCTTGCCTCTTTTGCAAGAGTAACATTTCAGGTCAAGTAATAAGGGGTTAGAGAAACTGAAGATGATGGATAATTACAAAGAATTTTTTTGCTCTAACAAACAACATTTTCTTTTGCCAACATTTCTGTTAAGATTCCTAACATTCCTACCATAATTTACAAACATTTTAAACAAAACTTTTAAGTAGATTATTCAGATACTTAATGCTGCTCAAGGCTATAAAACCAACAAGGATAGTGTGACAGCTGATTGAGTTTGTGCAGGAAAGAGCGAACAAAGCAGGTCTGAGGCTGCTATCTTAACAAGGACCTGCTTCATCAATAACATTAGTCCTTGGCTGGCATCTCAGAACTTGCTATTGAACTGGTCCTTAACCAAGAAGGGCAGATGAATACATCCTGACTATTTGTGCAAACAATGTGATTTATGTTAAACACCCACTTTTCAGCTTGAATTCTGAATCGTGATAGTTGCTAGGCAGCAGATGCCTATGAACCCAGCTATCACTAAAAACATTGGGCACTGAGTCTCTACTGGGCAGAAGCATGCGTCATGGCCCTTTTTGCTGCGGGAGCATGTCTGATGTGTCCTCTCACAGGAAGGCAAGGATCAGTAGCCTGTGTATGGATTTCTCCAAACTCTGCATGGATCTTTTTCCCTTGCAGATCCCCTTTTGTTGTAATAAACCTTACTTGTGAGTACTCAGTACAATTACAGACTTAGTTCTATGACCCCCTCCTAGCAAATCACTGAAGATGGGGGTGATCTTAGGGATTACCCAACACAGATCCCAGGAGTTTTCCTAAGCAATCCAAACAGAAGCATTTATTTTGGACTTGAATTAAAAGTACAAAACTTTTCTTAATTTAAACCAACAAGTAACCAAGTATCTCCTATTTGAAAGGGAGATGAAAAACCTCTGAAGCCCTTTTTTTTAAGTAATGCACTGTCTAAAATGGGAAATAGGTGCAGGATTTACTGGCCAAGATACCACAACCTACTGCGTAGGAACGATACACAAAATATATAAAACATATATGGTAAAGATTTCAATAAAAAGATTAGTACTTTAAAATAAAGAGAGTAAAAGGTCATTTAAAAGACAGAAAAGAGGGAGATCAACACGGGCATCAGAAGATACTCTTAAGCATGAAGGAGCTAAAGTGAATGGAAGAAATGTGAAGTAAAAGCAGTTGAACAGATTTCAGCCTGAGAACGTAATTGTAAAGAGGATTCGAGTCCTTGAGTTGAACTGCTAAAGAATTTTATGGGCAAAAAATGGAATGACTGAGGAAGTGTCAAAAGAAGATGGAAGGAATAGACGGCGTCACTGCACCAAAAAGAATTGTTGATCACGCCACCATTTTAGGAAGTAGCAAATGATAAGAACTGGTACTGAAAAAAGCAGTTGGAGCTGTGGTGAGGCACTGGTGAAAAACAAGGCTTCAGAAATTCAGAGATTACCACGTGAGATGCTGGAAGAACTTACTGGTCTGTAGCTAAGTTAACAAATATGGACGGTATCTAGATGGCCAACTGACTAACAGAGCCATACTCATGCCACTGCAAAGAAAGGTAATCAAATTGAATGTAGAAATGATTGAACAATATCATTAATAACACATGCTAGCTAGATTTTGCTAATGATAATGCAATGTTGGTACACTGATGGGGAACTGTCAGTTCAAGCCAGATTCAAAATAGATGTGGAATGAGTGCTATCCTGGCTGATGTCAGCTACATCTTGGGTGAAAGCAGAGAATACCAGAAAGATGCTTACCTGTGATTTATCGACTATGTGAAGGCATCTGACTGTGGATTGTAACAAATTATGGATAACATTACAAAGATTTCTCATTCTTTCTTAGTGAAGCTACCTATAATTTGTTATGAGCCACACATATGGAAACTACACAATCAATACTGTCTGGTTCCAAATTGAAAAAACTCTGTTGTATCCTTTCACTTTACTTATGCAACTGTATGGAAGCAAAATCCAAGAAGTTGACCATCTGAAGAAGAATGTGGCATCAGCATCATTAATAACCTACAGTACGCAGATGACACAACCTTGTTTGCGCCAAATGAAGACAACTTGAGGCAGTTAGTGGTTCGAATAGTTAGGGTTCACCGTCAACTTGACTAGGCCAGGATTTCCATGGCTTAGTATTTAAGATGTGCTTATTCCCATGGTGATACAAGCTAACACAGGCATAGTTAATTCTATGATGAGTGGCTATGAATGGCCAATCAATTGAAGGGCTCTCTCCTTGGGGGTATGGCCTGTCCAATATAGGTCAGGCGGGAAAGGCTCCTGCTCTCTCTGTTACGCTGGGGCCCTGGGGCTCTACAATGTCCAGCCATCTCCTTGATAATAAACTTCTGTGTATATACATATATATGTATCTTTCACTGGCTTTGCTTCTCTAGAAAACCTGGCCTGAGACACAATGGTCAACATATATAGCCTTCAGAACAGATGATGCTGAAAGTGTAAACATGCTCAAAATTGAACAGATGAGTATCATGATGAACCGAAAAAAAAAAAAAAAAAAGGAGGCTGTCAATGATACGGTTGTACCCAGATCAACAATAGCCAAGGAAGCAGTAGTCAGGAAATCACACAGGCAGCTGCACTAGGTAAACCTGCTGCAAAAGACCTCTCTGAGGTTTTAAAAAGCAAAGATGCCACTTTGGAATTTTTTTCACATGCGTATGGATGCTGAACAATGAAAAAGGAGTAAGTGATACATTCAAATGGTAGTACCTACTAAGAAAAGGGAACTTGGACAGAGGAAAACAACCAGTCTCAGGAGAAATGCAAGCAGAGTACTTAGAAGTGAGAATGGAGAAAGCTTTGGCTCATTTACTTTGGGCATGTCACCAGAAAAGACCAATTGTGGAGATGAAGCAAGATAGGGAACTGAACTGAGGCTCCCGTTTGCAACGAATGCAGTGATCAACAAATTAAACCCAAGCCCAGACTGAGAGCCCAGAACTGCCGTGGGCAGCTGAGGTGTTGGAGAGGCTGGATGAGCTCAGCAGACAGGGAGAAGGAGCGGGCACTGTATAGAAGCTGGGAGAAGCTCCCACTAACAGTGGGCTCGCTCACTCACTGCAGCCATTTGGGGATGGGGCAGGGTAAACCTACTGCCTTCAAGTCCATTCTAATTCCTACTGACCCTGTGAGACGGAGTCCAAGGAGTCCAACTGCACAGTCGTAGTTTTCTCCCACGGAGTGGCTAGTGGGTTTAACTGCTGATATTTCTGTAAGCAGTTAAGTACTTATAATACTGCAAAAAAGGTGCCACAAACTGGCCCTGCACGTTTGTGGGTCGTGCACTTGGGAGAGGACAAATGGACACTGTAGCACTCACTATGAGTCAGAGCTGTTGAATCTCACTGAGGTCTGAGACAGAAGGGCACTAGAACCAGGAAGAAGAGCAAAGGCAGCACTGTGACAGAATACTTCAGAGTGATACACAGAGGGATACCGTGGCGCTGTGGGTCACTGCGCCAGACTGCAAAGCCATTGGAACTGCAAGGTCAGTGGTCAAGCTCACCAGCTGCTCCTCGGAAACCCTATACAGGGTCGCTATGGGTCAGAACTGACTGGATGGCACTTCACAACAAGAACCCTGGAAAGGGTGCCTGTGAGGGAAAGACAGAAAGTGACCCCCACCTTTGCCACAGGAAGGGTGAACCCGTAGGCCTATGGCAGTGTCGGATCAGCTAACCCTCCCCTCCACAAGTGTGCACACAGAATTCCAGAGACTAAGCATTCTGAACTCCTGAAATCTGTACCATCTAAGCATAAGAGTGCCATCTAGTGGTTCTCAGAAGACACGACGCCAACTACCAATTCTGACTCAGTGGAGGAGCTCTGGTAGCATAGTGGAATACAAGCTGAGCTGCTAACTTCAAAGTCAGCAGTTTGAATCTACCAGCAGCTCCTAGGGAGAAAGATGAGGAGTTCTGCTCCCATAAAGATTTACAGCCTCGGAAACCCTACATAGACTATATGCGTCGGCACCGACTCCACCCATGCCATATCACCACCATGGTGCTTAGTGGAGCTGCCCTGTGGGGTGCCCAGGCCTGTGAAGCTGCTGAGGCAGGCTGCCACATTTGTGTCCCACAGAGCAGCTGGTGGGTGTAGCCCAGGGGGGTCTTGTGGTTGGAATATGCACTACCAGGGCGTTCAATCAGAAAATCGTCAGTCTCCATGCCTCCGAAGAACTAGATGGGACCCAATTACCACTTGTAACTGCTCTGAAAGGGATCACATTAGGAGGTCCTGGATAGAGTGGGAGAAAATGTGGAACTGAACTCAAAATTACAAAACGAAAAAAAGACTGGGCTTACTACTCAGAAAGAGACTGGACGAACCTGAGACTATGGCCCTCTGTCACCTTTCAGGTCTGGAAAGAAACCCACCCCAACTTTTAACCAATCCTGGAACTAAGAGCTTCAAAGAAAATAAGAAAGAAGTACATCCACACTGATGAGAGAAGAAACTGAAGGAAACTAGAGAACAAGGAGGCATATGTATGAAGGGCTCAGCTGCCAGCAAGCACAGTGCAGCCATTCTGAACTAGAATAGGAATCAGCCGCCTTCACAGAAGTGGCTCTGCTAGCCCCCTGCTGCACCAGCACCCACCTCAGTGACAGGCTGATCTGAGAGGGGTCATCTTCCACGTTACCTTGCACAAATATTTGTAACTAAAGGCGCAGGCTCACAAACTTAGAGGTTGGTGAAACACTCCCTTCAACAGTGCTGTATAGCTTCCCTCTCCCCTTTTACGTTCTTAATTCTTTCTCCCCCAACTTCCTTCAACTCTTTTGTTTTGTTCCTCCTCTTCACTTGTGTTTGGTAGTTTAGTACTTGAACTGGTACTGTGTTCCTTTCTTTTTCCCTTTTTACTTCTTTCTACCCTCCCCACTTGTTTTTCTCTTTCCTCGTTTTTTTCCTTTCCCTGTTATGATCCCACGAAGTGGGTGACTGTCCCTCCTATTGCCTCTGCTGCCAATGGCACCCATCCATGGAACATGATTTGAGGGCTTCAAGGATGCTAAAGCTGTTGTTTTGACGTGTTTTGACGTGTAAATCAAAGAGCCCAGAATTGCAAGAAGGGCCAAGATGGAGGACATGTTGAGAAACAAAAGCTTTACATATTTTATACTCCTGTTTAGTAGAGATTTCTATACTTTCTTGGAAACCACTGTGGTTATTTCATGGTTACTAAGACAAAGAAAGTACACAAAAGTATAATAAATTTTACCCCCAGAAATGTGTCTTATTGAGTGCCAAAATACTTTCTTTTTACTAACCCTTGCTAGAAACATTTCAGTGTCTTGCACCAGAAGTTTCAGAGAAATGGTTATAAACTTTGACCTGCTTTTTCAGAGAACATGTACACATATTCTGACTGGTTCTTCATTCACTCAAAAGAACGGGTATCTCGGGACACTTGAAATAGAAATACTTTATAACATTTTTATTTCCATAGTTAAGGGATGTACCACCACATGTACCTACTATAACTTTGTGCCAGATGAAAATGAGCAGACACAGCCAACTTCTGCACACTTCCTTCAGATACAAACAGGCACTTACAAAGATATTTTTCACAATGTTTTTTTTCTTTGTCCCAATGCTCCACTGCAAAACCTTCTATTGTTTCACGCCTTACATGCAGAGGATACATTTTTTTCCTAAAGATTTCCAACAAAAATAACTCTCCAGTGATATGTATCAGATTTTACATTCTCCTGCTTGACGAATACACAAAGCATACCTCTGCATATACTAGACTGTCACAGGGGGCAAGTTCAACGTCCACGATCTTATTATCAGAATCATTAATTTTTCAGAGCAGAGCTTTGACAATAATGCAGACACTAATAACATCATAAGTATCACGCAAGTAAAATTCTGCTGAGAATAATCAAAAGACAGCTACCACAGGAGAACACTTTGGGGAGTTGTCTGAAACTCCAGATGGATTCAGAGGAGGCCATGGACTGAGGGGTATCACTGACCACGTCAGATGGATGTTTGGCTGAAAGCACAGAATACCAGAAAGATGTTTACTTGTACTCACTGACTATGCAAAGGAATTCAATTATGTGGATCATAACAAACTATGGGTAAAATTACGAATTAAGAAAATTTCGGAAAACTTAATTGTGCCCATAGAGAACCTACTGAGTGGGTTAATTCAGGAAAGGTGTATCCTTTGATCACACTTATTCAATCTGTATGCTGAGCAGATCATCAGAGAAGCTGGATTGTCTGAAGAATGCAGTATATCAGGATTATCAGAATTTCAGGATTAAAATAATAAAGGCTCGTTAGACACCTGCAGATGACACAACCTTGCCTTGAAGCATTTACTGATGAAGACCATAGACTTTACTTCAACACAAAGACAACAAAACGCACCCAAATGGGATCAATAAGCAATATTACAACAACAGAGAAAAGACTGACATTGTCAAGGATTTGATTTTACCTGGACCCACAATCCATGGAAGCAGCAGTTAAGAAATCCAAAGAAATACTGCATTGCGAAAATCTGTATCAAAAGACTTAATGTGTTAAAAGAATAAAGATGTCACTTTGAGGAGTAAGGTGTGCCTGATTCAAGTTATGGTAGTTTCAATTACCTCATATACATTAAATAACATTACAGACATCATGGTCTACTGTTAAGAATGAACACATCTGTCTTGGAATGTTTCTTGGAGACGAGGATAGTGATAGACATTTTGGACATGTTACCAGGAAGAAACAGTCCTTGTTAAGTGGAGGGTCAGTGAAAAAGAGATGAGATGGATCAGCACAGTGGCCACCACAGTGGGCTCAGACATCGGAGCTACGGTGAGGACTGCCAGGACCAGGCAGTGTACACAGAGCTACTATGAGCTGGAACCATCGCAAAGGCACCTAACAACTGAAGAAAATGATTCATGTTCCGTAAATGTGATGTATGTGTCATTTATAGTCGTACAGAGCCCTCAAAAAGGTAATATAACAGCTTGTGCTTCGTAACAATTTAAAATGAGAACACAGACAATGAAGATACAAGAGACGAAATGAAACCCTGAAGTTCCAAGGAAAGATTAGAGACTTGGACTGATGTCTGCTGGGAGGAGAAGGTGAGCAGATACAGCAAGAGCGGGAGTCAGACTAGTGAACGGCCAGCCAGACATGTCACGACCATTTTGGGAGCAGTTTTGGCAACAAGGTGGCCTGACAGACAAACTC
Source organism: Chrysochloris asiatica (assembly GCF_000296735.1). Taxonomy (NCBI): domain Eukaryota; kingdom Metazoa; phylum Chordata; class Mammalia; order Afrosoricida; family Chrysochloridae; genus Chrysochloris; species Chrysochloris asiatica. The sequence continues at coordinate 2,034,006 of NW_006408716.1, read as the reverse complement.
ACACACAAGACGTGAAAGGCATGATTCCTACTTCCCCATGCTCTCCTGGCTACCAGAGGTAGGGTCACCTCCCTCATCTATTCCCAGCTCAGATCCTGCTCTCCAGAATCCAGAGCCACTCCAGTGTGAGGCAGGGACCAGCTGTTGCTACTTTGGTCCCCGGATTGAGGTGCACTTGACTCCAGACCTACAGAACCCACAGTGCTACCAGACCAACATTTAACCAGTCACCCTGCTCCCTCTGCAGCTTCACCCACTGGGCAAGAGATAGTACCAGCTCCTAAACCACCTGATCCATAATAGACAGCAGCCAACACCAGTAAAACTCACCCTAAACTAAGGTACACGAATGGTGAAAACAGTGTACACGCTTCCATTCTTTACCTACATCCACAGGAGACAGTTGGTGAGAGCCTGTGAACACACCAACATACAATCATCAATGAAATACAAATACAACAACCACACAATGACCAGAAAAAAACAGACAATTTTAGCTCACATGAAGAAATGAGAGAAGATGTTTCAAACAAAAGATCAATATGCAGAGCCTGAAAATGTTTCTGAGGAAGAAAAGGTAATAGAACTAACTGAAAAAGAATTCAAAAGAGTGATAGTTAGGTACCCTCAAAGGACTGATAGAAAGATCAAGGAAAACAAGAAGAACACTATAAAAACTTTAGAAGACCTCAGGAAAACATTACAAGAAAAAACAAATACAAATTTTAAAACAATACAAAACCTATAATTAGAAATCCAAAAGATTAATACTAAGATCTCAGAAATGGACAATACATTGAAAAGGTACCGAAGGAGATGGAAGCAATGGAAGCCCAAAGTAGTGAGCTTGAAGAGAAATCTCTCAATATTAGTATGCTAGAAGAACTATCTGAAAAAAGAATTGAAAAACCCAAAGAAAGTCTGAGTTATGTGGGACGTTATGAAAAAGTACATTATATGGGTGACTAGAATTCCAAACAGGAAGAGACAATAAAAAGCAGAGAGAAAACTGTCGAGTTGTTGAAAGCAAACGTCCCTAACATCATGAAACTAGAACTTAACCATTTAAGAAGCTGAATGAACCCCAAACAGGGCAGACTCCAAAAGAAAATCACCAAGACATATCATAATCAAACTCTCCAAAACCAAAGACAAGGAAAAAAGTTCTGAGAGCAGCTTGGGAACAAATGCTAACGTTATGAGAACCAGTAAGACTTAGCTAGGACTTTTCAGCAGAAACCATGCAGATAAGAAGGTAATGGGATGATATACATAAAACTTTTTTAAAAGTAAAAAAAAAAAAAAAATGTCAACCAAGAATCACATACCCAGAAAAGCTCTCTCTAAAGTACAATGATGAAATTAAGATGTTTCCTGATAGAAAGAAATTAGAGGAACTTGTAATAACAAGACCAACTTGACAAAAAATGCTAAACGGTGTCCTTTGGACCCAGACATGACGATACCAGATTATGAGAATATGGTACACGCCAACACCACCCATAACTCAATAGTGGTATGTTGCTGTGTTGAGTGCCCTTGGGTGGCTCTGATGCATGGAAACCCTGTCAAGACTTTAAATATTCAAAGCAGCAAAAACAGCCTCGTTGTACTCTGGATTGGTTTGTAGGCTCAATCCATGGATCTTGCGGTTTGCAGTCTAGTACTTATTGTATAGAAGTATTAAAACTAAAACAAACCAACAAGACTGAAAATAGGGAACCACAGATATTAATTTATAATGACGTCAACTCCAAAGCATAAAGAGAGAATAGTGTAGGTATAGAACTTCCAAAAGGCAAGAAGTCAAGTAGATTTTAAGATAAAATAGACTGCTTTAAGTAGGGAAAATTATTAATTGAAGGGGAACCTCAAAGAAAGTTAATACACCTGCACATCAAAATAAAAAAAGGAAATCAGAAAGACTTAGTAAGCATTAACACAACAGAATTAAAAATGTGAAGAACACTCACAAACAAAATGAACTCAGTGCAGAAAATGATGTGGAACAAAGCGAGCAGCAGGACCACATAAAAAGCACACAGTAGAACCAGAGCAATCAATGCATACCTATTAATAATTACACTAAGTGTAAACTGATGAAATGTACCAGTCAAAAGACACAGAGAGCAGAATGGATAAGAAAACAGTTCTTCAATATGTTGTCTACAAGAGACACATCAAAAAGATGGAAAAAGTCTAAATGCCCCTTAACAGAAGAATGGTTAAACAAATGTTGGTACATAAACACAACAGAATGCTGTTGAAGAACAATGATCAATCTGTGAAACACCTCACATGGATGAACCTGGAGGACATTAAACTAAGTGAAATTAGTCAATCACAAAAAGGATAAACATTGTATGAGCCCAACGGAAAAAGATACAAAAAGGTTTTGTTGATAAAAGAAACAATCTGTGAAGGTTACTGTGTGTGTGTGTGTGTGTGTGTGTGTGTGTGTGTGTGAATGGAGGGAAAATTATTCATGGACTGGAGGGGAGAGACTTAGGCGGCAGGGCAGGAATACACAGAAAGAGGGAGGATCAAAGGAAAGGGGAGACAGAGGGAGGAACGCAATGTAAAAGTGAATAGAGTTAAATACTGTTAACTGTTGATACATGGAAGGTATTGCAATCATTGTAATGAAGCAAAGTATATGATTTTTTTTAATGTAAAGTAGATGATCTGCTCTGTAAACCTATATTCAATTCACAATAAAAGGTTAAGAAAAATGGGAGGGGAACATGGAGAAAAGGCAGACTAATGGTGATGGGAAAATCACACTGATTAAAGGTGGGAATTGCTATCAGTAAGGTGAATATCAGTAACAAGTAGAATTAGCATTAGTTGGTATATTTATAAAAATGGTTGAAAGCAAGAAAGGAAAGAAGATAAAATTAAAACATACCAGAATGTAGCAACCAAGCAAGATGCTTTGGGCCTGGACTCTGGTGATAGGATATTGATTGTACCAGCATTCCAGCTCCAATCATGGCTGCAAAGGTTGCACCCATAGTCTGAAAGACACATATTATGAAAAAATGATCTTTATACAAGAAAAAAATAGAAACTGAGAAATTCTAAGTACAGTCAGTTACTTTAATAAACCATTAAAAAACCCAAACAGATTAAGGACAATAAATTAAATCCTGTATCCTTTTATAAATCTGAAGTTAGCAAAAGAATCCCCTACTGTAATATAAAAAAGTTTTAGGTAACTTCAAGTACATCTGTTCAGTACACAGTATCTTTTTATAACTTGTTGGATTTTGTTGTTGTTGTTAAGTGCCGTCGAGTCGGTTCCGACCCATAGCGACCCTGTACAGGGTTTCCGAGGGTGTTGGATAGAGGTATAATAAAACCCCTTTAAAGGGTCCCCCAAATAACTATTTTTAATTAAAGTATTTCAGTAAAGCACAAATAGCATTTTCTTGAAAACCAATCAAGGTCTACTAATGAGAGGAAATATACATATGTGTAAAGACAAAGAGCTCTGGATGCTTAGCGGTAACGAATCAGGCTGTGAATCCTCAAGGTTAAGCAGTTCGAAAGTACCAGCTGTTCCGTGGGAGATAGACAGCCTCAGAAACCCTGTACAGGGTCACTATTATGAGTCGGAACGCGACTCACGGCACATAACCACCAAAGAGAAAGAATGATGAGGCCCTGATGGCACAATGGGTTAAGTGCCCTGCTATAAATATAAAGGTTGGTGGTTCGAATCCAGCAGTGGTTCCATAAGAGAAAAGAACCGGTGATTTGCTCCTGTAATGGTTAAGAGTAGTAATTTGAGTTACCTGCCCTATAGGGTTGCTATGAGTTGAAATTAACTCAACAAGAGAGTGAGCGTGGGTGGCACACATGCACCACCCAGCGCCTTAAACTCTATCTGCTAAATGAGAAGCTGAAAAATACAAGGTAAATATCACTTAGAGCTTATGGAAAAGATATGAAATAAGATTCTATATTTCTATCCTTTTAGCCTTATGGTTGACTTGGTCCTTGTTCCTTTGCTTTGCTGGGTTTATTATTTTCATTGTCAAAACATCTAAATATGACTTTAATACTTCAGAAAGATGTAATTATAATGGATCTTCAGAAAATTCCTATTTGTTATAACCACAGGCTTTACTTCAGGGCCTTTGTGACCTAGTCTGTTTTTGTTTTCTACCCTTCCGTGCAGTTTGGGTGCTGTTGTCGTTGTTGTTGTTAGGTGCCATCGAGTCAGAACTGACTCACAGCTACTCTATGCACAGCAGAACGAAACAATGTCCGATCCTGGGCCAACCTCACTACCGCTGCCACCCTTGACGCCATCGATGCTGCCACCTGGCTGATCCATCTCATTGGGGGTCTTCCTCTTTTTCTCTGACCCTCCATCTTACCCAGCATGACATCCTTCTCCGACAACTGTTCCCTCCTGACAATGTGTCTAAAGTATGAGAGACGAAGTTTAGCCATGTTGGCCTCCAAGGAGCACTCTGGCTGCACTTCTTTCTAAACAGAGCTATTGGTTCTTTTAGCAGTCCATGGCACTTTTAGTACTCTCCTCTTGGTGTAGTGCTACAGTATAAGCACTGGACCATAAGGTCGATTTGAACTGCAATGTCGGCAGTTCAAAACTTATCAGCTGCTCCCTGGAAGCTCTATACAGGGTCACTGTGAGTTGGAACCAACTTGACAACACTTAACAACATACTCTGCATACAGAAAGAAGCTCTGGTAGCGTAGTGGTTACCAATCGGGCTGCTAATCTCACGGTCAGCAGTTAGAAACGACCAGCTGTTCCTCAAGAGAAAGATGAGGCTTCCTGCTCCTGTAAAGATTTACAGCCTTGGAAATCCTGTACAGGGTTGCTGTGGGTCGGAACCGACTCTAAGACACATAACAACAACAACATACAGAACTAGTGCAGCCACAAACAAGTCCAACAGTTCTACGGTGCCTAGGAATGTACCTCCTTCCTGTCTGATGTCTGCCACGTCACTTTGTCTCAGATGTGTCTTATGGTAATTATCTTGGCTGCCCACAAGCAGTGACAGATAGCCCTCTTCCAAAAGCACATGGGACAAACCTCTTTGACATTACCTGTGTATATGTCTGTCGCCCCTAAAAGAGTATACTGTATCTCTATAGCACCTGTGTTTGCCTTTCCATACGATTTTACTGAAGTATTCCTAACAGCAGAGGGGCATGATCTTATGCCCTGAGGGTACCACCCAAGCAAAAAACTTATTTGAAGTGTTATTTTAAGAGTTAAGTAGTTTGTATACTTTAATCTTTCATAACGTAACCATGTCTATTTTATTACAAAAAATTATTTTAACTTATTTACCTCTAAGTACAACTGATTTCTGGTGAGAATGCATTAAACTTATTTTGCAGCTTCTTTTTTTTTCCTTTTATTGTGTGATAGTTTACATGGGGGAACATTAGCTTTACACTCATTCTATCATACATCGTTTCACTGCCATAGTTACCATCCCATCTATGCATCATCACCCAACAAAAGGTTATACCCTGCAGGCCACCCTCCACCACTCCCCACGATTTTGCAGCTTCCTGAACCTCTGAACTAGGAGGTCCATTAGCAACCAACTGAGAAGTATAATCCTAAAAATACAGACGTGCCCAAATGGTTAGACTACTACAGCTAGTTCGTTTGTAAAGTACAGCAGAGTGAAAGCTACTAGAATTTGGAAGTTAGATGAATTTGAGTTATCTGTGGGGAGAAACTCAATATATGAACTCTCCCATCTCTCCTACCTCCAAATGCACACTTACTGCTCCAGTTCAGGCTCCTATCATGCCTCTCTCCAGATTTTTAAAAGCACAGCAAGTCCCTGTTTCAGTGGCCTCCACTGCACACGCACTCTCCCCAGACAGTTAACTTCTTCATACTCCAGCTATCAAACACAAACTTCACCTTAGCAGGACTGCAAGCCAATTTTAAAACTAGGGTTTCCTACTTCCTCTGCTTTGCTCAAGCTATTTTTAAAATGCATACTGACCTTGAACTTTCCTAGAATAAAAAGTGCCTGCCTCTGATGACCCCAATGAAACAAGTGTTCCCTTCTTTAATGCATCTTCCTCCCCAGTAGTCCAACTGATACGCACTTTCTACTTGTTAGTACACATCCTTTATCACTGACTCCAGATCCATCTCTCCCACCAGACAACAGAAAAACAGGCCCCACATCTGACATCATTTTTGGTACTTACCAAAGTAAGGACTTAAGAAATACAGCACTAGTCATTCTTAAAAAGTGCAGAATGCTTAGGGTTTTGTAGCTGCTCTTTTCCACTGACCTCCAAGATGTTTTTTGCATTTGTCTTATTTTCAGTAAATTACTATGAAACAGAAGCTGTTTCGTATCTGCTGCTTCACAAGTTATGTCCCTGTAAATTTGATTTCCAACCCCTTTGGTTCCATGAAAATATATATTCAACACAGAATATGTGACATACCTCTGAATTTACTTCTTACTTTGTCTCAGCAGTTGCACTGAAATGCATATTTTATGCTAACAAAAAAATTTTCAATTTATTAAAGTATTCTTTCCATTTAATGCCCTGGCCCTCAATGTTCCGTTTTACTTTTGGAACTTTAGAAGGAAAAGGAAAACAAAAAAAAAAGGCTGACTTACCACCCAAGAGCCTCTCATCATAAAATTCATGAGAGCAGGAGTTCTAGTCACTGCCAAGGCAGACAAAGCTGTTAAACCAATACTTCCTGCTAGGTACATATAAGTAGACCGAATTCTATCTTTCACATACTGGGGCCAAATTCTGAAAGAAATACAACATGGTTAGAACAACGTGTATTCCATTTGAATCATTTACTAGTTGGTTAACCTTGAGATAAATTACTTCATTGCTTGAAATATTATTCATCTATCTTAAAACGAATTATATATCCCTTGGAGGTACTATAAAAGCGCAATGCAATAAAGCATGTAACCGTTTGGCATAACCAAAAACAGCACACTATTTCCTTGTTTAAGTATACAACTATGATAAAAACATCTTTACTTAGGTTTGAGTAAATATATGCCCAAACAGATGAAGTGATGCATTCGTTCACAGTTGGGACTAGACACAAAATATTACACAAGTAGCTAAAGGTAAGGATGAGAATAAGAACGGAACCCTCAAGGCATGAATGTTTGGAAACAATTTACTCACACAGCCTTTTCAATGGCTCCAATGTCATTAGACATTCCCAAGCCGTAGTAGCATAAAGCTCCAAGACCAACAGCAGCCCCGCCAGCAACAAACCATCTTCCCATCTGATCAACTGCAGAACACAGAAGGAAATAACAGGTTAATACTGTCAGGTCTTGACTAAATTAAAATGCTGGTGGCAAGTCTGTCACAACATTTATGTAAGGAGAATTATACCACCTACTATACTTAATAAGTCACACTTAGTATGTATGTTGTTGTTGTTGTTAAGTGCCATCAAGTTGGTGCCAACCCATAGCGACCCTGTATAGAATTTCTGAGAAGTAGCTGGTAAGCTTAAACTGCCGACCTTGCAGTTCAAATGGCTTAGCAGTCTGGAGCATTAACCCACAGCGCCACACCAGGACTCCATTTAGTATGTATGGGAATATAGAAATGCCCTCAAAATTAGAGGTCCAGCAGAAAAGGATACCCCTAAAACAAAAGTGTAATAAAAAAAGGATCAGATAGAACTGATGAACCTTCAACGTCATTCTAACAAGAGATTTGTGATGGCAGTGCATGTGTAGCTGTGAATACTTTTGCAATATTATCTTGTTTTATTAATAACAGGCTAAGACAGATGAGATGACAACAGTTAACAGGCAGGCCTCACTGTGTCTACAGTGTTATTAACAATGATGCTCTGTCTAGTCAAGAAAAAGGGGAGCCAAAAAACAACAATGTACTTAGTGCTTATGCAGCAAAATCAAAGGAGATGCTAGTAATGAGAAAGAGACATTTAATTTGCCAAGTCTAATTTGATGAAACCATTCAAATAGAGTATCAATTACTACCAGTAATCCTGGGGTGGCACTGTGGGTTAATGCACTGGACTGCAATGTTATTTGAACCACATGGTCAGTGGTTCAAGCTCACCAGCCGCTCCTTGGAAACCCTATACAAGGTTGCTATGAATCAGAACTGATTCAGTGGCACTGAACAACAATTCCCTTTAGTCACTATGCTATCATAATATAATGCATATAATTTGGTCTCTGGAGTCTACGAATTCTCAGGAAATATCCAGAGGGATACTGACTAGAACTCTGGCAAGATTAAAGAGCAGTGTTCTTTAACTTTGTGAAAGTCCTAACTGACATAACTGAAATCCGCATTGTGAGCCAAACTGACTTGATGAAAGTGTCGTCTCCTAATCCTATATGGAGAGCTAGTTAGAAGCCTCTTCTCCAACAGCTAGGCTTTTAAGAGCTATGTTTTGGTGAGTTACTCATGACCTGCAACATATAAGTACTCCCACTCATTTACTGACATTGTTAGGTTCCAAAATCCAGGTCGCTATGTAACAATTGGTGGTAGGCCAAAATGGGAGGATTTTTTGTTTAATTTTCACACCATCCAATTATCTGGTTGTTTTAAATTTAGAAAATATGATCATAAAAATAATAGCCAAGATTTACTGATGTGCTCATCACTATAATGAACAGTTATGGGTTATTCCTCTGTAGAGGTGGTTTGAAGGAGACAAAGTTGTACCAAACAAGACTACATACGACTGGAGCTGATCCAGGGCTCCACTCCCACACCTGTAAACCTCGATCCCTGAGCCTGCTGTGTCCCCTGGGCCACACCTGCAAACCCCGATCCCAGAGCCTGCTCTGTCCCCTGGGCCTGCTAAGTCACTGATGCTGGGGACAACCTACAAAGGTGTGGGAGCCTGACCCAGCACCCGGCTCCACTAACGTGGAGGTTCCAGGCCTAGCTGGGCGCACTTGGGGATGCAGTTAAACTCATACTCATTGCTCTCATGCCTATCTTCCCCCAGCCCACCTTACAGTTTTGAGCTGCTGAGCCTCAGGTGCATAAGAGCTGGGAACCCAGAACATGTACCTGTCGACAGGGCAGGCCAGCTTCCCAGAGAGTGCTTAGAGACTGTCCTCAGGAGGGGACACGCGGCAGACCTTGCCACCATGCCTGCACACTGCTAATGCACCAAGTCCTCAGGTATTTTACTATTGTTACAGATGCAAAATGTCGAGTAATGAGAATCCAGAACAAAGGAGTAGGTGTATTAAATTATGCTTAAATAAAGATTCTATACAACTTCAAACAAACTGCATCAGAGTCAACAGTGAATGTAACATTTTTACTGGAAGAACTATGACTTGGAACCACTGAACCATTTGTAGAAATTAATGTTTTAAGAATCATCTGACCCCTGAAAGTGATGAGAATTATGCTTTTATTTCTAGAAAATGCATATACGAAGGAGTCTCAAAAAGTTTGTGGAAAAATGATCTTTTACCTCCATTTTTTTCCATGAACTTTTTGAAGCCCCATCATGTGTACAACTTTGTGTATATTTTTAGAAGGCTATTCATGGACTTCTTAATAAATACTGCCACCTACTTTTAAAGATTTTTTCCACTGATGGTTCCAATGCTGCTTCTCTGAGTTCCTGGCCAGTCTTCCCCCGCCGGATCCCAATTCTTGTCTTGGTGGCATATTCCTGACATATAAGCAAAGACACATGTCACCCACATTAAAACAGACTGTTAAGAATAAAATAAAACCTAGGCTTCATTTCATCAGAATACTACTTAAAGAAATCTGACACTTTCTACATATTTAATTTTACTTTAAAAGTTTGTTAGCCAATTCACAAAATTAACTGTAAAACCTTGACCTTTGCTCCACTCAGAAATGATCAATTGACTTTGCAGGCCTTACACGGCCCACCAGGAATCCTGATGCGGCACTGGACAGCAATGTTGTTTCAAATGCATGGTTGGTGGGTGGTTCAAGCTCACCAGCCTCTCCTCAGAAACCCTATATAGGGTCACTACGGGTTGGAAATGACTCGACAGCACTTAACAACAACCCTTGCTCTAAGATAAGCACTGGATTGCTAATCACAAGGTTTGCGCTTCAAATCCATCAGCTGCTCCTCAGAAACTCTACAGGTTCGCTATGATTTGGAATAAAAGCATTTAACAACAACAACAGACATGCACTTAAGGAGGCCACTCATCAACAACACAGAATACAGGACCAAGCAGGTTCAGGGGATGGTGCTAGAACTCTGAACCACATATAAAGGAATATTTAGAAACTTGGAAGGCTTACAGCTAGGGAAATTTGTAGCAGAATCAAGAAATCCAGTGCTTTCTAATATAACACACTCAGCTGCTCCTGGAGCCGCCATCTTGGGAAAGACCCCACGAACCCGATGGAACCATGGAGATATAGGTGTGGACATTCTTTTTTGGGTATCTGTTCATTGGTCTCTTGCTGTCTGGACACCTCCATTCTGGTGACTAGCGGAGGTGCCTGAGCGAATAGACATCCCACCCCCACCCCTAGAAGGTTCTATTACACATGCACACAGATCTCCTCGAAATGTAAAGTGATAGTTTCCACTTAAAACCAAATGGCTACCACTTGTCTGTCAGTTTCTCATAATGTGATGGCTTGTGAGTTGCTGTGATTCTGAAAGCTATGCCACCGGTATTTTAAATACCAACAGGGTCACCCATGGTGGACAGGTTTCAGATGAGCTTCCAGACAAAGACAGACTAGGAAGAAAAAGCGATGAACTACTCCTGAATATTTAGTCACTGACAACCTTATGAGTAGTAGAGAAACACTGTCAGATGTAGAGCCGGGAAATGAGTCCCTCAGGTTGGAAGGCACTCAAAATGCGACTGGGGAAGAGCTGCCTCCTCAAAGTAGAGCTGACTGTGACTACGCGAATGGAGTAAAGCCTGTGGGAG
>NW_006408716.1:2010267-2020733 GCF_000296735.1 Chrysochloris asiatica | reverse complement strand
ACCCAAGCCATGGTATTTTCAATAACCTCATATGCATGCGAAAGCTGGACAGTGAATAAGAAGACTGTAGAAGAATTGATGCTTTTGAGTTATGGTGTTGAAGGAGAGTACTGACAGTTCCATGGGCTGCCAAAAGAACCAATAGATCAGTTTTAGGAGACGTGCAGCTAGAGTGCTCCTTGGAGGCCAAGATGGCCAAACTTCGTCTCTCATACTTCTGACATATTGTCAGGAGGGACCAGTCGCTGGAGATGGATATCATGTTTGGTAAGGTGGAGGGTCAGAGAAAAAGAGGAAGCCCCCCAATGAGATGAACTGGCCAAGTGGCAGCATTTATGGACTTAAGCGTGACAACAGTAGTGAGGTTGGCTCAGGATACGGCAGTGTTTCATTCTGCTGTGCATAAAGGTTGCTATGCGTCAGTATCGACTCAATGGCACCTAACAACAACAACAACAAACGGTATCTATTAAAAACTTTTAATATTAGTTTCACTTTGTCACGTTAGAAATGCTCAAAAAAGGGCAATCCATAACATTAAGCCAAAAGGACTCCTGGTATGGTGCTGTAAGATAAGCATTGGACCACATGTTCGGTTTGAATTATAAGGCTGGCAGTTTAAACACACCAAGTGCTCTTCGGAAACCCTATACAGGGTAGTTGTGAGTTGGAACTAGTACAACTGGCATCTCACATGGCTCAGCATTTTCCATTTTAAGTGAGCATGTTGGCCTCAGCAAACTTTTGGCTGGATGGGTGCTGAGAGTTTTGCATACAGATCGGCGAACTCAAACAGCTGTTCTTTCCATCAGTCTTTTAAGCACAAGTGAAGCTGATACAAGACAATTTTACGGAATGAGTCACAACTGGAGATGCTCTTAAATTAGCCAATAGCACTGGCAGAGAGCAATCAAATCAGTGGTTTCTAGAGGAACGGTTGCTGTTAATTTGTTGTTAAGTGCCATAGAATCAATTCAGATTCGCAGCAAGCCCCCACAGGGTCTCTGAGGAGAAGTTGGTGGGTTTGAACCACCAACCTTGTTATTAACAGTCCAGTGCTTATCCTACAGTGCCACAGTAGGACTCCAGGAGAACGGGTATGTCTGTTACAGACAAGACAAGGCTGTTAGTTCAGAAGATTACGGTGACTGTTTTTGGGGTGCCATAGGAGATCACCTTCATAAGAGTTTCTCAAAAGACATAGGACACTCCTGGAGGCTTACTATACAGAGACGTTGTAAGAAAATGGATTACTGCACCGGTGAGGAAAGGGCCAGGAAGTTGTACTGAGAATTCTTTTCCATCACGACATTGCACCCGTTCCATTTTTTGAGTAGTCAGGGCTGGCCTATGATAATTTCACTAGGAAACTTTACTGCATCCACCTGACAGCCCTGATCTTGCTCTGTCAGATTTCTTTTTGTCCAAAATACTAGAGAACATTTAAAAGAAACACGATTTGAATCCCCTGAGGATGCCAAAACTTGCCATTTGATGTGGTGTAAAACAAAGAATTCTTCTGAGAAGGGTTGTTGTTTTTAAGTGCCTTTGAGTCAGTTCCGACCCATAGCAATCCTGCACAAGGTTTCCTAGGTGAGGCTGGTGAACTTGAACTGCTGACTTTGTGATCCAAACTGACTTTTTCAAGACATGGAAATACTACCTTCCAAAGTGTATAGATCTAGACACATCTATGTCGAGAGACACTAGCTTCACATTTTGATTTTTGTTTAATGAAGATTTCTGTGATTTTGTAGCAATACTTTTGTGATTTACCCTTGTCTATGTGATAAGGATAGACTAATTGGGAGAAAGCTGGTTTGGGACATTATCAGAACAAATTATTTCAATAAATTATTGAAAGTGCTAAGTTTCAATCTCTGCCCTAAAAATGGCCCAAAGGGATAAAGATAGACAACATAAAAACATTCATAGTTATCTTTACCCTGTTAGGTGTTAGAAGCCACTGATTCTTTGTGATGGAATTCTTTAGGAGAGGAGAGGGCTTGGTGAAAGTTGGGTGGAAAGCTCTGGAAGGAAGAATCCGGAGACACACAAACCTTGCGGCCAGCATGGTGGTACACCAGGTCTCCTGAGCAGATCTGAAATGCTAGTTAGAAACACAGACAAAAAAAACAACAAATTAAAACCCACAGAAGAATTAACTACGTGAGGGAAAGACACAGAAGACAGAGGCAGAACGAGCTATCTTTAGTAGGAAAGATAAATGAGAGCCTTTAAAAATTTCAGTGATGAATCTTCTGCCTGTTCTTGTAATCAACAAACCCATTCCACAGAACTCAGTTTGGAATGAAGTCACAAAGTTTAAGTTTATCTAATTGCATGATGCATGACTCTGCATATGTTACAGGTCTAACACAACATGAGTATTAGTACCTTAACAGGATTACAAGGTGTGATAGCTCTGGCATAAGATTTATAACAGCATTCTGTGGGAAGATTTAAAGGAAGAATCTGTGTATCTTTTCAACAGATGAAGTATGTCATCCCAGGTCAATGATGAGTACTGCTTCAAGGTCATACATTACAAAACTAAGAGAACACCAGAAACCAAACATTCCAAATTTCAGTTGTTGCCAAGTCAGTTCCAACCCATAGCGGGTTTTTGAGGAAAGGCTGTTGGGTTTGAATCAGTGACAACATGTGAGAAATATCACTTTCCTCCAGGTTAAAATATAAAAATAATCAAAGTAAATGAACCTATTATGGTGTGAGCCGGAGAGAGGATTCCAATTCAATGACACTATAAAGTGAGCAGCGCTGCCCCCCATGGCTCCCTTGGTTGTAATCTGAGGGAGCAGACTACCATCTTTTCTCTTGTGCAATGACTGGTGAGTTTGAACCCTTGACATTTTAGCTAACAACCCAGTGCTTAATACTGCATTGCCAGTGCTTTCTATGGCCAAATAAAGGGCATTCTATCTTTCAAAGCAAGCGCCATACCAAGTTCCCAAGTGAGGCTTCTCCAGTGGTATCCCCCAAAGGAGAGCATGCTAAAAACTGGATTAGTTTAGCTTCAGGGCATATTATATCAATGCCTTGTCAACCAGAATCAGATAAATATCTCCCAGTAATGCTAAGATGAAGTAGGAGTCAGGCACCTTGGGCTCCATGCCCATCTCTGCCAATAATCTGTGTGAATCATAGCCATGTGACTAGGTTTCTGGGCCTTGTTTCCTCCACCTTTAACAATGCCGACCTTTGGCCTACTTGCTTTGCACAAATACTTGGGCTGTTATCTTTAAAATATAAAAATCCTCACTTCTAATGAAATGGGGCCGATGAACGCGTACTTTAATGAATACCCTAAAGGCTAAGAACCTTTGCTTTACAAGATCTGAGCGCCCTTCCAGCTCTTCCACTGATCTCTGAAGATTTGTACACCCCTGGGCACTTGCCATCTGGGAACACACTATGCCCTTTGGCACTTTCATTCCATGGCATCATCTTAGCATACTCTCCAGTATCTCTGCCAGTCCTCGCTGACTTGAGTAGCCTGTACTCAATCACTTAACAGGCCACCGTGGAAACCCGACTTCAGTCACTTAATGGCTAGCAGTGGCCTTGGGTGGGCATTAGACCTCCTGGAGACTCGGATGACCACCGTATATGGTGGTGGTGGTGGGGAGGGTTTGTGCCACTGAGCCGGCTCCGACTCATCTTACGGCTTCCCAAGACTGTAAATCGTTAAGCGAGCAGAAACCCTCCTATTTTCCTGGGCGGATAGGCTAGTAGATTCGAACTCCTGACCTTGCTGTAAGCAGCCCAGCTCTACCCACACTACCAGGGCTCCTAAGCAACAAACACATACATATAAAAAATGGAAAAGCTACTGGACCCAGTTCAGAGCCACGAGCATTGATGCGCACATGCGCTGTCTCCCGATCACGAAACCGCTAGATTGGGACGCGAACCCGGCATCGAGTCTCCAATTTCCTAACGTCAACACGAAACTACATACAACACACCTCTCTGGTCGCCCTGCTTATCTGTCAGGGAGAGGCTATGTCGCTCGGGCGAGCGGAATGACTTAACACTGCGCTGCCGTGGGAAGAGGCAGGCGAAGACGAGAGCTTTCCGCCGGGTCACCCACAGGACGGAGCCCGAGACGCGGAGTCGCCGTGACGCAGTCAGCAGCGCCACCGCCTCCACTCCTCCCCAGCCTCACCCTGCGGCCCCACTAGGCCTTCAATTAAGATTGGAGCAACCCCGGGTCTCAGTCGACCCGGGAGACAGTACCTCAGCTCCTAGACACCTCTACCGCGCAGTTCCCCTTCCGGGCCGGTAAAATAAAACCCCACAAACGCCCACCTCTCTGGCCCTTCGCCCTGCCTTCACTTCCTTGGAGCCCGCACGCGCAGTTCTTCCAGCTCGCAGAATGACGCAACATCCGGAGAGGCGATAAAAGGCATGGACAACCAATCACGAGCAAGATTCTGACGGCGGCGCGGGCTGATGGGTGGGGCTAGCGGAGGATATTTGTGGGAAACGTCATAGTGAGGATCCATTTTGGGTGTGGGCAGTGAAGCCAACTGTACCATCTTAGCTCTGGTCAGTGGCGCTTACTTTCGCTTTGGTCTTAACAGTTTCACTTGCAGCAGTTACAAAGATTATTAAAAAATTAAAAGGCGTGTGACAGTTAAAAGTGATCCTGTCGCCTGATTCTCCTTCTCTTATCGCCTTTTGGACATCACAACAATTTTTTCCAAATATGATAATTTTCATGCTGCTGCTATCTGGTCGTTTGGGTCTGATGCCGAAGGTTAACTTGTGAAATCTAGAAGTTACGCAAGGAAGGCAAGAGATCTGGCAGGATTTCAGCACATTTTAAAAATTCAGTCTATACCTGTATATTAAGGCTAAAATTCGAAAGCACTTGTTTTGTGAAAGGGTGTACTTTACAGTGGGAACTTTAACTCCCAATTTGAGTTTTAACTCAAGTTTGACAACTCCATATGAGTTTCTGACAGTTACACCAGCAATGTGTCCAATGCTTAAGACAAGTCTGGGACATACCTAGGGAGGGAGTCTGATGGATCTTGGCTGAAAGTAGAGAACTCCAAGAAAGATGTTTACTTGTGCTTTATTGACTTCACAAAGGCTTCTGATTGTGTAGATCATTACAAGCTATGGACAATGTCAGAGTAAAGGCTAAAATGGTTATTAAAGGAGGCAGAAAGAGAGAGCAACAGCAAGGGCTGGTTTATTGGATAGATCTGGGAGGGGGCCCTGACCTGAGTCAAAAGGCCCTCTTCCGGTACTGGCTAGGGATGTTGTTGTTGTTGTTAAGTGCAATCAAATCGATTCCGACTCATAGCGACCCTGTATAGGGTTTCCAAGGAGCAGCTGGTGAGCTTGAACCACCGACCTTGCAGTTCAAACAGCTTTGCAGTCTGACCCATTAGCCCACAGTGCCACACCCGGACTCCTGGCTAGGGATTGTTGTAGTTGACCCTGCATACGGTTTCCGAGGCTGTAAATCTTTACCGGAGCAGAAAGCCTCATCTTTATCCTGCGGAACTGCTGGTAGTTTCCAACTGCTGACTGTAAGATTAGCAGCCCGATTCATAACCAGTGGGTAAAAAAATGTGTGTGGGGGGGAGGATGAGGTTGTCTTAGATAGGTTGCTGAGCAGTGTTGAGAGGGCGGTGCTAGGGTGGATAGGGTGATTGCCTTTTTTGGGGGGAACTTGAAACTTAACAGCCTATGAGTGTGGGAAATGGAAATTTATGTTACAGCTCAAGAGCTTGGGAAATGGAAACTTATGTTACAACAGCTCCATGCTTTTTCTCAGACATTTCAGAGAAGGAGAATTCCAGAAGACTTTAACTGTACTCATGAGGAATCACTACATAGACCAAGGCAACACTGACTAGTTTAAAATTAGGAAAGGTGTGTGCTTTGGTTGTATTCTTTCACGCAATCTGTATGCTGAGCTAATAATTGGAGAAACTGGATTACTTGAACAGCTGTCGCGGAGGCAATGACTACTCACTGAGACAATGACTACTCGAACGAAGTCCAGATACAATGCACCGAGGGACCTAAGGGAGGTCACTGCCCAACAGCACCTCTAGATGAGAGCCATGGCAGTGCCCACGACCAAGGTTCACAGGGGAATTTGTTGAAGCAAGTACGCGAGAGCAGGGAGAGTATGCAAAAGTGGGAGAGAATTATTTCTGCCTGGGAGTGGAGTTAGAGGAACATGCTAAATCTTCCAAGAAGTTGTTTTACTGCTTCCTGGAAGACTAAGAGGCTGATCTTATCCAGGCTGTGCCTGTCGTGTCCAGCACGTACAGTTTCCAGTACTGAGGCCAGGTAAACCCCTTTGACTTTTGCTGGAGGGGCCGCCAAATCAACTTTTGCCGGGGGCTCTGGCTTATTAATGCCTCTTCCTCTATTCCTGAGTCCCTACAAAGAACCGCATGGCATCAGGATTGGAGGAAAACGTATTAAGAGTTTGTAATATGCAGATGCTCTGGTAGCGTAGTGGTTACGAATCGGGCTGCGAACCTTAAGGTCAGCGGTTCGAAACTACCAGCCGCTCCGCGGGAGAAAGATGAGGCTTTCTACTCCCGTAAAGATTTACACCCTCGGAAACCCTGTACAGGGTTGCTATGGGTCGGACCCGACTAGATGGCACTTAACAACAACAACAATATGCAGATGATGCAACCCTGCTTGCTGAAAGCCAAGAGAACTTAAAATATTTACTGATGAAGCTCAAACACCACAGCCTTTGGTATGTGGTCTTTGTACATCAGTGTAAAGAATCCAAAAGTCCTCACCACTGGACCAATAAATAACATTAAGATAAACAAAGAAAAGATTGAAGTTGTCAAAGACTTCATTTTGCGTGGATCAACCATCAACATTCATGGAAGTAGCAGTCAAGAAATAAAATGGCATTGGGCTCATCTTCTGTATAAGACTTATTTGAAGTGTTCAAGAGCAAACATGTCAGTATGAGGACTAAGGTGACCTGAGCCATGGTATTTTCAATAGCTTCCTATGGATTTCAAATTTGGACAATGAATAAGGAAGACCTCAGAAGAATTGATGCATTTGTGTTATGGTGTTGAAGGAGACTATTAAAGTACCTTGGACTGCCAAAAGAACAAACCAATCTATGTTGGAAGAAGTACAGTCAGAATGCTCCTTAGAAGCCAGGATGGCTAGACTTTGCCTCTCATACTTTGGATATACAATCAGGAGGTTCTAGTCCCTGGAGAAGGACATCATGCTTGGTAAAGTGGAGGGTCAGTAAAGAAGAGGAAGACCCCCAAAGAGTTGGACCGTCACAGTGGCAGCAGCAATGAACTCAAGTGTAGCAATGAAAGAAAAGATTAAAAAAAAAGGGAAAGGTGAGAAAAAAGAAAGAAAACTAGGAAAATGGGACAGGATGCAGAGAGGAGAGAGAGCTGTCAGGACAGGGCATCAGGTGTTGATCACATGGGGAAAGTAAAAGAGGAACAAAATGGGGTAGCAGATAGGATGTGTGGTCCAAGATGAAGTTCTTGCCAGCCTAGGTGTTCTGTGGGAACAGACAAGTGATCTGAAGTAGTTCATACTGGTTCAGATGGTAGCTGAGGTCAGATTCCTTTTTCCCGGAAGAAACCCTTTTGGGCTCTGAGGGCAGCTGGAGGCAGGGTGGCTGGTTATGGAAGGAGTTTCTTTGCACCCAGGTGATGAGGGATCCAACGCTGCAAATTCTGCTGTTCTGAAGATGTAGAGTTCATGGTTGCTCGACATGGGAGTGGTGTACCTGGTACCAGATCCCACGAGAGGGTTTGACGGCGTTTGGACATTAGGTTGTGCATGAGGTGGGGCTGTCACTGGGCACTAAGTGGATGAGAGGAGGAATGACCATGCTTCTGGTCACCAGGACAAGAGAGACTCATTCCTTTCTGGTCACCAGACCCTGGTGTGTGTTTGGAACATTTGTATCTGCTTCATTTGGAGCCTTTGGTACAGAGTGTCTGAGCAGTGTCTGCCTAGTCCACCACCTTGCTGGGAGTTCTTTCTGTTTTATTGAACTTTGGCATTAATACTGCGGTGAGATAATATGTCATTATTTTGATTTGCATTTCTCTAATGGCTAATGGGAGTCCTGGAATGGCACTGTAGGATAAGCACTAGACTGCTAACCACAAGATTGGTGATTCAGATCCAGCTGTTCTTCAGTGGTTCAAACCCACCAGCTGCTTCTCGGAAACCCCATACAGGGTTCGTATGAGTTGGAACCAACTCAATGACACTTAACCACAACAACAGCGGCTAATGAATGCAAGCATTTCTTCATATATTTGTTGGCTGCTTGAATGGCTTCTTTGGTGAGGTGCCTATTGTCTTTTGTTGTTGAGGTGTTAACATTTTCTATAAATTTTAGATTAGTCATTTGTCCAGTATGTCATTGTCAAAAAATTTTTGCCTCAATTTTTGTGTTCTATTTTGGTGAAAATTTTTGATGCATCTCAGTGTGTAATTTTTAGGATATCCAAGTCATCTATTTTATCTTCTCTTTGTGTGTTTTCAGTTATACTTGACAGTGTATGCCATGGTAGTCAAAACAGCCTGATACTGAGACCACACACAACAGACAAACACATCACTGGGACAGAATTGAGAACAGAGAAATAAATCCATCCCCTTACAGACTGCTCATCTTTGACAAAGAACCAAAGCTCATTAAATGTGAAAGAGACAATCTCTTTGACAACAGGTGCTGGTAAAACTGGATAGCCATTTGCACAAAAGTAAAACAGGACTCATATCTCAAAGCGGATCAGAGAACTAAATGTAAAACCTAAAACTATCAAGATCGTTAAGGAAAAAAATAGAGGAAAACATAGGGACCCTGATACAAGTACACTACAAGTGACACAAGTCCACTATCAAATATAACTGAAAACACACAGACAGTAGTTTTCTTTATTTGTTTTTCTCTCTTTTTGCTCCATTTATGTAGGTCTCTTGCTTTTTGTACTAGTGTTGTGTAGTTTTCTTTGTATAGGTCTTCTGTTTCTGTGGTTAGATTTATTCTTATGCCTTTCATCATGTGGGTGGTTATTATAAGTAGTACTGTTTTCCTGATTTCCTTTTCTGAGTTCTCTGTTAGTGTCAAGAAATCCAAATGATTTTTGTATTTTGATCTTGTACTTTCCATTTTATTGAATCTTTCAATTCCTTTCAGTAATTTTCTTGTTGCGTCTTTGGGATTCTCTCTGTATAGGATGGTATCATCTGCAAATAGAGTTGTATTTCATGTTTGCTAATTTGGATGCCTTCTCTGCCCCTCCTAGCTCAGTCTTCAGTACAATATTGCATAGGAGTGGTGACAAAACACACCCTTGTCTTGCTCCCATGTATACATCTCATGCTTTCAGTCTCTCTCAACTGAGATTAATGTTGGTCATTGGTTTTGTTTTCATGCCCTGAATTATGTTGATTAGTTTCCCTTTTGTTCTTACTTTGTTGAGTTTTTAAAAAATTTTGTTTTGTTTTTTAAAAATTAGGAGTGGGTGTTGTATTTTTTAAATGTCTTTTCTGCATTGATTGATATGATCATGTGCTTCTGTTCCTTTGTGTGGTCCGTTTTTTATTTATGTGATGGATTATGTTGACCATTTTCCTAATGTTGAAGCATCCTTGCATACCTGTATAAATCTTATTGGTCATGCTGTATTATTATTTTTATATGTCATTGGATTCTATTGGCTAGGGTTTTTTTGAGGGTGGGGAGATATGAAAATTTATTACATTTTCAACATCAAAACCTATGATCTTCGTTTTCCCTTCTTGCTTTTGTATAAGACCAAAAGAGACCAAAAGAGAGGCTACTTTGACAACCTTAAGGTGGACTCAAGGGATTTCACCTTTGTGACCAAATCCAGCAACTAGCGCTTCATTTTCCTAGGTAAAATGCAAGCAACCATCCTTGGGTACAAAGGCAGTGATTTTCTTTCTGTTTTTGATCAGTTAACCCTGACACGTTCCCTAATGGCAGATTTGACTGTTTGGCTTCAACACCCACTTTTTCCAAAACAATGGCCTTTGCATGGGAAGTACCTCCAAAGGGGTTGGCTTTTAAAGCTGTGCCCAAATGGGCTTTTTTGTATTGTTTATCATGCCACTTTTGGTCCCGTCAGTGGCTATGGAACTTCCTGACAGTATGAAGGCCTCAACACTTGCCCATGTTGGTGTTACCATGGCACCCAGGAAAGAGCTATTGGCTAGATTTTTGTTTCAGGATTTTTGCATCTATCTTCATGAGGGATTGTTGTCATTATTGTTAAGTGCCATTGAGTTGGTTCCAACTCATAACAACCCTATGTACAACAGAATGAAACACTGCCCGGTCCTGTGCCCTCCTCACAATTGTTTTTTTCATATACCTTGTTTCATTGCAATGATTATAATCCCCTCCATGTACCATCAGTTAACAG
>NW_006408716.1:1988090-1989007 GCF_000296735.1 Chrysochloris asiatica | reverse complement strand
TTATTTTATTTCTGGACATGTGCTGATATGGTTATATGCTTCTGTTTTTTTGGCATATTCAGGAGTTATCTGTGGTCTTAATACTTAGATAGGTGTGTGTTTTGGTATTTTTTATGCTTTCTGATTGCTTCCAAGTAAATGTGATCAGGATATGGGCTTTTTTTTCACTCTTCTTTCTGAGAAATTTCAAGATTCCACTATTGGTCATTGTGACATAACTCAGGCTTTAATTTTCAGCCTGTTTCCTTTTTAGTCTGCCTGTCCCACTCCACAATCCCCATTCAGTCCTTTTTACTAGTGATAAACAGTGTAGGTCCAATGGTGGCCATTTTGCACTGCCATTTCGTTTTAAGTGGAAACTGTCACTTTAAATTTTGAGGAGATCTATGCACATGCATTGTATTATCCTCCATGGGTGGGGATGGGGCATCCACTCACTTTGGCACCCCCTCTATTCACCTGAATTGTGGTGTGCAGCCAGCGAGAGACCTATGAACAAATACAGAAAAAGAGTGTGCACACTTTATCTTCGCAGTTTTGTCACATCTCCATGGCTGCTCTGATCCTTCTCCTGCTTGGTCTCACACAAGATGTTGGCTCCAGGAGCAGCTGAGCATTTTGAATTAGAAAGCAATTGATTTCTTGCTTCTGCTACAAATGCCCCTAGCTGCAAGCCTTCCATCCTGCTAAATATTCCTTTATATGTGGTTCAGAGCTCTGGCACCATCCCCTGAGCCTGCTTGGTCTAGTATTCTGTGTTGTTGCTGATGGAGCTCCTCACTGCACTTCTAACCAATCTGCTGTCTTGTTTGTTCCCCCTTCAGATCTATCTTGAAGTACAATTCTGTCTCTGATTGGATAATATCCCAAAACCTACAATTAAGACCAGTAAAGGAGCTCTGGTAGCATAGTGGTTA
>NW_006408716.1:1982484-1987747 GCF_000296735.1 Chrysochloris asiatica | reverse complement strand
GCTCCCATAAAGATTTACAGCCTCAGAAACGCTGTACAGGGTCGCTATGGGTCAGACTTGATTTGATAGCACTTAACAACAACAATAATATCACTATTATTGACGTGTATGCACTAACCACTGAAGCTAATGATGAAAAATCTGATGAATTAGCACTGAACCTCAAAGGTGGTTTACACAATAGTTACAAAATTGGTACATCCGATTAGCAGGAGGTTCTATGCCCTTCTAAACTTGCTTTAAAAGAGCCACAAAGTTATCATTAAATTGGGCATGTCTTGCCTCAAAACAACCATGAGAGACCCTCCTTTCATGACTGCATGGAGGACATACTCAAAATCTAAAGTTTATTTTGAGTGAACATCTGTTCTTAGAATTGTTTTGGACATGGCTTCCTAAGCAACACGCAAACACCTTTGCAATAATAATTGCATTATTCTCTGATACTGTTTACCAAGAAATTTCCTCAAGTCACAGTGGAGAGTTAGAGGAGTGACAGGCTCTATTTTTGATGCAGAGGTTCCTTTTGATTCAAAATGGAGATTCAGCCTCAGACCTCAGCTTAGCCACCATCGCATGTCGGGGGTCAGAAGTTATTTTGGGGTGCTCTTACTCAGCAGCAACAGAGTTTTTTTCACTTTACTCTGAAGATGGTAGGAAGACACTATAGAGAAATTTGTCAATTAAATTAGTGAACAGGTCAAGCGCTATCAATATATTTAGTTCTTCACTCACTTTGAGTAGCAAATAAGTTCTTTCTTAAGAAATCCTGGTTGTTGCTGTCTTCTACAACACTGCAGGGGGGGTTTCAAACATTTAGGTTTGTAGTAGAGGTTAAACCGTATACTGTTTCGTCAGGAGGGGTCACTTGTTTTGTCATTAGATTTTTTGCCACCCTGTATTGGATTTCCAGGAGTCCTGGTGTGGCGCTGTGGGTTAATATGCGACACGGCAAAGTTGGTTTGAACCACAAGGTCGGCAGTTCAAGCTCACCAGCAGATAACGGATCGCCAGGGGCCAGAATCGATTCGATGGCACTTAACAACATTTGGGTTTCCGAGGAGCAGTGATTTGACTTGCCTACCTTGCGGAGTCCTGGTGTGGTGCTGTGGGTTAATCGCTGGACTGCAAGGTCAGTTTGAACTGTAAGGTTGGCAGTTCAAGCCTCACCAGTTGCTCCTTGGAAACCCTATACAAGGTCGATATAAGTTAAAACTGACTCTACAGCACTTAACAACAACAACAACCTTATGGTTCAAACTGACCTTGCAGTCTAGAGCTTATCCTACAGTGCCACGCTTGGGACCCAAGGAGCCCTGCTAGCATAGTGGACTCCCAAGTGGCTGTAGGTCAGCAGTTCGAATTTATTCACTGCTCTGAGAGGAAAAGATACGGCTTTCTGCTTAAAGTTTTACAGCCTTGGAAACCCATACAGGCTGATTATTAGTCATTATTAGTCACAGACTACTTGATGGCATGCAGCTGGTTCTTTTTTTTTCCTCCCTCAATGATAAAAATTCTTTTTCCTAGAGCTTTCGTGTCGGCAATGGGAAGTGTTGCACAACACTGTAGTTAAATAAACCAAATACTCTTAAGTCCAAGTTGATTTGCTTCAAGAGTACTATTAATTAAAGTTGTCTTCCCTTTATAAAGGAAAGGAAAAACCTGGTTTCATATTTTTCTTTACCAATGAAAACCAAACCTTTTGCCCTGGAGTCAAAGCTGACTCATGGCCACCCCATGTGTGGCAGAGTAGAACAGCGCTCCATAGAATTTTCCTGATGATAATCTTTACGGATGTTGATTCCTAGGCCTGTCTTCTACAACACTGCAGGGTGGGTTTCGAACATTTAGGTTTGTAGTAGAAGTTAAACCATATACTGTTTCGTCAGGGGTCACTTGTTTTGAAGCAGGGTAGTAATCTAGTCACATCTTTGGGAAGATATGCTCTTGTACCACTGTGGGGGCAGGGACAAGTTCTGTTGACTGCAGGCTTTCCAACCAGTTCATTCGAGTTCCACCTTCTGCTGAGAATTGACTGGACTACTAACTGCAAGATGAGTGGTTCAAACCCACCAGTCGCTCCTTAGAAACTCTACACAGGATCACTATGAGTCAGAACAACATGATGGTGGTGGTGGTTGTTATGTGCTGTGGAGCTGGTTCTGACTCATAGTGACCCTGTACAGGGTTTCTGAGGCTGTAAATCTTTACGGGAGCAGAACGGCTCGTCTTTCTCCCGTGGAACAGCTGGTCGTTTGGAACTGCTGACCTTGAGGTTCGCAGCCCGATTCGTAACCACTACGCTACCAGAGCTCCTTCAGAACAACATACTGAATCAAAATGTATTCTTTATCAAGATCCACAGGTGATTCTTATGCATACATAAGAGCAGAATTTCAGAAAGCCTTCGGTGATTTCCTCCTCCTTACTTCCAACCCTAAGGAGCTCCTCCTTACTTCCAACCCTAAGGAGCTCCTCCTTACTTCCAACCCTAAGGAGCCCTGGTAGCGTAGTGGTTACGAATCGGGCTGCGAACCTTAAGGTCAGCGGTTCGAAACTACCAGCCGCTCCGCGGGAGAAAGATGAGGCTTTCTACTCCCGTAAAGATTTACACCCTCGGAAACCCTGTACAGGGTCGCTATGGGTCGGACCCGACTCGATGGCACTTAACAACAACAACAACAACAACTTCCAACCCTGAGTTCACTTTAGGGCTGTCGCTTGGCGGGGGGTAGCTCCTCAGAGCTGTCTCCATCACGGACAAGACTTCTTGCCCAAGAGACCCTGACACCCTCCAGAGGATTGGAGACTCAAAGACCATGCTCACCAGCCTCTGAGCAGGGGTTGAATTCAGCCAGGCCACCTTGTGGGGCACTGGTCAGCTGGGTCACAGATCTTGAGATGCCACAAACAAACACACAAAAAGAACGACTTAAGGATATATAATGGACTCCTGGTGTGGTGCTGTAGGATGAGCACTGGATTGAGATAGACAAGGTTGGCAGTGCAAACTCACCCACTGCTCCTCTGAAACCCTATACAGGTTCTCTATGAGTCGGAACCGACTTGATGGCACTTAACAACAACAACAGGGATTTATAGGGAGTCCTGGTGTGGTGCTGTAGGATGAGCACTCAACTCTATACTACAAGGTTGGTGGTTCAAACCCACCAGTCACTCCTTGGAAACCCTATACGGGGTCTCTATGAGTCAGCATGGACTCGATGGTACTTAACAACAACAGCAAGGAGTATATAAGAATAATCTGGGAACCTTGTTAAATTGTGAAATCTGATTAAGTATATCTGCAAATTCTCAGGCGTTTGCACAGGAATGATTGATTTAAAACCCTGGGTGACTTGGAGGCTACTTAGGAGATTATTGCAATTATTCAAGGAAAGGATGATGAAAGATTGGAATTAAGACAGTGGAGGGACAGAGATATATCACTGAGATGGGATTTATAGAATTTAATGACTGATTGAATAAAGCCATAAGAATGGGGGAGATACTCAGGATAACCTCAGTGGATTTGGGTGGATAATCACACTATTAATCTAAAGATCGAATGCAGAAAGAAATATAGACGTGGGAGAAATAGATAAGTACAACTCTGTAAGAAGTACTAAGTTGTAAGGTCTCTGTTTCTGAGGTCTTAAAATAAGATGGTGGTTATGTGCCGTGGAGTCATTTCCAACTCACAGTGACCCTGTACAGGGTTTCTGAGACTGTAAATCTTTATGGAAGCAGTAAGCCTCATCTTTCTCCCAGGGAACAGCTGGTAGTTTCGAACTGCTGACCCTGAGCTTAGCAGCCCGATTCGTAACCACTATGCTGCCAGAGCAAAAACACATGAATCAGGAATCCCAGTGCACATCATGATTTTTATTATAGGCTGTATACTACTTCCTTATCCTCCTGCTGGCAAAGAAGGGAGTGCTCCTTTATTAGAGAATATATTTCTTTTTAATTAAAATATTTCCCACCCCATCCCACTAGACCATCAGGAGATGTGATATGGGTGAAAAAGTTGAGAAAGCATTCATTCTGTGCCCCCTCTTCCAGATCCCATGTGCTCACTGTGTCTCCCAGTATGGAGAAGGTGCTTCTCCATGAAAGGCTGGAGAGGTTTCAAAACACAGAGACCTACAGGGACCTCTCACGGTGTGTTTGCTAAATGGCAGAAGAGCATTTTTTCCTGGGGTTTAAAGGGTGCCACATCGGATGCCTAACATCCAGGAGGTCTGACTAAGTCCAAGAATGTAGCTGTGAGTTGTTGTTGTTGTTAAGTGCCGTCGAGTCGATTCTGACCCACAGCGACCCTATATAGGGTTTCCAAGGAGCAGCTGGTGAGCTTGAACCGCCGACCTTGTAGTTCAAACGGCTTTGCAGTCTGGCACATTAACCCACAGCACCACACCAGGATTCCTGTGAGTTAGCATCCCCTTGAGACGCTGCATTATAGTGATGGTGATACTAGAAGTATGTACGGGCACCAACAGACTATTCAGGTTGCTACAAGTCTGATACGTCTGTATGCTAGCATCTGCCTTTGCTTGGACGAGAGACCAAATGTTGCTAACCTCATACTTTAAATCCCACCAGCAACAGAAGGAAAAGGAAACCGTAGCCAAGAAAGGATTGTACTCTTGGGACTCTGAAATCAGTGCTTTCAGGTAGTGAAAGAATCTTTCCTCGACTCATAGTGACCCTGTATAGTTTCTGAGGAGTGGCTGGTGAGTTTGAACCACCTACCTGTGATTCAAGCCGACTTTGAGGATGAATGTTTATTCTACAGCACCCCACCAGGACTCCTTTATATGTATGAAGTACATATATATGGTTATAGATTGAACTCTGTCTCCCTACCACCCCAAGTATTTATCAACTTGACTGGGCCATACTCCTAGGTATTATATAATTATCTTCCATTTTGTGTAATTATAAGGAGCTCTGGTAGCATAGTGGTTACGAATCGGGCTGTGAATCGCAAGGTCAGCAGTTCGAAACTACCAGCTGCTCCGCGGGAGAAAGATGAGGCTTTCTGCTCCTGTAAAGATTTACAGCCTCAGAAACCCCGTGTAGGGTTGCTACGAGTCGGAACCGACTCCACGGCACGTAACAACAACACACTAAGTGTTGTCAAGTCTCACTTCTACAAGGGGGCTTCACAAATTTTGTGGAAAATCGAATGAAAAGATAATGGAATTTTTCATGAACTTTTTGAAGTATAATGTTTGTGAGGCAGGATTAAAGGCAG
>NW_006408716.1:1974761-1981759 GCF_000296735.1 Chrysochloris asiatica | reverse complement strand
AGAGTTCAGCATCAGGATTGGAGAAATGCTCATTAACAACTGGCAATATGCAGAAGACATAACCTTGTTTGAGGAAAGCGAAGAGGACTTGAAACACTTACTGATGAAGATTAAAGAATACAGCCTTCGGTATAGATTGCACCTCAGTGTAAAGAAAGCAAAAATCCTCATGACTGAACCAATAAGCAATATCAAGATAAGCAGAGAAAAGATTGAAGTTGTCAAGGATTTCATTTTGCTTTGTTCTATAATTAATGACCATGGAAGCAGCAGTCAAGAAATCAAACTAATGTATTGCAATGGGTAAATCTGCTTCAAAACACCGTTAAAAAGCAAAGATGTTACTTTGAGGACTAAGATACGCCTGCCCCAAGACTTGGTATTATTAATTACATCATACATGTGTGAAAGCTGGAAAATGATGCATTTGAATATGGTGTTGCCAAAGAAATCTGAATTTACCATGGATAGCCAGAAGAACAAAGAAATGTCTTTGAAGAAGTATAGCTGGAATGTTCCTTAGATGGCAAGCCTTCATCTCATTTACTTTGGACATGTTATAAGGAGAAACTTATTTTGATGGCTGTAGAAGAGAAACATATTTGACAACTGGGGAAGAATTGCCTCCTCTAAGAAGAGTAGATCCTGATGACGTGAATGGAATAAAACTTTTGGGACCTTAATTTGTTGAGGGGGCACAACAGCTGTAACATCCATTAATAATCGGAACATAGAATGTACAAAGTATGAATCTAGGAAAATTGGAAATTGTCAAAAATGATACGTAATGCATAAGCATCGATGTCCTAGGTTTTAGTGAGTTGAAATATAATGGCATTGGCCATTTTGAATCTGAAAATTACATGGTTTACTATGCTGGGAATGACAAATTGAAGATTAATGGTGTGGCATTCAATCATCAAAAAGAACATTTCAACATCTATCTTGAAGTACATGCTGTTTGTGATAGGACAATATCCATACGCTTCCAAGGGAGACCAGTTAATGCAACTATTATTCACCTTTACACACCAACCACTAAGCCAATGAGGATGAAATGGAATAATTCTACCAACTTCTATAACCTGAAATTGATCAAACATGCAATCTAGATGTATTGGTAATTACTGGCAATTGGAATGCAAAGGTTGGAAACAAAGAAGGATCAGTAGTTGGAAAAAGTGGCTCTGGTGATACAAGCAGTGCTGGAGAATGCATGATAGAATTTTGCAAGACCAATGACTTCTTCATTGTAAATACCCTTTTTAAACAACATAAAATACAACTGTCCTCATGGGCCTCACCAGATGTAATACACAGAAGTTAAGTTGACTACATCTGTGGAAAGAGATGGTGAAAAAACCTCCATATCATCAGCCAAAACAAGATGAGGAGCAGACTGTGGAACAGACCATCAATTGCTCATATGCAAGTAAGGCCAGGCTGAAGCTGAAGAAAATTAAAAAACAAGTCCGTGAAAGCCGAAATATAACTATGAACATATCCAACCTGAATTTAGAGATCATCTCAAGAATAGATTTGATGAGTTAGATATTAATGACAGAAGACCAGAAGAGTTGTGGGATGATATCAAATCAAGAACATGATTCAGGAAGAAAGCAATAGGTCATTAAGAGGCCAATAAAAAAGAAAAAGACCAAAATGGATGTTTGAAGAGACTCTGAAACTTGCTGTCCAGAGTAAGGATGATAAAGCAAACAGAAGAATTGAAGAGGTACGAGAGCTGAATAAAAGATTTCAAAGTGCAGCTTGAGAAGACAGAGTCAAATATTATACTGAAATGTGCAAAGACCTGGAGTTAGAAAACCAAAAGGGAAGAACACACTCAGCATTTCTCAAGTTGAGGGAGCTGAAGATAAAATTCAAGCTTCAACTTTCAATATTGGAGAATTCTTTAGGCAAAATTTTGAATGATGCAGAAAGCATTAAAAGAAGATAGAAGGAATTTGCAGTCACAGTACCAAAAAGAAATGGTCTATGTTCAACCATTTCAAGAAGTATGACATGATCAAGAGTTGATGAAATTAAAGGAGGAAGTCCAAGGTATTTTGAAGGTATTGGCAAAGAACAAGGCTCTGGTAATTGATGGAAAACAAATTGAAATCTTTCAACAAACTAATGTGGCACTGGAGGCACTCACTCATCTATGCCAAGACATTTGGAAGACAGCCACCTGGCTAACTAATTGGAAGAGATCCATATGTGTGTCCATTCCAAAGAGAAGTGACCCAGCAGAATGCAGAAATCATTGGATAATATCACTAATAACACATGTAAGTAAAACTTTGCTAAATATAATTCCAAATGGCTGCAACAGTACATTTACAGAGAACTCCCAGAGGCTCTCTCTCTGGTAGTGTAGTGGTTCTGAATCGGGCTGCTAACCTCAAGGTCAGCAGTTCGAAACTACCAGTGGTTCCATGGGAGAAAGATGAGGCTTCTGCTCCCGTAAAGATTTATAGCCTCGGGAACCCTGTGCAGGGTCACTATGAGTCGGAACCAACTCCACGGTACTTAACAACATCAACCAGAGGCTCAAGCCAGTTTCAGACAAGGGCATGGAAAAAGAGATATCATTGCTGATGTCAGATGGATCTTGAATGAAAGCAGAGAATGCTAGAAAGATAGTTACCTATGCTTTATTGACTATGCAAAGGCTTTTGATTGTGTGGATCATGACAAGCTATGGACAACATTGTGGAGAAGTATTGTGGAGCACTTAATTGTGCTCATGAGGAACTTGTATATAGGCAGTTGTTCGAACAGAACAAGGGCACACTTGAATGGTTTAAAATTAGAAAAGGTGTGGGCCAGGGTTGTATTCTTCTACCTTACTTATTCAATCCGTATGCTGAGCAAATGATTTGAGAAGTTGGATTATATGAAGAAGAACACGGCATCATGATTAGAGGAAGACTCATTAATAATCTGCAATATGCAGATAATACAACCTTGTTTTCTGAAAGCAAAAGGAACTTTAAATACTTACTGATGAAGATCAAAGATCACAGCCTTTGGTATGGGTTGCACCTCAATGTAAAAAAACAAAAATCCTCACTACTACTGGACCGATAGATAACATCAAGATAAATGCAAAAAGTTTGAAGTTGCCCAAGACTTCATTTTGCTTGGATCAACCATCAACACTCATGAAAACAGTAGTCAAGAAATCAAGCGACCTATTGCATTAGGCAAATCTGCTTCACAAGACCTTGCTAAAGTGTTCTAGAGCAAAGATGTCAGTTTGAGGACTAAAATGCACCTCACCAAGTCATGGTATTTTCAATAACCTCATATGCATGTGAAAGTTGGACAATGAATAAAGAAGACCATGGAAGAACTAATGCATTTGAGTTAGGGTGTTGGAGGAAAATATTAAAAGTACTATGGACTGCCAAAAGAACAAACAAATCCTTAGAAACCAGGATGGCCAGCCCTTATCTCGCATACTTCAAACATAATACCTGGAGAAGGACATCATGCTTGGTAAAGTGAAGGGTCAGCAAAATCAAAGACTCCTAGTAGATGGATTGGCACAGTGGCATCAGTAATGGACTGACTGAAGCATAACGACTGTGAGGTTGGTGCAGGACTGGGCAGGGTTTCATTCTGTTGTGTGTAAGATTGGTACGAGTTGCTAATGAATCAATGGCACCAAACAACAACAACATCAGGACAAACCAGTCTTCTGCTGAAGGCCTTTGGTGGTGGTGGTGGTTATATGCTATGGAGTTGCTTTTGACTCATAGCTACCTTGCATAGGGTTCCCGAGGCTGTAAATTTTTATGGGAGAAGAGAGCCTCATCTTTCTCCTTCAGAACGGTTGGTAGTTTTGAACTGCTTAGCGTGAGGTTAGCAGCCTGACTCATAACCACTATGCTACCAGAGCTCTTGGGTGAAGGACATTATGCTTAGTAAAGTAGAGGGTCAGTGAAAACGAGGAAGGCCCTTGATAAGATGAATTGAAACTGCAGCTACAACAATGGTTGTCTGGTTGGTTCAGGACAAGACAGTGCTTTTTTCTGTTGTACACAGGGCTGCTTATGAGTCAGAATTGACTTGATGGCACCTAAAAATGACAATAGAACTGGATAGAACTGCCCTGTAGGGTTTCATCTGCAAGACTGTAAACCTTTCCAGGAGCAGATTGGTCTATCTTTTTCCTGCAGAGTGACTGGTGTGATTGAACCACTGACTTCTCAAGCATAGTCAAGTCTAGGAGAAGTGAACTATGAAGTCCAGAGTGAACTTAGACTGCACACGCATGGGGGAGATCCAAACAGCATAGCCAAGATCTTGAAAAGTGAACTGATATTGGAACCACTGACCACAGAGAGTGAGACAACTTGTAGCCCCTAACCAGGTTAATTTCCTGCTAAAATAAACCGATCAATGGTATCAGAGGATTTTAGTAGAACACAGAATCTTACAAAATAATTTCAAAATGTCATGGATAAAAATCAAAATCACGTTATAATAAACAGAAAGCTGACCAACTCCCAAGGCAAAAGACAATTTTTGGTTATGTGCTGTGGAGTCAGTTCCGACTCATAGTGACCCTGTATAGGGTTTCTGAAGCTACAAATCTTTACGGGAGCAGAAAGCCTCATCATTCTGCCACGGAACAGCTGGTAGTTTTGAACCACTGACCTTGTGGCTAGCAGCCTGACTCATAACCAGTATGCTACCAGAGTTCCCTAAATGACAATTAATGGATACCAATCCTGAGTGGCAGAAGCCAGGATGGCGAGATTTTGTCTCTCAACCCTGGAGAAGGACATCATACTTGGAAACATGGAGGGTCAGTAAGAAAGAGGAAGACCCCCAATGCTATGGATCGACACAGTGGCAGGAACAATGGGGTCAAACACAGTAACAGTTGTGAGGTTGATAGAGGAACAGGCAGTGTTTCATTTCATGCATCATGTACGGTTGCTATGAGTCAGAACCGGCTCGACGGCATCTAACAAGAATAAAAATCTTGAGAGACCCAGATACTGGAATTATCAGAGAATTAAAAGCAGCAGATATAAACATGATCTATGAAACCTAACGCTACGGAAATAAATGGAAAATGAGAAGTACTCAGTAGAGAAAGAAAGAAAACACACACACATTGCTATTAAGTCAATAGTGACTAGTGGTGACCCCGTGTATCCCATAGTAGAACTGCTCCATAGGATTTTTTTGACTATAATCTTACAGGACAGATCACCAAGCCTTTCTTCTGCAGTGCTGTGGGTGGGTTGGAGCTGCCATTCTTTAGGTTGGTAGTTGAACAGAAACCATTTACACCACCTAGTGACCTATCAGTTGTTGTTGTTAAGTGCCGTTGAGTCGGTTCCAACCCATAGCGACCCTGTACAGGGTTTCCAAGGCTATAAATCATTACGGGAGCAGAAAGCCTTCTCTTTGTCCCGCAGAGCGGCTGGTAGTTTCGAACTGCTGACCTTAAGATTTGCAGCCCGATTCGTAAACACTACACGACCAGAGCTCCTTGACCTATCAGTAGAGAAACAGAAAATATAAAAAGAATCCAAAAGAAAGTTTAGAACTAAAATGAAAATATCTGAAATAAAATTCACTGGATGGAGTTAACAGCAGGATAAGAATGACAGAGAAGAGTCAATGAACTTGAAGACAGATGAATAGAAATTACCTAATTTGAAGAGAAATATTTGGGGAGAAAATGGACAGAGCTTCAGGGTTGTTGGACAACCCCTGAAGCGCAATATTTTTGTCACTAGAGTCTCAATGTTGCTGTTGTTAAGTACCACGGAGTCAGTTCCGGCTCATAGTGACCTTATACAGGGTTTCTGAAGCTGCATATCTTTACGGGAGCAGAAAGCCTCATCTTTCTCCCACGGAACGGCTGGTAGTTTCAAACTGCCGACCTTGAGGTTAGCAGCCCGATTGGTAACCACTATGCTACCAGTGTTGCGGTAGCGCGAGTCAGAAAGAACACAACTCAGAAAACGTAAAGAGCAAAGTTTATTGCCGGCAGCCAGAGTGTCCTCTCAATCCCAAATCACTCTGACCTCGAAGTGAGGAGGGGAACAGAGTTTTATACAAGAAACACAGAGCCATCAGAACACAGACTTATCAGCTGGGGTGGTAAATTCCAGCAGACCCTTATCCTGTAAGGGGGAGTAAACCCACCAATAAACCCTTATCTTGGTTTTATGGATGGGCTAAGTTTTACTCTGTTCAGGTGTCCTTGGGTCAATCTGGCCTTCAAGGTTTTTCTGTAAGAAGTTTATTTATTATTTTTCCATAGGGTGAGGTAGGGGGGAGGGGAGAGCAGGGTGAACTATGCTATAATATTTCAAATAGCAAATGGGGGCTGTTAGTTATACTATAATATTTCAAATGGGGGGTATTAGTTATACTATAACACCAGAGGTCCTTGTTGTTAAGTGCCGTTGAGTCGGTTCCGACCCATAGCGACCCTATAGTACATGGTTTCTGAGGCTGCAAATCTTTACAGGAGCAGAAAGCCTCATCTTTCTCCTACAGAACGACTAGTGGCTGGTAGTTTCGAACTGCTGACCTTAAGGTTCGCAGCCCCATTTGTAACCACTACGCTACCAGAGCTCCTTCCAGAGCTCCTTAGGAAATTAAAAAATATTGGTGCAGAAAAAGCATTTGAAAAAATATGGGCAAAAACTCCTCAAATTTGGTGAAAGACATAAATATACAGAAGCTCATCAAACTCCAAATGGGATGAACTCAAAGACAAACATGTCCATCATAATCACACTTGGGGAAACCAAAAATCTTGAAAGGAACCAGAGCAAAATGATGTATTACACTAAAGGGGAAAATGATTTGAAGGATTGTATATTTCTCATCCTGGTATGACGCTATAGGATAAGCGCTGAACTACAAGGTTGGTTTGAACTGCAAGGTTGTCAGCTCAAACTCAGCAGCCATTCCTCGTAAACGCTATGTAGGGATATGAGTTGGAACTTAATCGA
>NW_006408716.1:1973723-1974661 GCF_000296735.1 Chrysochloris asiatica | reverse complement strand
TCATTCTCAGATGAAAACATAAACAAAGCAATCAATCAAGCAGACAAAGAAACGAGATACATATGTATACATATGTATTTTTTTTTTTTCTGCAGATCTGCTTTAAAAGAAACACTAAAATAATTTCTTCAGGGTGAAAGGAAATGATGTCAGAGAGAAAGTTGACTTCAGAAATGAAAGGACAATAGAAGTGGCAAATATCTGGGTAGATATAGCAGACTTAAAGATACATTTCAGTACTAAAAGCCAAACCTGTAACATGCCATGATGGGTTTTTCCTGTATGTAAATGGAGTCCTGTGTGCTCCTGTAGGATAAGCACTGGTCTGCCAGCATTACGGTTGGCAGCTCAAATCCACCAGCCGTTCCTTGGAAACTCTAGTTGATGGCATTTAACAGTAACAACAACAACAGATGTGATAAATATGACGAACTTTACACAAAGGGGGAAGAACCAAGGATTCTATATGGTAGCCAGTCTTCTTAGTTCTACCTGAAATGATAAAATACTAAATGTAAGTAGATTATGAAAAGTTACATAAATAGATATTATAATTCCCAGAGCAATTATATCCTATTAGTTGGAACTGATTTGGTTATGAATCGGGCTGTGAACCTCAAGATCAGCAGTTCGAAATTACCAGTGGTTCCGCAGGAGCAAGTTATGAGGCTTTCTTCTCACGTAAAGATTTACAGCCTTGGAAACCCTATGCGGGGTTGCTATGAGTTGGAACCAACTCCACGGCACATAACCACCACCACCACCAGTAACATCCTAACAACATCAGTATAATGACTCCTGAGTATTGAGTGTCCTTCCAATGAATTACCAAGTCTGGGGATGGTCTTGGGGACCAATGAAACAATGGGATATTTAATCAATGTGATTACCGAGAGGGCCTTTTGTAATGGTTGTTTTCGGGTGGGACATAAATACCT
>NW_006408716.1:1971633-1972278 GCF_000296735.1 Chrysochloris asiatica | reverse complement strand
AGTCCAGCACATTAATCCACAGCACCACACCAGGACTCCAAAACTATTAGATACTGCTTTTTCTGAAGTTCTACTCCTGGGAAGAGATCCTTTCGTTGCTGTTTTTCAGGGCCATGTCTAAGTTAGGGTTATAAGACAGCTGGCACATACTTACATCATGCAGTCACATCTGCAAATTAGTCCCAGGCTCACCCCTCCTCTGTTAACTGGTTAATAGGAAATGCTACATGAAGTCATAGGCATGTGTTTAGGAAGAGTTAGTAAGGATATAAGAGCAAGTATAAAAGTCTGAGGCATTTGCTCATGCATTCACTTGTGCCCTCAGGACCTGCTTGATCCTGTTCTTGTCAATAGTATTCCCATTACAAAACAATGTTGCTGAGAATGTCCAGTCTTATTATTTAGAAGATCAGGTATGTTTATGATTCTGGTCCTATAGTCAGTCCACAGCTAGGTGCTCATATTTTGCTAAAAATCAATAACTGATTTTAAAATAACAAATAGTGTTTTGTTTTTTGTTTTTGGTAATAGGAGAGCATGGCCTTATTAAAGAATGCTAGGGATCTCCATTATAATGATCCTACTGGCAGTTTCCAAGGAGCTCTGGCAGTGTAGTGGTTATAAATCGGGCTGCAAACCTCAGAG
>NW_006408716.1:1968437-1970883 GCF_000296735.1 Chrysochloris asiatica | reverse complement strand
ACAATTAGATCTTTGTGGTGATTAGCAATAAAATCATTGAGTAGGGCCTATAGACTTACTGAGAGGAGGAAGAGCTAGGAAGGATGCTGAGGAGACGAAATTCTGTCCCACAAGCAGAGTTGGGAGAGGACCCCAAGGGAAAACAGATGCTGGAAGCTTTCAAGACGCTTCAAAGAAGTAGCCTGCAGGGAGCAAGTGTAACATAACCACAGCGATGTTGTTAGGTGCCCTTGAGTGGGTCCTGACTCATAGTAACTCTGTATAGTTTCCAGGGAATCACTGGTGGGTTTGAACTGGCGACCTTGTGGTTTGCAGTCCAGTGCTTATCCTATATCTCCACACTTGACATTTATGGAAGGTGTATTATATGAAGGGGTTTGGAAAAAAAATTCCGTTATATTTTAAATTTCCATTTCCACAAGCTTTTTGAAGCACATTCCTCTCTATCAGATTTCCTTGAGTGATGCAAATGGTTACCACGCTCAAATACACCCTGAAGCACCTCAAAAGAAAGGCCTGGTGAATGAAAGGACTGGCCATGGAAAACTCTGTAGAACACGTTTCTACTCCCCCCGACACAGAGTTAACATGAATCGGATCCAACTCCACAGCAACAGCCCTCATTGCTGTTGTTGTTAGGTGCCATGGAAGTCTTTATCTCTGACCCTCCAACTTACTAAGCATGATGTTGTTCTCCAGGGACTGGTCCCTCCTGATAACATGTCTGAAGTATGAAAGATGAAGTCTTGCCATTTGGCTTGTAACGAGCATCCTGGCTGTACTTCCTTGAACACAGGTTTGCTTGCTCTTTTGGCAATCCCTGGTACTTTTAATATTCTTCTCCAACATCATAACTCAAATGCACCAATTCTGCTATGGTCAACTTTATTCCTTGTCAAACTTTTGTATGCATGTGAGGTTATTGAAAATACCAAGTCTTGGGTCAGACACACTTTAATCCTCAAACTGATATCTTGAACACTTTAAAGAGGTCTTGTGCAGTAGATTTCTTGATTTCTTGACTGTTGCGTCCATGAGTGTTGATGGTTGATCTGAACAAAATGAAGTCTTTGACGACATCAGTCTTTGTTCCATTTGTCATGTTGTTATTTATTGATCCACTGGTGAGGATTTTGTTTTCTTTATATTGAGGTGCAACCCACACCACAGACTGTGGTCTTGTACGTTCATCAGGGAGGCAGTATTTCTGAGGAAGACTCGGAAGAAGGATTGCAGTCTACGTTTATGGCCTTATTTCAGACCTTTCTTCAGGGAACTCAGTTTCCTGCTCAGTCAAAAGTGTACTGGTTTAGGGCTGGAAAGTGGGTAAGAATCCATGAATGTTGCTGTGGCAATTAGCGTATAGTGTCTGCTGATTAAGCAAGGCATTTCAGCTTACATCTTGTCAAGTAGCATCTCATTAGGCTACTCAACTATTTCATTCACAGGGACTGAGAGAGCCAATTACTCAGTCACATTTCCCTGTGGGACAAAATATCCTAATTACTACTCTGTCCTTGGGGATTAATATGTTAAGTGTTCCATCTTTATTTAATAGTCAGTGTAGTTAAAACCACCTATATTGCACTGGGATCTCATTATTTCCACTAAAATCAGGGAGCCCAAATCCATGATGGCATCTCCCAACTGCCCTCTCCAGTTTATAGAGACCAGTCACCACGGATATTTTCAAGGATGTTGGTCATCTCCTTACCAACATGCTGTCCCTATCACTTCTTCAGAATTCAACCATGATCCTTTGTTTGGGTGTCCTCTCCTCTCCTCTCCTCTCCTCTCCTCTCCTCTCCTCTCCTCTCCTCTCCTCTCCTCTCCTCTCCTCTCCTCGTCTGTGTTTGTGTGTGTGTGTGTGGGGGTATGGTTGAGAGCTTGTTAAGGAGGGTGCACATAATTAAGTCATTCCAATGTTTCTGTCCCCATGAGCTTTCAGAGTCCTTCATAACAGTGATTCTCTAAGTGCGGTATTAGGATCAACCACATCATCCATGAGCTCGTTAGATATGCAAATTCAAGAGCCTACCTCAACCTGTTGCTATAGAATCTCTGGAGATGGAACCCAGGGAACTGTTTTGATAAAATCTCCAGGTGATTTTTTGCATGTTAAAATTTAAGAATCACTATTCAGTAGCATACCACAGGAAATTTGACATCTCAGCCTCACTGACTGATTGGTTGGTTACGTGCTGTGGAGTCCATCCGTTCTGACTCCTAGTGACTCTGGATAGGATTTCCAAGGCTACAACTCCTCACAGGAGCAGAAAGCCTCATTGTTCTCCTGTGGAACAGCTGATAGTTTGAGGTTAGCAGCCTGACCTTGAGGTTAGCAGCCCAACTCGTACCCACTATGCTACCATTGACTAGAGGCTATTTTTGAGTCCAAGCTTCAACTAAGCACCTTGAAAACTATTAAAAACACTCACATGTGCCC
>NW_006408716.1:1967140-1968337 GCF_000296735.1 Chrysochloris asiatica | reverse complement strand
TCGTACCCACTATGCTACCATTGACTAGAGGCTATTTTTGAGTCCAAGCTTCAACTAAGCACCTTGAAAACTATTAAAAACACTCACATGTGCCCAAACTAACCACACATTTAATCCCATATCCCAGGCAAAAGCATCCATACTGGTAAATTTCACCAAATGAAACCATGCATTTTATTTTCTTTGACCTATCAACTTTAGAATCTTGATGATAAGATTAGCAAAAGCCACAACTCCTTTGATATATAAACTGTTTTTTTCAGGAGCAGATTTGTTCTGATCATCTGGGTTCTGCCAAGATCTAACTCGTTGTTATAGTCCTGAGCCAATGAGAGGTGGCAGGTGTAATGAAATTCTGTGTCCCTTTTTGAGATAATTACTCTTGATGAGGTCATTTAATGCCTTTGCTTGTTTTAAGGAAGAAATAGCTGGCTTTCTTAGGCAGGTGTGTGGGCCTTCTGTTACCAACAAGTATTTGGTTAATAGATGCGTAAGAGGATCTTGAGGGTTCAAAATTCTCAGCCTCCTAAATGTCTGTCCAAATGTTCCCCTACACTCTATATGCACCGGTGTCCTTAGCATAAGAGATCAGTTAGGCACTGTTAATTCATGTTGCAGCTTCTTTACTTATTTAATCAGGCCTCGAGTTTCATCTTCAATTGCCCCTGCTCTGTGGCTACAGGAGAATCTTGCCATAGGGGTATTTTGATTTTATGCACATTTCTTGAATTTGGTTTTCAAAGTTTGGCCTTGTCCTCTTCTCT
Source organism: Chrysochloris asiatica (assembly GCF_000296735.1). Lineage (NCBI taxonomy): Eukaryota > Metazoa > Chordata > Mammalia > Afrosoricida > Chrysochloridae > Chrysochloris > Chrysochloris asiatica. The sequence goes on along the minus strand of NW_006408716.1, from coordinate 1,967,573 downwards.
CAGTAACTTCCTAAGGCTGTCAGAAATAGACATTGATCTCACAATAGTTGCCATGATCTCTGTGGCCTTAGCAACTAAATGTCACTTTTTTGCCTCAACCACTAAATGTCACAATTGCGTCTTCTCCCAAATCCTTTCCTTGGACCCACACTCCATTCCTGGTCACTATAGCAATAATTTGAGTGATTGAGATGCCACTACATGCTTGGAAAAAAGGTTATTTGGATTGTCATTTAAAAATGTGCAATTTCAGATTCTTCTTTTGAAGGTCTGTCTCTTGGGAGCCCCAGTGTCATTTACTATATTAGCATACAGTAGGAAACAGATGGTACATTAAAAAGAGGCAACTGAGGAGATTCTAATAAAGTCTCGATTTGCAAATGTTATGTGCTGGGATAACAAAGAACAGGTGTTATTAAACACCCTAGAAATA
>NW_006408716.1:1965645-1966961 GCF_000296735.1 Chrysochloris asiatica | reverse complement strand
GAACAGCTGGTAGTTTTGAACTGCTGACCCTGAGGTTAGTAGCCCAATTCGTAATCACTACACTACCAGAATTCCTTAAGGGATGGTTAGTGGGTCCTGAAAAGGTCACCATACAGGAGTTGTGGCCATCATTTAATTATCTTGGCAGGGTGGGAGTCAGGGGGATAAATGTTCCAATCTCCCACCCTCTGATCGCCTGTGTGTGCCTCCCATGGGCTGAACCAACTCCAAGCCAAGAGGACAAGAGAACTGGGACAATTCAGGCCACAGAGTAGGATGGAGAAGTGTGGAGAGGGGGGTTGCAATGTTCTCTGTAAGATGAAGATGATAATACCTACCTCATGGGTTTCCTGTGAGGATTAGATAAAATGCAGAGTAGATGCACGATTATCAACACCTCTTGATTATGTCAGTTTGCCATACTGTGGTGGCTTGTGTGTTGCTATGATGCTGGGAGCTATGACACGGTATTTCAAATACCGTTAAAGGCTATTCATAAAGAATAGATTTCATTTGAGCTTCCAGAGCAAGAGAAAGTAGGAAGAAAAGTCTGGCAGTCAACTTCCAAAAATCAGTCCATTAAAATCCTTTTGATTACAATAGAACGCTGTCTGATACAGTGTTGGAAGATGAGCCCTTTTGGATGGAAAACACACAGAATATACAGTAGCAGCAACAATGGACTCGACCATATTGATGATCATGAAGATGATGCACAACCGGGCAACATTTGATTCGGTTGTGCACGGGTCGTATGTTTGTTAAAGTCCTGCTGTCCCCCACCCCACCAAGCACCACGTTAGATGAGTATGTCACATTAAGAGTGTAATATCTTCTTTACTGGTTGCAACAGATAGTTCTGAGCTCATTACTCTATAAATATAGATTATATTATTTTTCCTGACTGATTTACTTTCTATCAGTTCCTGATGAAGCTCACCTGCCATATTTCAAAATGTTCTTGTCAAATAGCAGAACCAAAACAATTTTCGTATTTATTTTCTGTGTTTTCAATCTTGCCTTGCTTGTCTTTTTAGTACATAAATGCTTGTGGGCAAAAAGTACTCATTTTGTAAGTCAGCTTCAAGCAATAAAACACACTGATAGTTTTGGAAGAAATAATGAAAATCCTTTCAGGTAACAAAAATTCGTATTTTCGCAATTGACTTACTTAGATTTATTGCAACGATAGGTGTGCTTGTAGTAGGGCCATGCCCCCAGACATTTCAATACTGGACACATGATCAGATATCCACAAGTGGGAGATACATGTTGTTGTTGTTGTCAGGTGCCATCGAGTCGGAACTGACTCATAG
>NW_006408716.1:1962846-1964100 GCF_000296735.1 Chrysochloris asiatica | reverse complement strand
TTTTGGTGTTTTATAGAGTGCGATTGTAGCTTGACTATATGGCAGCAGTTGCTGTCTCTTCTTGGGTAATGTAGTAGAGAAAGAGTCCCCCAAAGGTAAAAAGGGGAACATAAAGCAGCAAAACAGCTACAGAAAAAAACAAAAAAAACTAGAAAGAAAAAAGCCAGCAAAAAACAAAACCCCAAACAACAACAAAAAACTAGATTGGATACTGTAGTCTATAATCGCAGAAAAGGGAGGGAGAGAAGAAGAAAAGATCTGTAGCCTAAAATTAGTATGACTTTAATGTCCTCTTTCAACTGCTTTCCTTCAAAGCTGCCTGATACATTTCACAGTGCCACTGTTGGTTGTTAAGGTGTACCTCAGGATTTAATTTAATTTTTGGCCTGTTTTGTTTTTATACTCTCTTGCCTCTCCATCCTTTCTCTGCCCTTTTTGCTATTAAAAAAGAGTTCAGGGCCAGTTCTTGGGCAGAGAGTATCTGTGTGCATGGATGGCAGAAGAATCCACCAGTGGTGGGAGTTGGGGGTGTCCACTCGCTCAGGCTCCTCTTCTAGTCACCAGCATGGAAGTGCACAAACAGTGGGGGGCCAATGAACAGATACCAAAAAGAAAAAAAGAAAAGAAAATCAGAGAAAGTGAACCCGACAAAGTTTATTGTCTACCTTTGCTCCAAGGTTCCCACGGTGTTATTCCATGGTGGGTCTGTCACCCCACTTGGTCTTGCTTTTTGTTCTTGTCCAAGTTGTTGTCTCCAGGCCACCGATCCTGGCAGATTAAAAAATATGTGATTTCTTACTCCCGCTACAAGTTCCACTAGCTATAAGTCTTCAAACTTTAAAAAATATTCCTAGATATGTGGTTCAGTATTTTTGAGTTCTTCCCTGAACCTTCTTCACTTGGTATTATGTGGTATTGCTGATGGCTAACTTCACTGCACCTCTGTATATCCTCCATCAAGCCCAGAGCCCTCCTCTTTCTCTCCATCTCTTTTAACTAGACCCATTTAGACAAGATGGAAACTATCCAATGGGGACTCTTTTCTTTCCACACACACTCTTAAACTAAACTCCCTCTTGAAACCTTGTAAGCCAGTCACTTTGTGCCTTTATCGCCCCATCATTTTAGGCAGCCAACGTCTAAGTTGCCAATCCCTGTCTACCCTATTTACAGAGGGGATAGCATTGATACTTGATTTGAAGACTCCTTCCCTCTCTGTTGGTATTTAGATTTACTACCTCTATGAGTATAAGT
>NW_006408716.1:1957875-1959220 GCF_000296735.1 Chrysochloris asiatica | reverse complement strand
TTAACATACAGTGAGAGACCAATGAACAGGTACCAAAAAATGTCCACATGTTTATCTCCATGTGGAGATTCTGTCAGGTGTCCGTGGCTGCTCTGATCCTTTGCCTGCTCAGTTTTGTCCAAGATGGTGGCTCTATGAGAAGCTGATCACCTTAAATTAGAAAGCACTGGATTTCTTGCTTCTCCTACAAATCCCCCCAGCTGTAAGCCTTCCAACTTCCTAAATATTCCTTTATATGTGGTTCAGCGTTCTGCCACCATCTCCTGAGCCTGCTTGATCTGGTATTGTGTTGTTGCTGATGGAGCTCCTCACTGCGCTTCCACCTGATCCACCATCTTGTTTGTTCTCTATTGTTTAGCTTTAAGACTACTTCAGGGAATACTTTTGTTTCCAGATTTATAGATTATTTCTCAGGACTATAGTTTCAGGAGTTCATCCAAACTTCATGGCTCCAGGATGTCTAGAGTCCTAGAGAATTTAACATTGTGTTCTGCATTCCCCTCTTTGATTAGAATTCACCTATGGAATCTTGGGAGTCCTGGGTTGGCACTGTGGGTTGATGCACTGGACTGCAAAACTGGTTTGAATTGCAAGGTCAGCAGTTCAAGCTCACCAGCTGCTCCTCGAGAAACCCTATACAGGGTACCTATGGGTTGGAATTGACTTGACAGCACTTAACAACAACAACAACAACAACAGCCTGGAATCTTTGGTTAAAAATGTCCAGTTCTTGTGGTAGGCAGGCCCCGTGTAGTTTTGGTCTCATGGCAAAGGAGACAGTTAGTTGTTCATGGAGACAATTAACAACCCATTGTACACCCTTCTTTTATTTCAGACTCTCCTTCCTCTATTGCTCCAGGTGAAAAAAGACCTTTTTGTTGTGTCTTGAATGACTGCTTGCAAGATTTTCAGACCCTAAGCACTGTGCTTTGAATTAGGAGGTAGAATATAAGTACTAAACCCATTAGGCCAATTAACAGGAAATGTTCCATGAAATCATGTCCTTGAACCTCTAAACAAGAAACCATAGCCCATGAGGTTTTTGGTCATACATAGCAGCTTCGGTAGCTACACTTAGTAAAATAATGTCAGTGTTGTAAATAAATCTATCACACACCTTTTGCCAATTCACCTTTTTACAGGTTGTACAACTTACTGAGAGCAGTTACAATAATCTACTATGCAGCTCTACTTTCATCAATGCGATGTTTCCATCACTGATAACCCGTCTTTTCCTTCCTTTTACTCTGGTGCTGTAGGATCAGCCTTGGACTGCAAATCACAAGGTCATCTGTTCACACTTAGCAGCTGTTCCTCAGAAACCTATACTGGGTCACTTTGAGTC
>NW_006408716.1:1954934-1956665 GCF_000296735.1 Chrysochloris asiatica | reverse complement strand
AGTCGATTCTGACCCATAGCGACCCTGTTTAGGGTTTCTGAGGAGCAGCTGGTTAGCTTGAACCACCGACCTTGCAGTTCAAATGGCTTTGCAGTCTGGCTCATTAACCCTCAGCGCCACAGCCTTAAAATTCTATATATGATCATTATGAGTAAGAATCCACTCATGGCTGAGGGTTTGGTTTGCTTTGGTTTTAGTGAAAGTGAAATAGTATCGAATTGTAATTTTGGGAGTCCTGGTGTGGCCTGCAGGTTAATGCTCTGGACTGCAAGTTCAGTTTGAACCTGAAGGTTGGTGGTTCACGCTCAACAGCCACTCTACCGAAACCCTATACAGGGTCACTGTGAGTCGGGACTTAATCCACAGCTCTTAATAACAATAACTAACTAGAGCCTCATGTGGCACTGTAGAATAAGCACTAGACTGCATGGTAGGGTTGAACTGTAAGGTCGGCGGTTCGAACTCACCAGCTGCTCCTTGGAAACCTTATACAGGGTCGTTGTGAGTCGGAACCGACTCTGAGACACTTAGCAACAACAATAATGGCTAATTATGCAGTTCACCTTTTCATGCTTTTGGTGGTCTTTGGAACTCCAGGCTGATCGCACATTGGTTAAGTGCTTAGTTACAAACCAAAAGATCGGAGGTTTGAGCCCACCAGCTGCTCCATGGAAGAAGGCACGCACCAGCCTGCTTCTGTAAAGATGGGCAGCCATGAAAACCCTACAGGGGCAGTTTGATTATGTGGTGTGATGCTGCGGGTTAATGCACCAGTCTGCAAAGCCGTTTGACCAGCTGCTCCTCGGAACCGACACGATGTCACTTAACAACAACACCTGGTTGCTGTGAGTCAGAATTGGCATGAAGAAAAACTGCAGAAGGAACATTTGCATGTTCTCTTTGGTCAAATATTTAGTCAAATCCTTTGCCCATTTTATGATTGGGTTACTTGTCTCTTTGTTGTTGTCATTGTTGTATCTTTTGGTTATTAGGTTTCTCAAGGATAGATGGTTTCCAAAGATACTCTCTCACTTAGGAGCTCATCTGCTCACTTTTTTTGGTAAAGTTTTTTGATGAATAAATGTTTTAAATTTTATGAGGTATCATTTATTGATCTTTTGCTATTTTGTGCTTTTGTTGTTATGAAAACTCTGGCAGCACTGCTCTGTTTTTCCTTCTAAAATTTTTCTGGTTTTAATGTGCATATTTAGGTTAACTCATTTTGAATTTATTTTTGGGTTTAGTGCTAGACATAGATACTGTTTCATTTTTCTCTGTGTATAAATCCAAGTTTTCAAGAACCGTTTGTTGAAGAGACTCTCCTTTCCTCACTGAATGGACTTTGCATGCTTGTGAATAGCCAGATTAGTTGACCATAGGTGTGAGGGTTTATTTCTGGACTTTCAATTTTGTTACATTTGTCTATGCATCTATTATTATTCCAGGACTAGGTGTCCTAGTGTGGTGCTGCGGGTTAATGCGTTGGACTGCAAAGTTAGTTTGAACTGTAAGGTCAGTGGTTCAAGTTTACCAGTTGCTCTCCAGAAAACCCTATACAGGATCATTATGAGTTGGAAATGACTCCATGGCACTTAACAACAACAGCAACAGCCTGTTGGCAAAGTGGCAGCATCGATGGACTCAAGCATGGCAACAATTTTGAGGTTGGCTCAGGATCAGGCAGTGTTTCATTCTGTTGTGCATACGGTTGCTATGAGTAGGTACTGACTC
>NW_006408716.1:1946137-1950534 GCF_000296735.1 Chrysochloris asiatica | reverse complement strand
GGGTATTCTGTGTTGTTGTTGGCGGAGCTCTCTGCTATACGTCCACCCGATCCGCCATCTTGTTTGTTCCTCGTAAGTCCCAACTGATTTTTGTTTGTTGACCTTGTACCCTGAAACTTTGCTAAATTCGTTTATTAGATCTTGATGTTTTCTTGTGCACGTTTTGAGATTTTTTAATAGAAACCTTTATTAAACAAAAATATCAAAATGTGAAGCTATTGTTTCTCAATGAATCTTTTATCTAGGTCTATACCTGGTGTGGCACTGTAGGTCAATGCGCCAGATTGCAAAGCCGTTTGAACTGCAAGATCGGTGGTTCAAGCTTACCAGCTGCTCCTGGGAAACCCTATACAGGATCTCTATGGGTCGGAATCAACTCGACAGCTCTTGACAACAACATACATTTCTGAAGGTAGTGTTTCCAGTTCTTTAACCCTTTTCCAAAGGATTGTGTACTCTTTGGTCGATACAGCATCAAAATTGTAGCTTTGGCAACCTCAAGGGACTCAAATTGTGTTCCATTGAAATGTTCTTTCAGTTTGGAGCACAAAAAGAAGTCTTCAGGGGCAAAACCAGGGATGGAGGGCGGATGGGGTAAGGTTTCCTAGTGAAATTCTTATAATACAGGACTTGCCACTCTTAAAGGATGAGGAGATCCATTATTGTGATGAAAACCCCAGACTCCTTGGTACAGCTTTCTTGGCCTTTATCTCACCAACACAGTTTTCAACTTCCTTAGGACTTCTTTATAATCATCCTCCAGGATCATCTGTGTCCTTTGAGGAAATGTATCAAGATGATCTCTTTGGGATCCCATAAAATAGCCACCATAACCTTCTGAGCTGACCGCTCTGTGTTGAATCTAACTGACCAGCAGACACCCCGAGAAGCCACTATTTTATCTAGACCTTCCTCTTGAAGGTACTCTAGCTAGACTAAGACCAGACTTACTGAGCAAACTTGTTGGTAGCCATCCACCGATTACAAAGACTCATTTAAACACATTTTATTTGAAATAAATCTGTGCATGTATGAACTGAAACTCTAGTAGTGATATTTTTCTTTCTTCTTCCTTTTAATGTTTTCTTATGAACTGGATAGTTTGCAGAACAGATCATCAGTTTTACGTTGAACAAATCGTGTGCTTTGTTGCATCTGTATGATTGCAATCCTCCCAATGCAACATTACGTATCCCACACACTCCTTGCATTTCTTGTTTCCATTCCTCCTTTCGTGGCAATCCTTCTGAATTTTGTCCTTAGGTAACTAAATGCTGCCCTTTTGATCTCGAATGGTTGACCGCATTATTGTGTGCCTACTTCACTAGTGCCATTGTCCCCTTTATATGCTTATCTGTTACTTAGTTGAAAATTGAGTCATGCAGGTGGAATTCAGTTTTAGAACCAAAGGGCAATAGTCTTGGGGTGCCACCAGTCTTTACCTGACCAGTAAGCCTGATCTCATTCTTTAGTTAAAGTTTTGTTCCAATTTTCTTCCACCTTATCCCAGGACCTTCTAATATAATTCCTTTCAAAGCAGTGGGTAGTGGTAGCTGGGCACTGTTTCGTTGTAAGACTGATACTCACATACGTAGTCCATTAGTTCATTGGATGGATTGTTTCTTAGTGTAGTCAGTTTTTATCAGTCTTCTTTCCTGTGGGCATGGAGAGGCCGATAACTGGACCTTAGATGGTCACTTATGAGCTTTTAAGATCCTAGTCAAGTAGCTATTCTTTTTGATGTTGTGTGTGTGTGTGTGTGTGTGTGTATTCCTCCTGCAACCTCCTCCTACACAATTAGATCAGATGTTTCTGGAGGACAGAGGGAATATTTTCTTTTCCAGTACTTGGAAGAAAGTAGGCGTCTTCAGAATGTCTTTTTAATGTGAATTAAGAAGTAAAACAAGAACATCCCTAGCAATGTGGTATTTTAGTTTAAATAAAAGGCTGAATGCGCTTTCCATCTCTGGTAGAAGTGTTATACTTGGGTTGCTTTTGCTTTACTCTGGGATTGTACTTAGAAGCGACCTTGAAAATAAACCATGTTTCTCCATTTCCAATAAATCTTTAGTAACTCAGTGCTGAGGCTCGTTAGAGTATGTTCCCTTTGTTTTCTAAACAAAGACTACAGTTTCCACTAAAATGCTGACTCATTCCTTTGTGATGTTTGATATAATTCAGTTGTTACAATAACAGCCTATTTGCTGTCAGCAGAATTTTTCATTTTTGTTTCCATAGGTGGTGCTAGCTGTGTGTGGTAAAGCTATGAACTGGACTGAAACTTTACCTTGGCTAGAAATATTTGTTCATCCATTTACTTTCGGTTTTTTCTCTGGAACTTTTTCTTCTCCTTTTTTATATTTATTTACCCTTTAAGTACTTCTCTAAGAAATGTACTGCAGATACCACCCTGAAATAAGATGCGCCCTGAAAAGCAGCCTCATTAACATGGGATTATCTTCAACATCTCTGGATAACCCAGGCTATCCAATAAAAGAAAACAATAATGAAAAAGAACTAACATTTCCCCTAGGGATTTCTCTTCTGCTACAGGATTAATTTAGATAAGTCATGTACTAATCATATCGGATTAAGTGCTCTGGTGGTGATTAACCCTGTGGGCTAATGCATTGGGCTGCAAGTTGGTTTGAACCTCAAGGTCGGCAGTTCAAGCTCACTAATTACTCCTTGGAAATCCTATACAGGGTTGCTATGAGTTGGAACGGACTTTACGGCACTTAACAACAATAACTAATTATTTAGAAGTACTCCTTTTCTAGCGTTTCATATTTCATAATATCTTCATGCCAAACTTGCCTGTGGAGTCCTGGTGTGGTGTGGCACTGTGGGATACTGCACTGGACTGCAAGGTCAGTTTGAACCACAAGGTCAGTGGTTCAAATTCACCAGCTGCTCCTCCCCCTATATAAGGTCACTATTAGTCGGCACTGATTCATCAGCACTTTACAGCAACAACAATGACCTCCATGTAGCTTTTAAATTATACCTCTAATTAAAATGTGGACATTTTCCTTTCAATGTTCTCTTTGTATTCTGAGTGTGAACATTGATGAAGATTGATGGTACTATGATTAGGGAATTTTCCACCACTTATCTGCCAATTGGACCTACTGAGGTGGTTTACGTGTTTCTGTGATGCTTGAAGTGTTGCCATTGGTATTTCAAATACTTCAGGGTCACTCGTGGTGAACAGATTTCAGCAGAAATTCCAGACTAAGAAGAAGGAGAGTCAGACTACTTCTGAAAGCTGAGTCACTGAAAGCATTACGACTAGTAATGGAACATTGTTTGATAGAGTGTCACAAAATGAGCCCCTCACGTTGAATCGCGCTAAAAATACAACTGGGGAAGAACTGCCCTCTCTAAGCAGAGTCAACCTTACAGAAATTTTGAAGACAGCCAACCAGTTGGAGGAGATATTTATACCCATCTCAAAGAAAGGTGATCCAATAGAATACAAAAACTATCAACCATTATTGTGAATATCACATGCAAGTAAAATTTTGCTGAAGATAATTTAAAAAAATGTTTGAAGCAGTACACCAACAAAGAGCTTCCAGAAGAAGATGTGAACAAAGGATGCCTTTATTGACAACAGATGGATCTTAGCTGAAAGCAGAGAACGTCAGATGTTTACTTGTGTTTTATTTACTATGTAAAAGCATTCGATTGTGTGAATCACAACAAACCATGGATAACATTGTAAAGAACAGGAATTCTAGAACACTTAATTGTACTCATAAGGAACCTATGTATAGACTGAGAGACACTCACTGGAACGTAAAAAGGGAGTACTAAATGACTTTAAATCAGGAAAGGTGTGTGTCAGGGTTGTATCTTTTTGCCATATTTATTCAGTGTGTATTCTGAGCAAATAATCCAAGAAGCTTAATTATATGAAGAAAAATGTGGCATCAGTATTGGAAGAAGGCTCATTAACAACTTGCAATATGCAGATGACACAATCTTGCTTGCTGAAGGGGAAGAGGATTAGAAACACTGATGAAGTTCAAAGAATGCAGTCTTCAGTATGGATTACAACTGTATGTAAAGTCAACAAAACCCCTCACAACTGGATCAGTAAACAACAGCATGATGAGTGGAGAGGAGATTGAAGTTGTCAAAGATTTCATTTCACTCGGAGCCACAATTGGCTCTCATGGAAGTTGTTGTTGTTGTCAGGTGACATTGAGTCGGAACCAACTCATAACGACCCCATGTACAACTGAATGAAACAATGTCCGATCCTGGGCCAACCTCACTACCGCCGCCACACTTGACGCCATCAATGATGCCACCTGGCCGATCCATCTCGTTGGGGGTCTTCCTCTTTTTCTCTGACCCTCCATCTTACCCAGCATTACATCTTTTTCCAG
>NW_006408716.1:1939876-1944938 GCF_000296735.1 Chrysochloris asiatica | reverse complement strand
CACACACATGCACACAAATTGTCTATATGTAAAAAACAAATCGGAAGTCCTGGTGTGGTGTTGTAGTTTAATCACTGGACTGCAAGGCCAGTTTGAACTGTAAAGTCAGCGGTTCAAACCCACCAACCACTCCTCAGAAACTCTATACAGGCTTGCTATTAGTCAGAACCAACTTGATGGCACTCAACAATACCACGATTATGTTAGCTTCCTGAGCGGGGACTCAAACTAGATTCTTGGAGAGAAGTGCAAGCAGTAGCTATTTGAACCAATCGAGGGAGAGAATAACATTCCAGTGGATTGGGCTAGCTTTAAGAGTGTGCAAGCTGTACATTTGACAATCTCTTGCTTGGTTTAAGTTTCATTTTGAAATTTGTGATGATTTTTAAAAAGGTGCCTGCATTTTCATTTCACACCAAGTAAATTTAATGGCTAAAAACGATGTTGGAGTGTGAGGGTAGAGCATTGTATAGATGGCATGCCCTGAATGACTACCTTCAAGGCCCTGAGAGTGACCTGAGCCCAGGGTTTTGTCTAGTGTGCAGAGCCTCAGCAAAAGCAGCGGAGAACGCTGCTGCCATCGTTCCCTCACATACTTACAAGGCTCATGCTCAGAACTTTTTATGGAGGATTTTCAGTTTTTCCCAGAAATACTCCTATCATCTCCCAGCAGTATTTATTTCCCATCTTAATGCCATGTGAAATATGCTTTTTAGTAGGTGAAGCACGTTTCCTTGCCAGTGCTGCTAAGTAAGAAAATAAAAATAAAGATAGAACCAAATCACCTATATATTTGGTATAGTGTAACAGCAACTTAATTGCATTAGCAAATAGGATGTTTTGAAGATCAGAGCTGAATCTCAAAGCTACATTCCTAGGACCTTTTTGCAGAGAGAGGTGACTTTATCAGCTGTCCATACAGCTGTGATCATCAACAGAAAATAAATGACTCTGTTCTTAATACAATTTATCCTTGGAGTGAGTTTGCACGGAGGTTTTTAAATTGGACTTGGGTGAAATATCAGAGCATGGCAGGGTTTTGCCTCTTCCCTTGCATCCTAGATGCTTCTCCTGGGATATTGCACAGGCCTTGAAGGGATTATCTATCGTAGTTCTTTATAATAGATGTAATTATTGTTATCTATTTAACCAGAGAGCATACCACTCACTCATCAGCTGGTCATACTGTGGTGCCTGACTGTGCCGTGATGCTGGAAATGATGCCATTGATACTTCACATGCCAGCCCGATCACCATGGTGGACAGGTATCAGTTTCAGTGGGTTTCCAGACTAACATAGACTAAGAAGAAAGACCTGGTGATTTGCTTCCAAAAAATTAGCCAGGGAAAATTTTATGTATCACTCCCGACTATTGTCCAAGTCACTGAAAATGCACAGGGCTGCAACTGTGGACTCAAGCACGGCAATGATTATGAATATGACACAGGATTGGTCACTATTTTGTTCAGTGGTACGTGGGGTCTCTATGCCTCTGAGCTGACTCAATGGCATCTAACAACTGCGTAATAAGGACACATTGAGACAGCGTCCATATTACCATAGATTGGACTCAGTGGAGGTTCTGAGAACACTGCTGAATTCTCAGCAGGTTGGTGTTCTTCAGCCTTGTCCTTAAAAGAAACAAGGATTACATTTAGCCCTTATTTATTTATATCAGGGTATTTATAACCATTTCTTCATTCGTTATCCCTAAACTGTTTCCTTAGTTCTTGATTTATAAGTGGGAATGAAGTTGAAGCTTGGAGGTTTACACTAGACAAAAACTATAATGTTGAGGCCACTGACAGTTGGAGCTAAAAGATATTTCTAAAAGATATTCTCTAGTATAACTCTTCAAGAGAAAGCCATAGATTGATTGTTATTCACTTGACATGCACAACCCATTTTGAGGCTAGTTTCAGTTAAAGAAGTTACCCGCTAGTTCAGAACTGCTGAGATCCCTTTTGTAGATGGGACTCAATGGTTTGCCCATTGGCCACATCATTTGGATAATTAAGATACCAACATTCTGTCTCCTATAATTAGGTACCCATTCCCTTCCTCTGGAACCAGAATCTCAGTTAGGGAGCTAGCTTCACAACTTCACGGGAGAAAGGTGTGACTGTTTGTTTGATAAAGGTTTCCAGCCCTTGGAAAACCTTTGGGGCGGTGCTACACTGTCCTAAGGGGACACTACAAGTTAGAACTGATTTGATGGCAATGTTTTTTGTCACAGCTTGACAAATAAACAACATTATGATAAACAACCAAACAAAAAAAGGTGGAAGTCATCAAGGGTTTCATTTTGATTGGATCCACAATCAATGCTTCTGGAAGAAGCAGCCGAGAAATTAAATGACGCATTACACTAGGCAAATCTGTTGCAAAAGACCTCTTTAAAGTGTTAAAGAGCAAAAATGTCATTTTGAAGACTAACGTGCTCCTGGTCAAGCCATGGTATTTTCAATGTGCATGTGAAACCTGGACAATAAATAAAGAAGACCATAGAAGAATTGGTGCATTTGAATTATGGTCTTGTTGAAGAATAATGCAAGTACCATGGGCAGCCAGAAGAACAATCAAATCCGTGTTGGAAGAAGTACAGCCAGAATGCTCCTTAGAAGCCAGGATGGTGAGACTTTGTCAAACATACTTTGACCACATTATCAGGAAGGACCAATACCTGATGCTTTGTAAAGTGGAGGGTCAGTACAAAAGAGGAAGACCCTCACAGAGATGGATTGACACAGGAACTCAACAATGGAGTCAACTTCACAACCATTGTGAGGGTGTGGCAGGACCAGGCAGGGTTTCGTTCTGTTGTACTTAAGGTGGATATGAGTCGAAACCAACTCAGTGGCACCTAACGACAACATGCTTCTTTGTTTAGAAGTGAAAGGATTCCTCAAGACACACATTACTTTTGAGGAATCATATCTCTGAATAGCACTTTTACCACAAAGCAATTTATCTCACCATTTCCTTGGGAAATCATGGTAATTGTACATTTTCTTTTATGAGTTTGTGGTCAATAAAGGCAGCTTGGAAAAGCCTGTTGACTTTCTGAACAAAAATCTCTAAATAAAAACGAGAGAAAACAGAGTGTGTGGAGATGATGGAGGGGTGGAATTAAGTGTTTATACACTCTTCTTTATTTGGTCGTTATGTGCCGTGGAGCCGGTTCCGACTCATAGCGACCCTGTACAGGGTTTCTGAGGCTGTAAATCTTTATGGGAGCAGAAAGCCTCATCTTTCTCCTGCGGAACCGCTGGTAGTTTTGAACTGCAGACCCCGAGGTTAGCAGCCTGGTTCGTAACCACTATGCTACCAGAGCTCCTTTAGAGCTCCAATAATTTAAGTTATACCATAAATACAATAGGAAAACAATGCATGTGGAATTTTTCAAGTCATAGTTTCAATAGTGATAAAAATAATAAAGGAAAGTCATATGGAAATATGTGGAGGTAATTGTCAAATAGGTATTTCTATAAAATGTACATCTTAAGTAAGTTTCAGAAGAAAGATGAGGCTTGGAAATCCTATACAGAGTTGCTATGAGTCAGAACCAACAACGCTTAATAACATCTAAGTTAGTTTTCAATAAAACTATCAAGTCAGTTCCAACTCATACCAACACTGTATACAAGCTCTATATCTGAGGCTGTAAATCTTTGTAGGAGCAGAAAAAAACTGTTTCTCCAGTGGAGCAGCTGGTGGGCTCGAACTGCCAACCTTGTGATTCATAGTCCATTGTTTCTCCTTGGGAGTCACTGCACTCCTGGGTACTGCCTATGTGCTCTCAATGAGTGACCAAGGTTATCTCAGAATATTTAAAAACCCAATTATACACAGAAGCAAAAAAAAAAAAAAAGAAAAAAAAGAAAAAAACAAACCCACAATTCAAGGTTTGATGTTGATATAATGGTAGTATATTTCTAGAACCTTTTCTATAAATGTAGATTAACTACTGTCTATCTCCATCTGACCAGCTTCTGTCTTCTACCTATTTTCCTCTCTCGCTTTATTTTCCATATATATATATATATATATATATATATATATATATATTGTTGTTGTTGTTGTTAAGTGCCATCGAGTCGGTTCCGACCCATAGCGACCCTGTACAGGGTTTCCGAGGCTGTAAATCTTTATGGGAGCAGAAAGCCTCATCTTTCTCCCATGGAACAGCTGGTAGTTTTGAACTGCTGACCTTGAGGTTCATAGGCCGGTTTGTAACCATTACGTAACCAGAGCTCCTTACACACACACACACACACACACAGAAATTTTCACTCCTTTCAGGACCATTGCTATTTTCACAGTCTTTGCTGGATTATCCTTCAGATGTGGACTTTGTTGTTGCGGTTGTTGTTGTTAGGGTCCATCGAGTCAGAACGAAACACTGCCTGATCCTGGGCCAACCTCACTAATGTTGCCAAGCTTGAGTCCATCGATGCTGCCACTTGGCCAGTCCATCTCGCTGGGGGTCTTCCTCTTTTTCTCTGACCCTCCACCTTACCAAACATGATATCCTTCTCCAGTGACTGGTCCCTCCTGACTATATGTCCAAAGTATGAGAGACCAAGTTTGGTCATCCTGGTCTCCAAGAAGCACTCTGGCTGCACTTCTTCCAAAAACGCATCTATTGGTTCTTTTGGCAGCCCATGGCACTTTCAATGCTCTTCTCCAACACCATAACTCAAAGGCATCAATTCTTCTGTGGTCTTCCTTATTCACGATCCAACTTTTGCATGCGTATGAGGTTATTGGAAATACCATGGCTTGGGTCAGGTGCACCTTAGTCCTCAAGCTGCCATCTTTGCTCTTCAACACTTTAGTAAGATCTTGTGCAGCAGATTTGCCTAATGCAATATGTCGTTTGATTTCTTGACTGCTGCTTCTGTGAGTATTGATAGTTGATCCAACAAGAATGAAGTCCTTGACAACTTCATTCTTTTCTGCATTAATACGAATGTTGTTTATTGGTCCAGTGGTGAGGATTTTTGTTTTCTTGACATTGAGATGTAATCCATACTGAAGGCTGTGCTCTTTGATCTTCAT
>NW_006408716.1:1926122-1937996 GCF_000296735.1 Chrysochloris asiatica | reverse complement strand
CAGCTCACTAATGCCTAAGATATCGATGTTTATGCATTCCATTTCATTTTTGACAACTTCCAGTTTTCCCAGGTTCATACTTCGTACATTCCATGTTCTGATTTTCAATGGTGTTTACAGCTATTTCTCTTCATTTTGAGTTGTGCCCCATCAGCAAATGAAGGTCCCCTGGGCTTTTCTCCCATGAGCTTAACTCCATTCGCATCATCACTGTCAAGTGTACTCTGAGGAAGCAGCTCTTCCCCAGTAGCATTTTGAGTGCCTTCCAATTGGAGGGGCTCATTTTCCGGCACTATATCTGACAGTGTTTCTCTGCTATTGATAAGGTTTTCAGTGACTAAATATTTGGAAGTAGTTTCTCACTCGTTCTTCCTAGTCTGTCTTTGTCTGAAAGCTCATTTGAAACCTGTCCACCATGGGTGACCCTGCTGGTATTTAAAATACCTGTGGCATAGCTTCCAGAATCACAGCAACTCACAAGCCACCACAGTACGACAAACTGACTGAAGAGTGGTGGCCATTTGGTTTTAAGTGGAAACTGTCACTTTAAATTTCTAGGAGATCTGTGCGCATGCATAGTAGAACCATCCAGGGGTTCCCCAAATCTTCTCCTCATCACCCTCCATCACCTGTGATGTACTTTTCCTGAATGGGATTCCTCCTGGGAACAGCGAGTCAGCCACATCCACAAATCTACTACTGGACTTTAGGAGACTGAAGAGTAGCTCTTACTTGAAGTCTTGGCATTCTAAAGAAAAAAGGTTGTTTACTTGATTCTGAGCAATTTTTAGAGTAGAGTCAATCACTCGCCTCATGTGGACTTGCTGTGATTCTTTCTACACAAGCAATTTTGCCTCTGGTCCTGGCCCAGAATTGCAGAATGCTCCACAGGATTCTTCAGCACCCCATGAAGAAAAGCTTTTGATGGGATTGCAGGCCTTTTTGTCACACTACAATTGACTGTGCCTTATAGTAGCTCTTTCCCTCACTTGAGTAAGATGTTCCTTCTTCTGCAACTTCAAGTTTCTATTATTGTTGTTTTTTTCCTAATAAAGAGGCTGCCTTCAAGCTCTGCAAGTAAGAGAAAGAAGGAGAAAGAAAAAGATTCAGAAATAGGAAATCTTATTTAGCACTTGTCATTTCTTTTGTTTTCACAACCTTCAGCTATTCCCCGCCCATCTGTCTGCATTATCTTGCTGATTTCTATAAATTATTAGTTTGTAAAACCTTCAGGAAAACATATGGAGATCCAAAGGTCTATGTTGTTGTTGTTAAGTGCTGCTGAGCGATTTCGACTCATAGTGACCCTGTATAGGTTTCCAGAGCGGCTGGTGAGCTTGAACCACCAACCTTGCTGTTCAAGCGAACTTGCAGTCCAGAGCATTAACCTGCAGCTCCACACCAGGACTCAAATTATTGTCAACATTGCTGTTGTTAAGTGCCATCGAGTTGGTCCTGACTCATAGCCATCCTGTATAGGGTTTCCGAGGAGCAGCTGGTGGCTTTGAACTGCTGACCTTGTGTTTGGCAGTCCAGAGCTGATCCTACAGAGCCATACCAGGAGTCATCATACAAATATAAAAAAGTTAACCAACCTCAAACGATCAGTGCTAACACATGTCTATAAAAAGAAAAGCTATTTTCAATTGTTTGCCCAAGCATAAATTCATGAGCCATTTTATTTGCCATCTTCACAGACGCCAAGTTATTAAAGCCATTTGCCTACTAGGAATTAAAAAAAAAAAAAATCCCTCATGGGAAATTATGAAACATTTAGAATGGCACATTTTAACTACTGAATATTAATGCAACCTTTTCTAACTACTAATAAAAGAATCAAATCCCTGTTTGTGAATATATTAAAAAACTTGGACCAAGCTGCTTCATATGCACCAGAGATTTTTTTCACAGTGACATTAGTTTGCATTTTAGGGTTTAGACAAGATTGTAATGGGACTGGTAGAAGAGAACTAGATACATTGTAAATCAAAGAACCCATTCCTGGCTTCATGAGAACTGATTGTAGTGTTTGCATTTGAGAGAAATGAGTTCAGAGTCTTCAATTCCATGCATTGACATATACCATTATGAGGTGATTCTCCTAGTAAAAAGGTTCAGGTAAGCTGATGGCAATACTGAACTGACTTAATATGATATATGTCGTATGTCATAAATTGGGAGACATTGGCGGATCAGCGGTAGAATTCTCTTCCACGTGGAAGACCCAGGTTTGATCCCTACTCAGTGCCCCTCATGGGCATCTTCACCCATCTGTTAGTGGAGCTTTGCATGTTACTATGATGTGGCACTGTAGGATAAGCACTGGACTGCGAACCACAAGGTCAGTAGTTCAAAACCACCAGCTGCTCCTGAGAAACCCTATACTGGATCACTATGAGTTAGAAGTGACTTGATGACACTTAGCAACAACAACAGTGATGCTAAACAGGTTTCAGTGGAATTTCCAGACTAAGATTAGAAAGAATGACCTGGTGATTTACTTCCAAATATCAACCAGTGAAAACCCAGTGGATCACAACCCAATGGATCTGCAACTGATCATGTGGAGGGTACAATATTGGGCATTGTTTCATCCCGTTGTGAATGAGACATCATGAATGGTGGCTGACTTGACAGCAGCTACCAACAGCCACTCGTCTGTCAGTTTGTCGTACTGTGGTGGCTTGTGAGTTGCTGTGATTCTGGAAGCTATGCCATGGGTATTTTAAATACCAGCAGGGTCACCCATGGTGGACAGGGTTCAGATGAGCTTCCAGACAAAGACAGACTAGGAAGAAAGAGTGATGAACTACTTCCAAATATTTAGTCACTGAAAACCTTATGGATAGCAGAGAAACACTATTGTGAGGTTAGCCAGGTCTGGGCAGTGTTTCGTTTTGCTGTGCATAGGGTCGCTATGAGTCAGTACCAATTCGATGGCACCTAACAACAACAACAACAACAACAGCAGCAATGAATAGATTGGAATTAAATGGGTTCAACAAAGGTTAGTGATTTAGGAATCAGGAAATCCTGATTTTAGTTGTTGGTTTATTAATAATAAAATTGGTTCATTGGCTTTGGGCCTTATGTATTTTGTGTGTGTGTGTGTGTGTGTGTGTGTGCGTGCTTTTGAAAACAAAGGTACAAAATAAGGAATTTAGCAAAGTCATGAGCAGAGGTGGGAGAGAGAGATGAACAAGCAGATAGAATATGTTGTTGTTGTTAAGTACTGTGGAGTCGGTTCTGACTCATAGTGACCCTGTGCACGGTTTCCAAGGCTGTAACTCTTCACTGGAGCTGTACACCTCCATCTTTCTCCTGTGGAACTGCTGGTAGTTTTGAACTGCTGACCTTGAGGTTGGCAGCCCAACTTGTAACCATTATGCTACCAGAGCTCCTAAGCTAAGGGCTCGTATTATAAAGGCCTCATATATCATGTTAAAGGAAATGGATTCGGTATTAGGGACAAAATGATGTTTTCCAACTTTATAGTTTGAAATAATGTTAGATTTATGGAAGAGTTGCAAAAATAATAGAGTCCCATATACTATTTACCCAGTTTACTCTAATGCCAATATCTTAAATAACCATAATGCAATGATCAAAACTAAGACATTTATATTGGTGGTGCAATATTAATAATTAAACCATAGACTTTATTCAGATCTTTTATAGTTTTCCCAATTAATGCCCTTTTTCTATTCCAGGATCCAATGTAGGATACAACAAGGCATTTCGCTGCCATCTCTCCTTGGTATCCTCTAAATGATGCCGGTTTTTCAGGCTTCTCTTATCTTTCCTGACCTTCATATATTTGGAGTGCTAGTTAGGTATTCTGTAGAATGTCCCTCAACTTAGGTTTGTCTGAAATTTTTCTCATTTTTATATTGAGATTTTGATTTTCTGTCAAAAATACCACAGAAATGATGAGCCCTTCTCAGTGTACAATATGAGGTGATAGTTCATCTGATTATGTTTACTATTAGTAATGGTAACCTTGATCACTTGCTTAGGGTTGTGTCTTAACCAAGTTCATATTATAAAGTGATTGTTTTTCCTTTGTAATGACTGAATATTTGGGGGGATATTCTATGAGATTATACAAGTGTCCGGTGTCTCCTTAATTTTCTGCCCCCAAATTTTAGTGCTTACTCATGGTTCTTGTTTATAGCAACTGTAACTGTGGTGTTTTAAGGGTGATTTTCTATTCCCAGCATTTCTTCCTTGATTGAAATGATGAGTCTATAGAAATAATTTAGGAAGGAAGACATAGACCAGAGCAAGGGACAGTGGAGAAGTAGGTCATTATGCAGACTTAAGAAACATAATGATTTATTAGATGTGAGAAAGGAAGGCATAAAGGATAGTACTCAGATTTTTGTCTTGGTGATAAGAAATATTGGAGGAAGAAAGGGTTTTGGAGGAAAGGAGCTGAGATGAATTCAGCTATGGACAGATTTGAGATTCTCCCAGGGAATATCCAGGAAGGGTTGTCTCATAAGTTGGTTCTTGGTGAGCCAAGATCTGAGGTGACCAAGAAAGACATGACTTACACAGGGACCAGATGGGATAACACTTTACTGACATAGAGAAAAGACAGAGCAGAGTCAGCTTCAATAGAGGACACTGGTCCATGTCCATAACTGGAGGATCTTACTCCACATTCGATACAGGACTGGTGGTCTACACATACCCATATTCTTCCAGGTGAAGACTATTACCTCCCACCCTTTAGGGTCTGAAGTAGTGTGGTGGTTGGTCAGATGCCATATGCTGTTCATACATGAGCACAGTAGAAAGAGAGGTTACTGTCTAGCCAGGATGAGAAGGGCATTGCCTAGACAATGAAGAGGAAACTGGGAGAGAAGGTTATGCCCACCCTCCATAATCAGTGAATGCTCTTGGCCCAAGGCTATTGACTAGGTGGTCTAAGTGGGGGTCAGAGGCTGTATGATACAATACTTTCCCAACAGTAATACAAAAAGCTGGCGCTTAGAACGGAGGTCTAGCATGGAAATATAGAACCGTAAATTATCGGTACGTAGGTGAAAGTTGAAATCATGGAAGTGCATGAAGTTTCCCATATATAAGGGGGCTTTAAAAAGTTTGTGGGCAAATTCCATTAGCTTTTAATTTTTCCATAACTTCTTGAAGTCCCTTCATGTGTATGTATATATATATATACATACATATGCATTTTTGTTGTTAAGTGCCATTGAGTCAGTTCTGGCTCATAGTGACCCTGTATATGGTTTTCAAAGGAGTAGCTGGTGGGTTTGAACTGTTGATCTTGTGGTTCACAGTCTGGTGCTGATCCTACAGTACGACGCCAGTAAGGAGTCCAAACACACACACACACACACACACACACACACACACACACACACACACACATATACAGAGAGAGAGAGAGAGAGAGATTGTTTTATTTTATTTCAAGTAATTGGCACACATGATTCTGGAAAGCTGGGAAATCCCAAATTCCTAGGTCAGACTATAGGCTGGACACTTCTGCAGGCTTGCATCTCAAGATCAATAGGCCAGATGACAAGAAGAAGGAAGAGTGAAGAGCGAAGTGAGAGGTATGCCAAAATATCTGTCTACAGTCTGGCTGTAGAACACACTTAAGGAAAATCCCTTTTCAGTGGTTTGATTTATTGCATTACATTAGACTACATTATGGAACTACATTATAGAGTCCTGGTTTGGCGCTATAGGATAAGCATTGGGCTGCTAAACCCCAAGGTTGGTGATTCAAAGCCAGCAGCTGCTCCTTGGAAACCCTATACAGCGTTGTGAGTCAGAACTGACTCCACAACACTTAATAACGAGCGCAAGCACTGTGGAACAGCAACAAGATTTGCATTTGGTCAAATCATTGGTAATCATAGTTTAGTCAAGTTGACACATGAAATTCACCACCACAAGAATTGAAACAATACGGTAACTAGGAATTCATTAATGACCTTAGAGCATTTTCAGCATAGTAGTGAGGGGCTACAGATTCCTATGGGAAATGAAGAAGGTAACCCTTCTAATAATTTTGAGGGAGCTGGAAAGGTGACCAAATGGTGACAGGAAAGGGAGAGCAAATTGGGGTGTTGTTATTGTATACTTTCCCTCTTTCATAATCATAGTTTACGGTTGTAAGTATAATGTTTATTATCCATACATTAATAGTATATTGTTGTTATTGTTGTGTGCTGTTGAGTTAGTTCAGACTCATAGTGACTCATAAGGTTTCTGAGGGTGGCTGATGGATTTGTACTGCCTACCTTGCGGTTACCAGTCTGGTGCTTATCCTACAGTGCCACACCAGGACTCTTAACATGTACTTTGCTATTGTTGTTAAGTGCGGTCAAGTTGCTTTCAACTCATAACAACCCTGTATAGGATTTCTGAGGAGTGGCTGGTGGGCTTGAACCCCCAGCCTTGCAGTTCAAACTGACCTGTTTCCAGTGCTTATCGTACAGCGCCATACCAGGACGCCCTTAACATTGTAATTCCCCTTACTTTCATTGGGTGCTTTATATTAAAATACACAAATACCCACACAATGTTAGCTGGAAGTGTTAATTAGTGTATGTATGTCAACTGACTGGCACAGAAATACCAACATGCATTTCATCATTATATTTTAATTTAACTCATTTGGATTGAGCATGGAGAATTTGGTCAAAGTCTCAATGTGCGTTGCTAAATCAGGTGCCCCAGTGTGCCCAGCCCCCAGCCTTACAAATGCTTTCTCATCAGCAGAACAGAGGGCAAGGCAAAAGGAGAAGGGATAGCTCAGCTCAAGTCAATCCCACAAGGGGGAAAAGGATTCAAAACACATGACCTGCCCACAGAAGAACAAGTGCTTCATATTTGTGTCACATTATTACAACACACAGGTCAACTTTTCCTCAGTAAACGAAATTACTTCTTTTTCTTGCTATCTGAAAAGAGAAACATTTGCCTCTAGAACATCCTTTGAGCATGAGCAATTAAGCCTACAATATAAATCATTTGAACTAAAAGTGGACGGTATTCTGGAAGCAGAGTAAGAGACTTTTTTTAAAATTGTGAAAACTGTATGCTATTTTCACTATTATAGGAATTTTAAAAACCAAAAAGAAAACCACCCCTAATCCTGTTGACAAAATTGCTGTCCTTTTTGAGTATCCCTTATTTCTTCATCGATGCATCCATATTTGTACATAATTACCATCATTCAGAACGTATCGTTTCATTCCTAGGTTTTCACTTGACTTACAAATAAATAATAACCTGCGTTGTTGTATAGTCTTTGTAATTATTTCTTTTAGTGACAACATCATATTCCACGGAGTGAATGTGCCATAAATTAATTAAGCAACCCTCTACTGCAGGAAATTAAGTTTTCTTTGGATTTATCACCATTGTAAATAAGGTTGTATTGAAAAATGCTGCCTGCTATCCCCTCCTATACTTTGTGTTATTAGGACACATTTTCAAAAAGTGAGATTGCTGAATTTTAAGGGATGAACATACGAGTTCTTTCTGTATATTCTCATATTATTTTTATAAAAGAATTGTACAAATTATGAGGTTTGCAAAGTAGATAGGGCCCAGAACAATAGAACAAGGTCAGGTGGGTGGGTAGTTATCCTCCTATAGGAAGAGGCATCCCTGCCTAAAGATTTCCTGGCAGTAAAACTTGGGTGATGCTGAAATCCTGCTGCGATGACTGAGCTGGAATTGGGAATCCAAGGAGGAGAAACAAAAAGGAAATTGTCAACCAAGTTCAAAAACCTGTTAGACACAAATCTCAAAATTATTAGATAAATAAAAATACAAAGACCAGGCTTACTGTCTGAAAGAGACTGAAGGGACCTGAGCCTAAGGCCCTGGACCTCAGGTCTGGAAAGGAACTTGCCACGTGGCCCAAATTTCAGCCCCATGTGTCACTGATTTATTTATTTATTTTTAAAACTTTTTATTGTGAATTGAGCAAAGGTTTATAGACAAGATCATCAGCTTTCAATTCAACAAATCATACACTTGGTTTCATTTCAATGATTACAGTTTCCTCCCTGCAACAACAGGTATCCTCCTTCCTCCCTTTGTCTCCTCATTTACAAAAATGAACAAAGCAACACTTTTTGGTGTACACATACAAAACAAAACAAAAAATATATATATTCATTGGAATGTCCAAAGAGCACATTCTGTAAGCCAGCCTCCTGCCTGCAGACACTCAGCTTTACTCGGTCCATGGGCCTAGAGCCTGCAGATGCTCTGTCTCTCCATGCACCCCACCACCTCTGCCACCATCTCTGCGGTCACTGCTTTTCTAGGTAGGAATCTCATGCTTCACTCATGCTCTTCCTTCCTGGTGGTCCTGGGATCATCTGTTCCTGAAATGAAAGATGAACTACATCCCACCCTCTTTTAGCTCTACATTTCTACAATTACAGTTGTGACAATCACAATTAATCATGCTAACTGTTACTGAAAAGGAGCTCTAGTAGCATAGTGGTTATGAGTCGGGCTGCTAACTTCAAGGTCAGCAGTTCAAAACTACCAGCCATTCCATGGGAGAAAGGTTTTCTGCTCCCCAAAAGATTTACAGCCTCGGAAACCCTATATAGGGTGGCTATGAGTCAGAACTGACTCCACGGCACACCACCCTCACCACCACCACAACAATTACTCACAATTGAATCATCAAGACCTATCACCATCATCCCTCACCCTCTTTCACCAGATCCATCTGGAAACAAGGAAAACTATCCAGTGGAGATTTTTACCTTCCTCCCCTCATTCTAAACTAAGCACACTCATGGAAGCTTGTAAGCCAGCTACTTCATGTCTTTATAGCTCCCCTTTCCCCAGTTTTGATAGCCGATGTGTAACTTGCCTGTCTCTACCAACCCAGTACACTAACAAGCTTGTTCCTTGTTGTTGTTGTTGTTGTTGTGAAGTGCCTTCGAGTCGGTTCCGACCCCATAGCGACCCTGTACAGGGTTTCCGAGGGTGTAAATCCTTACGGGAGTAGAAAGCCTCATCTTTCTACCGCGGAGCTAGGAAGATACAATGTATTATTATTGCTATCAGTTTCAGGCGAGAACCCCTAGGCTTAGAGATGTTAAGTGACTTTCTTAGGTGACATATGGTCAGTGTGGAGCTGAGTTTCAAATTCAGATGATCTGACACTTGCCCTTTCCCTTACCGTGCTCTCCACTCTGCTGGTGTTTCTTGTATTGTGAGCATATTGTTGTTGTTAAGTGCTGTGGGGTCAGTTCGGATCCATAGAGACCATGGATCGAGTTCTCAAGCCTTAATTTTTTTTCTTTTTGCCTCTTCTTTCTTCCTCGGGTTGAGTTCTGTTCATCCAGTCATTGAAGCCAGGTCAAGTGGGTATCTCCTGCAAGTGTGCGTGTTCTTGTGTCTGTCCGCCCTCTTCCTATCAACTGGTCTCTTTGCTCTCCACTCTAGTCCTCTGTGGCTGTGTCACTGACTCTGAGCCCATGGGTCCCTTGGTCCTGCCTCGCTGCTGACCGACCGAGTCCCCACCGGGGTTCGCAGTAGTCTGCAGAACTATGCAGGGCTTAGTTCGCCGCTTCATTGTGTTCTTCGGTCACTTCCCTTTATGGGTGACGTGCGTGGTCGCCAATCAAAGCGTGGATTTCCTTTGCGTCTTAGTCTTGGGAGAGGATCTGCGCTGAGAGAACCTAGCCACTTGTCTTGATGCCTCCTGGGCTAGCAACTTACTTGTTCTTGTGGTAGCAGTCATTCTGCCCTTACTGTTCTGTATTTTTCCTGTAGATTTTTCTTTCAAGAACTATCTTCTGGTTTTCTGGCTGCTCCAGGCTGGTCTGCTTGCCCTTTCGAGAGGAAAGTTTCCCGTCTCTGAAGGTCTGGATGTGGTTAGGCTTCGATCTATATTCTAATGTACTGCCAAGGCTCTTCAGGAAACCTCCTTCACTGGATACATTGTAGTCCCCTTTTAGGTATTCCAGTCAGTTTTAGGCAGAAGATGGACTTGAAAGCTTTCTATGGTGACATATCTGGCTATTCCTTTCTCTCCTCCTCCAGTGTCTGTTTTATAATATAATGTATGGGAAACCAAGGTTCAAAAGTCAGCCAAGCATCTTAATATTATTCCCCACTTTTCCCCATTCCAACCATATCCCAGTCTCTGTATCCCAGAGCCCTGTTGTTCTAAGGCTGTGCCTATATCTT
Source organism: Chrysochloris asiatica (assembly GCF_000296735.1). NCBI lineage: Eukaryota > Metazoa > Chordata > Mammalia > Afrosoricida > Chrysochloridae > Chrysochloris > Chrysochloris asiatica. Next base: position 1,927,787 of record NW_006408716.1, on the reverse strand, counting down.
CTTTTTACTTCTGTCCCATTTAGTTCATTCATAAAGGCTATACATTTTTGTGTGAGCAGAAAGCCGCTCATGTTTCTCCTATGGAGTGGGTTGTGTGAGCAGAAAGTCTCTTATTTCTCCTACAGTGGGCTGCCATCCCATGGTTTGTAGTCCAGTGTTTATCCTACAGAACTACTGTTCTCCCTGTTATGAGGATGACACAGGTGAAAATATACATTATCCTTCATATAATTTATATTTCTTTGATTTCTAGTAATGGTTAATATTTGAATAAGACAATTTTAACATAAGAATTGGTAGGTGGATGATAGGGCCAATTATATGTTTGAACAATGTACTCATGAAACTGAGTAGATTTAAAGTTTGCCTAACACTGAAACTGTCTAGATTTTTAGTTATATTTACTTTAAATATTCTATCCTGATAAGTGTAAGGGAACATATATATAGCTTACTGTTCCAACAATTAGGTCATATTGTAGATAAAATAACAATTCAAACAACAATTATAGATAAAAAAGATTGTCTTTGGAGTAAACTGGGGGTGAAATCAGGCCCCACTGCAAGAAAGCCAGGCACTTAGGCTCTCATGGTCTTACCCCTATTTTCAAACATGTGTTCTGAAGGAGGTACTTGGATAGATGGTCTTTGGCTTTGAAATGTCTTATGAGTTTATTTTTCTTTCTACCAAGAGCTTTCTTTATGACACTTTTATGTCTAGATGAATATGGAACGGACTGTGGTTTCAGCTTCTGTGTGTAAAGCATGTGGAGATTGTCAGTCCCATCCTTACAAATGAAAACTAGACAAACTAAAAGCCAGTGACTTTTCTGGACTTATTAGGGGAATGAGGTCCCAGTGCAAACTGTCATCCTGAAATCTGAAGTAAAAGGTTCATCCAGAAAGACACAACTGATATCTGCTTACCTGGAGTAGAAGTCACTGGAACTATAAACTGGTTGTTGTTTATTGTTAAATGCTATTGAGTTGGCTTTGACTCATAGTGACCCTGTATAGGGTTTCTGAGGAGCTGTTGGTGGGTTTGAACTACTGACCTCGTGGTTAACGGCCCACTGCTTATCTTATAATGCCACACCAGGACTCCCATAAACTGGTTGTTATTGTTGTTGTTAAGTGGCGTTGAGTTGGTTCTGACTCACAGATATAGAGTTTTGGAGGAGCAGCTGGTGAATTTGAACCACCAACCTTGTGGTTCAAATCGACTTTATGGTCCAGTGCATTATCCCACAGCGCCACACCAGGACTCCCCATAAAATGGTAGGAACATTTTAATGACAGTTTTGGAAAATTGCTGGAAGCCGAATGTAGATGACAATGAGAGTGAGAAACCCCTGGGAGCTACAATCTCATTGGCCCCCCCCACTATTTTCTAAGAACTCCACCAGGTTCTCATAGTGATGATCTGAGAAAGACCTGCTGTGGCTTTGGTTATGTGCTGTGGAACTGGTTCCGACTCATAGCGACCCTGTATAGGGTTTCTGCGGCAGAAAGCCTCATCTTTCTCTCATGGAACCACTGGCAGTTTTGAACTGCTGACCTTGAGATTAGCAGCCTGACTTGTAACCACTACACTATCAGAGCTCCTTGTGGTTTTGGTTGTTGTTGTTAAGTGCTGTCAAGTCAATTGTGACCCCCTAGAGACCCT
>NW_006408716.1:1912574-1926009 GCF_000296735.1 Chrysochloris asiatica | reverse complement strand
AAAGATGAGGCTTTCTACTCCCGTAAAGATTTACACCCTCGGAAACCCTGTACAGGGTCGCTATGGGTCGGAACCGACTCGACGGCACTTAACAACAAGAGACCCTATATAGGGTTTTAAAGGAGCAGCTGATGACCTTGAACCACCAACTTTGCAGTCCAGCATATTAACCTACAGATTTTTTGTATGAAATGTGCCCACAGCCTTCTCCATAACTAATGCCTGTTCTCCAGAGGTAAAGATTTTACCCAAGACTTATCCCACCTGGGGAAAGTACAATCTTCCCAATCTAGCCCCCTTTACCCTTTCTGTCTTACCTAAGAGGCAACAAACCTGACCTAGTCAGTAGGGGTCAGGGCTTCATGGGATTGGGATTACTACAACAAGGGAAGACAAAGGAAACAAACAAAAAGCTGTACCACGAGAATGTGAACCTCACAAAATACTGAGCCTGAATCAGAAGATTATACCTTACCATCACACCCACAGGGCAACAGCATGCTAACAGAATACTATAGCTGAAAGAGATGTAGGAAATGGACTTTCTCTGAGTAGGAGTGCTTATGAAAGCCCAAAAGTCAAAAGAGGAGACAAAAAACAAAGGACACCAAGGGAATTTGAAGGCACTAGTACCTACAGTTTTAGTAAATATTAAGAACCACCCAACTCCTATTCCTATGATTATAAATATAAGTTTTTATTTGAGAGTATGGTGGCTTAGTAGGATGAGCACTGCACTGTTAACCACAAGGTTGGTGCTTTGAGCCCACTAGCGGCTACTCAGGAGAACCATGAGGCTTTCTACTCCTGTAAAGATTTACAGGCTAAGAAACTCCATGCAGGTTTGCTATAAGTTGGAACTGACTTAACAGGACATAACAACAGCAAATTCTTATTAACTGATACAACACGTTTAACTTTCAACAAATAACTACAAGACATACAATGAGATAATAGTTGCAGATATGGTAGATATAAATCCAACTATAGTAATAATCCCTTATGGTGAATAGTAGAGATACTACAATTGAAAGACAAAAATTGTTAAAAGTGGCTGAAAAACAAAACAAAAATCCAAATAAGACCCAACTGTTGATTATCAACAAGTAACTCACTTTAAATAAAAATAAAAACACTGAAAAAACAAATGGGGGTGGACATCAATATTGAAAAGTAAAAATGTTTGCTATGTGTATGTATGCTATTATTATTGTTAAATATTGTGCCAATTCAGATTCGTAGCAACCCTGTGCAGTTTCCCAGGAGTAGCTGGTGGGTTTGAACTGCCGACCTTGTGGTGCACAGTTCAGTGATCCTACAGTGCTACAAAAGGGGTATGCATGCTAGGAGGTAGATAATGCCAGTCTGGGCTATTTAAGATTTTTGTTGGGTACTTTCACGCTGATGTCAGAAGAGTCTTTCCTTTCAACAGGAGGTTTACCGGTCAGGTGCTGGTGGCTCCTTAGATGCAAGCCCTGGGCTAGCAGAAGCACTATCACCTGGGGACTTGTGAGAGCTGCAGATGATTGGGGTCCAACTAGACCTTCTGTGGTTGAAGTTCAGGGTGGTTCCCAGCAATCTGCTTAACAAACCTTTTAGGAGATTCTTAAACACACCCAAGTTTGAGACCCTCTGCTCCTGAGAATGATTATTATAGAGAATAAGGTGGTGGGCCACATTCTGGGTATTTTAGAGAATGTCGTTGGTAAGTGCTGTCGAGTAGGTTCTGACTCATAACGACCCTGTATAGGGTTTCCAAGGAGCGGCTGGTCAGTTTGAATCACTGACCTTGTGGCTCAAACTGACCTTGCAACCCAGCACATTATCCTCCAGTGCCAATACCAGGACTTCATTTTAGAGACTAGATATGTATTTCTACATATCTGTTTCTTGTACTCTGACTGGATGTAGCTATGTGGAAAAGTCGTAGTCAGACTGTAGCCTCCCCAAAATGGGGGAGCTACAAAGACAAGAAGTAACTGGCTTACAAGATTTCTAGAGGGAGCCTAGATCCAGAGGGCACGCAGGAAGGTAGAATCTCCACTGAGTAGTATCCAGTCTGTCTAGGCGGAGCTGATGAAAGGAAATGCGGATAGATCTCTTGTGATACAATAGTGAATAATTGTTTTCAGGACTGATTGTGAGGGTTGGAAACGTAAAGGTAGATGTTTTGTAGCAAAAGGAGGGTTTGCAGTCCAGCAGCAGAGGTCCCTGGGACCATCAAGGGAGAAGAGCGGAGAGCAGGACCCTACCTAGAGAAACAGTGAAGGCGGAGATGGAGGCAGAGATGATGACATGGAGAGATGGGGTGGCTGGGGACTTTAGACCCAGAGAGGGAGAGGGGTTGTGTGCTGATGACCGATGGGCAGGCTTGCAGGGTATATCCTTTGATTGGTTGATGATGCATGGAGGGGATTGTTGTAAAGTTACCCTAGCTGACTCGATTTTTGAATCATGAGTAGCCCCTGCGTGTTTAAGTCCTGCCTGAGTGCAAAAGTTTTAAGTAGGAACTTTCTCAGCTGCACCTCCCCTCAGCCTCCTAACCATAACTTATTTCTGCTTCTGTTAAACAGCTTACACCCAGCCCCTGGTCTCTCTAGATAACTGTCCCAGCAGATGAACCCCTAGCCCCACCCTAATGGCTTATGCATATACCTTACCCCTAGTCTGTACAAGATAATGTCAGACTGCCTGTGTATAAATATTCTTTGAAAAATTGGGTCGGGGCTGCAGTAAATTCCCGCTTTTAGGGAGGCTGTAGTCGCTGGCCAGCTAATAAAGGCTTCCTTGCTGATCCTGAGACTCTTGAATGGTCATCTGGGTAAATTGAGGCACAATTGTAACCATGGCAATGAAACAATATACGACAGGATGAATGTAAAGCTAAAGTTCTCCCATGTAAACTATCACATAATTCATAATAAAACATTTAAAATAAGTAGACAAATGAAAAACAAGAAAACTGTAGCCTCCTGGAAGGTCAAGGGTGTGTGGTATTTATTTTTAAATCCTTTGAATCTTGATTCTAAAGGTTTGGTTCAGGACCAGAAGCATCCACATTGTCTGGGGCCTTTTTCAGAATGCATAATCTCAGGCTCCAGCCCAGATCCACTAAATTAGAATCTACATTTTAACACGATCCTCTGAACATGTTTAGTGAAAAACGAGTTGAGCAATTAGATATTGAAATGCTCATTAAGGAGAACAGCATTGTTGAGTAAAGAAAAGAAAAGAAAACACTTTGTTTTGGTTATGGGGGCCCTGGAAGAAGGTTCATGAACTTCTGGGCCCACCTACAAAAGACCAAGTGCCTCCTGTGAAAGAAAGTCACCTAAAGGAAAAAGGAACCATGGAGAAGATTTGAACCAGTGACAAGGGGAGTTAAGGGGAGGTTGAAAGAGTGGAAGAGTGATTGGGAGAATTTGAGTGCTTGCCAATCCAGTTTGTGATCAAGTCCTTTTACTGTGAATTTCACAGATGTCAGAATCTCTTGGAGAAAGGGTTTGCTGTAGGTAAAACCTGATAAGGCCATTTCTCTGATACTAGAGTGTGAGCCATATGGCGTCTACACCCCTACAACAGAGCGTAAGACAAAGGGAGAGAGAACACTGTGTTGATTTATCTTAGAGGTTCTAGGATTTTAGCTGCATTGGGAAAGGGCACTTTCCCACACTTTTCCACATCCCACTCTGAGGATGTCTGCCAAGAGGGATAACAGCAACACTCAGATGGAGCAGACATGTTCATTAATACACTTAAGATAAACCTTGAGATTCTAACACTTATAGGTCCTTGTTATTGTTGTTATAATTACCATTGAGTCGGTTCCGACTCATAGCCAACCTGTATAGAGTTCTGAAGAGCAGCTGGTGAGCTTGAACTTCTGACCTTGCAGTCCAGCCCATTACCCCACAGCGCGCCACACTAGGACTCCTAAAGATCTTTTGGTTTGGTGGTGTGCCGTGGATTGGCTTCTGGCTCACAGTGACCCTAGTTAGGGTTTCTGAGGCTGTAAATCTTTACCGGAGCAGACTGTGCATCTTTCTCCTAACGAACAGCTGATAGTTTTGCTGATCTTGAGTTTAGCAGATGGACTCTTAACCACTCCACTACCAGAGCTCCTTAAAGGTCCTTTAATCCCAGTGAAAAACGAACTATTTCTGCTAATGTCATCCCACAAGCTCCCACTGGCTATAAAGGGCTCGGTCAAGCTCCATCACCATTCAAGCACGGTTTTATATCCGATTTCATTCTGACGGTTTCTTCAACTTGCTCTTCATATACTCAGCAGAAACATCTGAACTCTAACACACAAAAGACCAGGGAGCAATCTTATACAGGATAGGTTTCTTTGCACTGTGATTTTCTCTGTTTCTCTGCTTGATATTTTACAATTTGGGCAATAGGAATTTTATTAATATCTCCTGGAAGTGGATAATGCTGATCAGCCTCGTTGATAAGTTCTTTGTACCTTCTAGACTTGATGCTCCTTAAGTAATAGAGTTTGAAATCAATTGCAATCCAAGCGATGGAAGTTCTTAGCTTTTATCTCATACTTTACTGTCTTTCCCCTAAGAATATGTTTGCTTTGCAGAGCTTTGGTTGTGTGTTTTCTTTCCTCTACGGACAGACCCAGGTAAAGTTTAAATTACAGTTAATTGATAGAGGCCAAGGAGGAAGAGGGAAAAATTTAATTAGTTTCCCTGTGAAGTAATGTGTATTAATCTGCCTTTCCACACTAGAGACTAACATATCTGAACTTAAGGTGCACAAGAAATGTACTGTTTAAACACATGGGGTCTGAATCATTCTCCTGGCTTATTTTCTGTCTAGACAGAGAGGAGAATCAAATCCCTTTTAAATTATAAAATTGTTCTGTGATTAGATATCATGCCACTCTCCTGAGGATATAACAGAACTTCATAAATAGTTAATGCCTGTTAACACACAATTCTTGGAGTGGTGTGGAGCTGCAGATGCTGTTGGGTCCTGCCTAGGCTTTGTGCCTGCAGCCCACCTCTGCCTTTCGCAGACTACCTCTCACCTCATGCACCCAAGAGAGTCAGCTCTTTCTTCCTTGGGTATTTCTCCTGGTTGGGCCTGGAAGTGTGAAGCAATTGGTTATGGAATGGTGGATAAATATCCACCAGCTTCCTGTCTGGAACCAACAGTCCTGAGGTTCATTTCTACAGGACTCCCAGCAGTAACGCAAATCAAAACATGCTTTTAAGGGTTTCCTTCTTTTCCTCTCTCATTCTTCCCTCTTTTTTTCTGAAATGGTCAATTTTCTATGCCAAGTCGGCTAGTCTGAGGTGCCCAACTGCTTGGTCAAACATTAATCTAGATGCTTTTATGAAGTTGTTGCATGGAATTAGCCTTTAAATCAGTTGAAGCAAGTTACTGGCCATAGTTATGGTGGGCTTCATCCAATCAACTGAAAGAGGGATTCTGCCTCAAGACTGTAACAGGCATCCTGCCAGAGTTCCTGGCTGGCTACCTTACCTGACCTACTCATTTAGATAGAAGATTGCCAGCGTTTCCAGCCTGTGGATTTTGAACTTGCCAGATTCCACAGTTACATGAGCCAATTTCTTAAAATAAATCTCTCTCTTTAAACAGTGGGTTGCATAGGCGGATCTTTGACATTAGCACATATTTGATTGGCACTGCATCAAGACTCTACTAACTATTCAGCAAATACCTTTGTTTTTTTTAATGTTTTATTGTGAATTATGAAATAGTTTACATGGAAGAATGTTAGTTTTATATTCATCCTATCGTATATCGTTTCATTGCCATGGTTACCAACCCCCTCCATGCATCATCAACAAACCAAAGGGTATACACTACAAGCCTGCCCCCCGATCGTCAGCACATAGCCCCTTTCCCTCTCTGTGTCTAAAGTCCCCAGCTGCTCCATCTCTCCATGTCAGACCATTTAAAAAAAAAATGTTTTATTGTGAATTATGTGATAGTTTACATGGGAGAACATTAGCTTTACACTCATCCTATCGTATATCATTTCATTGCCATGGTTACAATCCCCTCTATGCATCATCAACCAACCAAAGGGTATACACAATAAGACTACCCTCCCGGTCATCAGCACACAGCCCCTCTCCTTCTCTGGGTCTAGAGTCCCCAGCTGCTCCATCTCTCCACGTCATCGTCTCTGCCTCCATCTCTGGCTTCACTGCTTCTCTAGGTAGGGTCCTGCTCTCCGCTCTTCTCCCTTGATGGTCCCAGGGACCTCCGCTCCTAGGCTGCAAAGTTAATCACTCCCCTCCTTGTTACAAAAACATCTACCTTTACATTTCCAACCCTCACAAGCAGTTCTAATAACAATTATTCACTATTGTATCACAAGAGACCCATCCACATTTCATTTCATCAGCCCCACCTACACAGATTGGATACTACTCAATGGAGATTCTACTTTCCTTCATGTGCTCTGAATCTAGGTTCCCTCTTGAAAGCTTGTAAGCCAGTTACTTCTTCAGCAAATACCTCGTGAAGTCTACAAGTCTTTTAGACATTGAACCAAATAGATTATCTGCCCTCATGAAGCTTCTGCAGAGCTCACTTAATCTGTCCAACAACCATTTGAATGAGATGCTATCGCCCCCCTATTTTATGTGCTATCAATGTGACTGAGGATTCTCAGTTTGGAGTATAAACATAAGTTTTATTTTTCCCCAAATGACTAACTTTTCCCTGTGGAGGGGGTGTTCCTAGATTTCTTTAGCCATACTCTATCCAGATTTTATAAATTTCCACTTACTCTTTGTAATAATACAACCTCATTCCTGTTTTACAACTAATTTCCAGACATTTTAAAGCAAATTCATATTCAGTTCTACCATTTCCTCTTCTATAATTTGGTTGCTTAATGGCAACAGGTGCAGAGTGTGAACTAGTCCTGACACTTGAGCCCTGAGGCAGGATTCCACTGAGGTTGACCTGGGTTGGGGCTTGCGGTTTAGAAGTTTCCAGAATATTCGATTGTGCAGCCAAGATTTTAAAGAGCTGCTTTGGAGCCTGGAGGAGAGGGTGGGATCATACTGCTTTCTCGTATGTGCTCTCCCATCATCAATGTTCCTGTGCTTACTGCTCAGGTGCTGGCAACTGTCGCTCCCCTTCTTCTTGTTTCCACGTGTGCTGGCTGTGGTTCTTTGTCAGCTTGGCCCAGCCACGATTCCCAGGGGTTTAGCAGATGCTCTGCAATCATTTTCCACTTTGTGATCTGATGTGAGCAGTCAATCAGTTGTAAGGGGATTGTCCTGTGTCCAGTATACATGTTGTTGTTGTTATGTGCCGTGGAGTCGGTTCTGACTCATAACAACCCTGTGCACGGGTTCCGAGGCTGTACATCTTTACAGGAGCAGAAAGCCTCATCTTTCTCCTGCAGAACAGCTGGTAGTTTTGAACTGCTGACCTTAAGATTCGCAGCCCGATTCATAACCAGTATACATAGGGGGCTTAAAAAATTCATGGACAAATTCCATTTTAATTTTACTTTTCCTTAGACTTAGATGTAAAATGAAGTTGGTTGATTAGTCCACACTTTCTAGATAAAGTGGAAAAAGAAAAGGATGACTAGGACTTCTGAGTCGCAGCTCTGGTGCTGTATAATTGAATTAAGAACTCCAGCTGTAATGGGGCTGATTGGATCTTGTGTGTCAGGGTCAAGTGGTGACAGTTAATTGTCAAGACAAGGTGGGTGTCATTAGTTACATGGACAACAGACACAAAGCAGTAATCACAGTAGTATGACGTGTATGTACTTATGACATTAGCTACTTAGTCATGCGGCTCTAGGGATGAAATAGCTAGGAAACATCCTGGGATTGATGTGGGACACCATGAAGAGGAATAACATATGGGTGATTGGAATTCCTGAACAGGAAGAGACAAGAAAAAGTATGGAGAAAATTGTTGGAGAGTTGCTGAAAGAAAACTTTCCTAATATCACAAAAGATGAGAAGATAACCATTCAAGAAGCAGAATGAACCCAAACAGGATAGACCTCGAAAGAAAATCACCAAGAGTTTTAAGTTTTTACAGTTACAATGAATTCTACTAACATTAACTGCTGCATCACATCATCCTATTGGTATCCTCTTCCACCTTCTTTTACCCAAACCCGGCAGACCAGAAATGTTGTTTGGAGGAGTTACGGAATATGGCAAGAAGAGACGTTAGGCAACTCACTACACCACAGGCTGCAAGTCTCACAGAGAGCTAGGGAGAAAGTGTTTTCTTTGTAGAGACAAAGTAAACAAAGCTAGGAAAAAATGGCAGGACTGGGGAAGGTGGAAATAGAGAGGACTTCGTCAAATAAAAGATGGTTTTATATGAGTCCTGTTCTCCAAGAAGGCCCTGAAGCAGTGGTTTTCCTAAGATCAGCGTCAGCCAGTGTGCTAGCTTATGGTGGCACCTTCTCCCCAGCTTGATGCACCACACCATATAGAATCCTTAATAGTGATTTTTGTATTAAGGTTACTTATAAATTTTAATTCTCATGTATTACTGAAAGTAATTGCAATAGTAGTGACACATACAACTAGCAAAATTTAAAATGCACCTTTAAATGATCATGTCACAAATACACAGCCTAAATATATTTACATTGATAGAGTTTCATGTGGTGAATGTGCACCTGACCCAAGTCATGGGGTTTTCAATAGCCCCATATGCATGTGAAAGTTGGACAATGAATAAGGAAGACCATAGAAGAACTGATGCATTTGAGTTATGGTGTTGGAGAAGAATACAAAGAGTACCAGAAGAACCAACAGATCTGTGTTGGAAGATGCACGACTAGAATGTACTGTCGAAGCCAGCATGATGAGACTTATCAGTCATACTTCAGATATTATCAGATGGGACCAAATCCCTGGAGAAGGACATCAAGCTTGGCAAAGTGGAGGATCAGTGCAAAAGAGGAAGACATCGAATGGGTTGGATTGGCACAGTGGCAGCAGCAATGTGTAACAATGATCAGCAGGATCAGGTGGTGTTTTGTTTTGCTGTGCATAGGGTCACTATGAGTCAGAACCGACTCCAGTATCTAACCACAAATGTGGTTAAAATGGGAATTCAGTAAGAAAAGAATAGAATTTGGAATAGAAATGTTTAAGAAGTGCTTCAAAATTATGTTCATTTTAATTTTAATGTTAGACTTTACTGTTACATAAGATTAAATAATAATTTTACCAATGATCAATACACAATTATTGTATGTTATTATAATATTATGTACTGTTATTCATTGTATAATCAATTGGGACCTAAGTAATGTAGAAGTTGTAGATAAATGCATATGTTAATATATTTATAAATCCAATAATAGCATGAAACAAATAGGAAAAAACACACAAGCATTTCATCACTTAGTGAATGTATTGATAAAATAAAAATGTTAGTTTCCTGGCCTTCAAGGCACCTAACTTGTCAATCACTTCATCAAAATCAATACCTTTCACTAACTTACTTTCGGTTGATACTATCTCAAGTTCAGAAAGCCTTGACTGTCTCACAGTACAAAGCAAATAATTCTAAATTCAGCTTTGAACAGCTCCTCTCAGATGAAGCCACAGACAACTAAGTCATCAGAAATAATTTTGGGCTTAGTGGAAGAGTTGGGAGAGATTCTATGAAGTCCTGTTCAGTTATGAATGTCAAAATGTTTAATGTTGCCAATTCTTTGTCTTCTCCCAGATAAATCTCTGCTGCTTTCAGCCTTGGTATTTCTATTAAAAGCTCACTTGCAGATCCCTCATCATTCAAAGTGGTCAATTTTGGAATGGGTAGCTTTAATTTTTCTTCAGGGGCAGACATGAGACTCTTCGCTTGAACAGCCTCAAACATGGCTACTACTTCCTTGATAGGTTTTGACCAGATCTGGAGTTCAGAAATGAAAGCAATCAATACACTCAAGCTTCTCCCTCCTATTTTCTTCTTGTAGAATACATCTAGCATAGCATGCCTGCTCCCCATCCCTTGGCCTCCTCCTCTTCACCCTGGCTCTTCTGTCTACTGCAATTCCTTATCCATCTGAGTTTTAAAAGTGCCTGTTCAATTGTATGCTCCAATAGATGACTGTGCTCTTAGTAGCTCACCTCTAGCTTTCTCACCCCCTTGTTAAGAGTCAAGCCCTTCCTCTGCAGGTGCTGTAAAATTTCCCCCTTTAAAGTGCTGAACTTCATGAAGTCCATCACACAAAAAGTACAGGTACCAAGCACAGAAAGCAGGCCAAAGATCCTACACTGTTACTCTTGTATTCAAAATTGCATATGCATCCCAAAGAGCATAAACTTAAGGAGGTTATCTTTACCTGGCTTAACTCCAGCTTACTGGTGATAGCCTTTCCACTGACACTCTTGTGTGGCCAATTAACACATCCATCCCATTTAAGTGTGGACACAGCAAAGGAAGGAAACATTGTCTCAAGAGTTTCAAGAAATGTCGCACATGACACGTTTTCAACAAAAAGTACTGACCACATAAGCTAAGTGAATGGTCAACGCATACCTTGAAATACTTTTTCTTGTTTTTTCTCCTAACAATAGCTTCCCTGGGTTTTGGCCACAGTGGTGGCATCATCATAATCTTGAAAACTGCATTGCATTGTGTTCAGTCCATCATTTTTCAGTTTTTTTTCTTTTTTAAAGAATGTTAGAACTGAGGCCAGCAACTTTTCCCCCTTTAAAGTGCTAAATCCTAAACAAACACTTCTTTTGGTTTCAGCTTTTGAAAATTCATGGAAAGATAATGTAATTTTACCACGAGCTTTTGGAAGCTCTCTTGTGTCTCATCACTTCAGCTAGCTGGTTAATATGTGATATGTCTGGTGTGCTGTAGAACATGATCCCAGAATGCTTTGCAAACTTTATGCCCATTAAAGCTTTTACCTTCACATGTATTGCCAGAGCACTTATAAACTCATTCTGAGTTTATATTCTGAGGCAAGAGTTGTAGGTGCTGTCAAGTCAATTCCAATTCATAGAGACCCTATGTACAGCAGAACTAAACACTGCCTCATCCAGCATCATCCTCACATTCACTCTATGTTTAAGCCTCTTGGTGCAGCCGCTGAGAATCCAGAAAAGCTAACATGTGACCGTGAGTGTATCCCACCTGAATTTAGAAGACATCTCAAGAATACATTTGACGTATTGAACACCAATGAAAGTCCATTTCAAGTGATTGGCTGCTCAGAGTGTATCTCATTTTTGAGGTGATTATATTGTATCATATCTTATCATGGGGATGGCTACATCCTAACTACCAAACAGAGAATTATGGCCCAGCCAAACTGACACACAACCCTAACCTTCATAGCCAGTCAATCCTATAAATCAGACTGTGTCTTTTTACTACTATTTCCTCAAGTTCCTAGTTATATGCTCACACTGTAAGCCAGGAGCTGGGAGAGTATATTTCTTCCTTTTCAGTATCCATGATAGGAGATGAGGCTAGACTTCCTAAATGCCTTGAGATTCCTTCCAAATCTGACAGGTCTGCACATGCTGGGACCAGGAAGGTGATACACATTCGCCACATAGGTAAGTTAAGACACAGTAGAAATTAGAATGTGCTCAGAGAACCATCATAGGTACCACCATTTGCCAAAACTACACTTTACATTTTCTAATTGCATTTGACGTATAACCTAGCATTTTTCTATAACTTTGTAAAAAATACAATTTGATAGTCATTAACATTTGATTTAAAGTGATAAGGATGGAAAGCTATTTTCTTGGGAATTGTATTAGCAATTACATATGTAAATCTATGCATACTTTCTTTGATACATTCTCCTGGGACATATTACACAAAGAAATTATTAATGTACATGAAAACAACAGTTAAAATTCCCAGGGGATAATCGAGGCATTGAATATTTTTACATATCTTAAAACAACCACCAATCCTCATATCACTTGAGGGTGGAAAGATTAGGGAAAGAATGTGAAAATAATTTAGCCAGCTGAGATGTTTTACAAACTTGATCAATGCATGCATGTATATTATACAAGAAGAAGAATTAAGGCTGTAATTTCCACCAATAAGATGGGGATAACTTCAGGCTCTTGACTTTATTTGGTAGGATTCCTACTTAATGCAAATTTATTAACATTTCTTTGTCTAAGAAGTAGGATGTATAATTGTTCTTTGTCTTGCATTGAATCAAATAGTCACTATTATTTGCTCTTTCTATCCTCTTTGTTTTAAATATTTACAATATTTATGAAATTAAATATTTACAATATAAATATTTCACCAGAACTTGAGTGAAAATCATAATCTAAGGTCTAACATCAGTTAGCATTGGAAACCAAGATTTTTCAAAATAAAAGATACCAATTCAACAAATATGTATTGATGAGTGTTGATATACCTCCTGTTTTGGAGGTAGAAGGAGTGGCAAAGTATACCATCCTCAAGGCTGCAGGGGAGAGGAGAGAAGATGCAACCTCTACAGGATGAAAGTTATCAGAAAGACAGAAAGAAGTTCTGAGTAAGACACTCTTAGAGTTTGGGGAAAGGAAAGATTTTAACTATTTTTACCTGGAGAGATCTTTCTGGGGTAGGTGACATTTGAGCTGGACTTTTAATCCTACACAGGGTCCACACCTGGAGCTACAGCTGTGGAGGACCTTGTGCCTGATCAACGGAATGGCATTGCAACTACCTCCAATTGACACTGAATGGGGTCCTGCTTGAGCTTCCGGTCTCTGGAAACTTGGGTCTTTGTTACACCTGGAAATCCCCCGCCCCTGTAACTTCAGGTTTCTGGAAAATCTCCATACCCCCCACCCATTGAAAGCTTGCCAGAACTGTACCTAGACCACACAAGGCCTTAAATACCCCAGTCTGTACTTTGGTGACTTAAGAGTACCCCTCCCAGGTTTACACTCAATAAACCTGCCTGCTGTTGAAGCCAAGACTCTCTCCTTAGTCTCTTTCTTTCTTTTCCTTAGAAGCTGCTTAAAAGGTGTTCTAAGTGGAGGGAACAGGTACCAGAAAGGCTGCCACTGAGAACTGGCCGGCTGAACTGGTGTGTGTGAGAGATGAGAAAGAGGGAGAGAAAAAGAGGGGGAGGGAGGATAGTGGGAAAGGGAGAAAGAGGAAGCAAGAGAGGGAGGGAAGGAGAAGGAAAGAAGGAAGAGGGAAATGGAGGGAAGAGAGAGAGAACAGCCTTCCATAGTGAGATTCTGTCAGAAAAAACTGCAGAGATTTTTATCAAAGGCTATAAAAGAGAAATGATTCAGAACTAGTAGTTGTCACTGTCACATAAAATCTTCTTAGTTGGCTGTGCCCTCCTTGGGCTCAGGGCCCCTGTGGGGACAGCCATGCTTCCACCTGAGGAGCCAGCTGAGACAGATGGTTAGGGCCACACCAGCTGACCTCACTCGCTTCTTTTTTTTTT
>NW_006408716.1:1898523-1907929 GCF_000296735.1 Chrysochloris asiatica | reverse complement strand
TGTAGGATAAGTACTGGACGCTAACAGCAAGGTCAGTAGTTTAAACCCATCAGCTGTCCCTTGGAAACCCTATTCAGGATCGCTGTGAATCGGAACCAAGTTGATGGGACTTAACAAGAAGAAGGCATTTCACTGGTGCTGGGTCACAACTTTGCAGGTGGCAGTGAAACAAAATCAAGAACTGTGCCCTGGGCAGTGTTTTGTATGCGTGAGCCACTGGCTGAGCCACTTTGTGGACCCCACATTGGGCATTAAAGCTAGGGAGACCTCACCTGGTGTGAGCAGGGGTAGACCATGGTCATTTCAACTTTGGACAGAGGGCAGTCTCGTTGATCTTTAACACAATAGCACTAGAAAAAATAATCCGCTTATTAGTCATGGGCCCTTGTCTGTTCATATTTCCTGATCTTGAGGACTCTGTGGATGGCAAAGCTCCCTCTTCTGTCCAAGTTGCTGGAGGATAGCACTGGGCTGCTAATTGCAAGTTCGGCGGTTCAAAGCCACCAGCTGCTCCTGGGAACCCTACACAGGGCTTAACCAACTCCAAGGCATTTAACAACAACTACAACACTGGTTCCCACTTGGGATGCCATCTCATGAGTGGTCTGGAATTGTCCTAGCACAGAGGGAAACTTTTCCTGTGAGATTCAAATAGTAATTAGTTTCTTAAATACAATGTTTTCTTAAAGCGAGGTTTCGAATGCCCTACTTTTATGCCTCTGTGTCGTGTACATAGTTTTGGAACCTGGATATAAATTTATGTTAACTACTTAATATTTATGACCTCTACAGGGTGACAGGCTGGGCCATATAAAGGTAAGTCATCCCTTCGTGTGAAGCTTCCATTTCAAGGCAGGTTCACACAAGAGCAACCAGGGATTACAGGAAACAATCATGTGCCTAGGGAGATATGGGAGCACTCCTTAAAATATTGAGCAGTTGGCTAAAGGTGTAAGCAGTGAAAACTCAGGCAGTGGTAAGCCTTTGAGCCTTTGTGTGCATTTTAAAGGTATTGCCTTAGTAAATGACAAAGCCTTAACATGGCTGTTGGTTTTGAACACATTTTTTTCAGTACTGAAAAGGTAAAAGTAAGATTACTTCAGACAAAGTTGGTGTTTGGAACATGATGGATTGCTGATGGTCCTGTCACTCACAGGCCAGAGCAGGCTTGACTGGGCTGAATTAGTCCAGCGAAAACACCTCTGCAGGTATCTGTGTTGAGCCCAAGGAGCTTACAGCCATGGCTGTTTCCAAGGACAGAAGAGGGAACCAAGGGACAGAATGCATTTGAGGAGAATGTTTGGAGCTCAGACATTGAAGAGTGGGTTTGTCTTCCTTGAATAGGAGAAAACCCACCAGTCCTGACCTTGGGGGGTGTGGAGCACAGGCTTATTTCAACTGCTTGGGTTACCGTATCTTTCCTAGGTACTCCTCACTGAGGAGTTTTTAATGATGAGCTCACAAAACCATGGGACCTCAGCTTCTGGATTGGTCTTAGAGACCACCTTGTGGTCTGTAATAATAATAGCAATTTCTATTATTACTATTATTATTTTCCAAGAGGCTACTCCTGGTGTGGTGCTGTAGGATGAGCACTGGACTGCTAGCCACAAGGTCGGTGGTTCAAATCTGCCAGTTGCTCCTCAGAAGCCCTATATAGAGTCATTTTGAGTCAGAACTGACTCAATGGCACTTAAAAGAATTTAGAAAAATGATCGGGAGATAATGTATGTTTGAAGTCCTTAGGTGGTAAAATGTGAATGCAGTCGGCTGCTAACTAAAAGGTTGGAGGTTTGAATCCACCCAAAGGTGAAGAAGAAAGGCTCAATGATTGAATTCCCCAAAACCAGCCATTGAAAACTGTATGGAACATAGCTCTACTCGGACATATATGGGTTCCATGAGTCAGAGGTGACCTGAAAAACCTCTGTTTTTTTTTTTTTTTTAAATGCATATGTGGAGTTTAAGGGAGGAATAAGCAGTTACTGCACCCCTTAGGTTACTAAATGAAAGCTTGGTGCATTGAATCCACCCCAAGTCACTCATGGAATTGCCATGAATGAGCCAACTCTAAGACACCTGTGTGTGTGTGTGTGTGTGTGTGTGTGTGTCTCTGTTTTTTTTCTTAAATGTTTTATTGTGAATTATGTGATAGTTTACATGGGAGAACATTAATTTTACATTCATTCTACCATATATCGTCTCATTGCCATGGTTACAATCCCCTCCATGCATCATCAACCAACCAAAGGGTATACCCTTCAATCCTGACCCCCATACTCCCCAGGTCTTCAGCACCCAGTCGCTCTCCCTCTCTGGATCTAAAGTCTCCAGCTGCTCAATCGTTCCACGTCATCATCTCTGCTTCCATCTCAGGCATCACTGCTTCTCTGGGTAGGGTCCCATTCTCTGCTCTTCTCCCTTGATGGTCCCAGGGACCTCCGCTCCTAAACTGAAAATTTAATCACTCCCCTCCTTGCTATAAAATGTCTACCTTTACATTTTGTTTTGTTTGTTTTAAACGTGCATTTTTCATTTCGTATTGGAGTCCTGGTGTGGTGTTGTAGGATAAGCACTGGACAACAGTCCACAGGGGGCAGTTCAAACCTACCAGCCACTCTTTGGAAACCTTTTCCAGGGTCATTATGAGTTGAAATTGATTAGACGGCATTTAACAATAACAACAATCAGGGTGTTAGTAAGTAATGTTGTCTATCTATTAACGTAGGCTTGAGAAACTTTGTGCTAATCCAACTCCCTCGGTATAGAAGTAAAAAATGAGTTGGTTTTAGGGATAGAGAGAAGTTTTCCTGCAGGTCCTTAGTCCAATCTGCAAGGGATTGAAGTGAGACAGGGACCAAGTCCTTGTCATTTTCTGTTTTACTATAATTTTCATTACACAAACTATAGAAGGTGCTTGGATTTTCTAAGTTGTTTGCATATTGTAATTGCCTTAATTATTCTTTTCCCTTTACCTGTTTGTTGTTGTTGTGAAGTGCCGTTGAGTCAGTTCTGACCCATATCGACCCTGTATAGGGTTTCCAAAGAGCAGCTGGTGAGCTTGAACCGCCAACCTTGCAGTTTCAAACGGTTTTGCAGTCTGGTGCATTAACCCGCACCAAAGAAGATAGGCCTCATTCTGTACCGTTGACATCACTTGGGATATTGATAGCCTTCAGGGGAAATGAAGTGTCTAGCAGACGCCTTTAAAGACCTTGATATTTCCGAATGTCCCCAGTGACGACTAGTTGTTGAATGAGAAAAGCTTAAAATAGGACCAAGTCCCTTCCTCTCCATCAGAAAACTGCAGCAGCTCTCATAATCTTTCTTAGCCACTTTGACATTTCCCTGTAAACCTTAGTGATTTTGATATAATGAAGGACCTTACATGTTTCCCCAAATCTGTCATACTTATCAATGGCATGTGTGATTGTTTAAATTTTAATACTTAGGTATTTACTACATAACACAATATGTTGTTGTTGCTAAATGACGTTGAGTTGGTTCCGACCCATCGGGACCCTGTACAGGGTTTCCGAGGCTGTAAATCTTTACAGGAGCAGAAAGTCTCGTCTTTCTCCCGCAGAGCGGCTGGTAGTTTTGAACTGCTGGTCTTAAGGTTCGCAGCCCGATTCGTAACCACTACGCTACCAGAGTTCCTTAATAAAAATGAGGGGGCTTAAAATTAAGCTCCTTAATAAAATATGAGGGGACTTAAAATTCATGGGAAAATGGAATTACAAGATAATGGAATTTTCCCATGAACACTTTGAAGCCCCCCCTCATATAATTAGCATAACAAAGTCCTGATATTTTGTTATTTAGAAATGAACTAGGTAAAAAAGCACACTGATAAAGAAAATATTAAATGCATGATGGTCCAAGTGTACTTGAGGTTGGTAAACAGTTTGACCTAAAACCTATGGCCATTGAGTCTATTCCGACTCCTAGAGATGCATGAGGACTCATTATGACCCTAAGAGGAGAGAGTAGAAACACCCCTTTGGTTTTCTGAGACTATAACTATTTCCCGCAGCAGATCATCCTCATCTTTCTCCCATGGGAGCAGCTGGTGGGTTCAAATTGCTGACCTTTTGATTAGCAGCCCAATGTGTAACCCACTGTGGACTCCGGGAGAGGGGCTGTAGTGTCAGCACTGGACTGCGAACCATAAAGTGGGTAGTTCCAACTCACCAGCTACTCCTTTGAAACCCTGTACAGGGTCACTATGAGTGGGAACCAACTTGAAGGCAGTTAGCAACAACAGCCTAACCCATTACACTACCAGTGCTCCTTAAACAGTCTGACAGGGATTCACAAATGTTTACTCACACCTGATGCAGTCTGGGGAACACTTAGGCAGACCACAGGTAACTGGCATACATTGAGTTACAACTAACAAGCCACTTGGAGCCAGTGACAGTTTGCTGGTAGAATTCTCACCTTCCACGAGGACTTGGAAGGAACTCTGGTAGCTTAGTGCTTACGAGTTGGGCTGCTAACCTCAAGGTCATCAGTTTGAAACTACCAGCCATTCCGCAGGAGAAAAACGAGGCTTTCTGCTCCTGTAAAGATTTGTAGCCTTGGAAACCCTATGCAGGGTCGCTATGAGTTGGAACTGACTCCACGGCACACCACCACCACCATGAGGACCTGGATTTGATTCTTGGCTAAGGTATCTCATGTTAGTGGAGGCTTGCATGGTGCTATAATGCTGAATGGCTTTCAGTGATGCTTCCAAACTGAAATGGACTTAGACGAAAGACCTGGCTATCTATTGTTATTGTTAGGTGCTATTGAGTTGGTTCTGATCAC
The DNA here is from genome assembly GCF_000296735.1 of Chrysochloris asiatica. Taxonomy (NCBI): domain Eukaryota; kingdom Metazoa; phylum Chordata; class Mammalia; order Afrosoricida; family Chrysochloridae; genus Chrysochloris; species Chrysochloris asiatica. Next base: position 1,903,114 of record NW_006408716.1, on the reverse strand, counting down.
AGCAACTCTATGTGTGTTGTTGTTAAGCGCCACTGAGTTGGTTTCAATCCACAATGACCCTGTATCGGGTGTCTGAGGAGCTTGAACCATTGACCATACAGTTCAAACACACCTTGCACTCCAGCGCATTAACCTGCAGAGTCACCATCCTCACAGCCGTTGCTGTGTTTGAACCCATTGTTGTAACCACCGTGTCAGTTCATCTTATTAAGGGTCAACCTCTTTTTTGTTGATACTCTACCAGATGTGATGTCTTTCTCCAGGCACTGGTCCTTCTTGACACATGTCTAAAATACGTGAGATGAATCTCGCCATCTAACTTCTAAGGAGCATTTTGGCTACGTTTTCAAAAGTGATTTGTTTATTCATCTGGCAGTCCATGGAATGAATATTCAATGTTATACCAACATCACACTTCAAAGGCATCAGTTTTTCTGTGGTCTTTCTTTTTCATTGTCCATTATTCACGTGCATTGATGTTGTTGTTGGTTGCGTCAAGTTGGTTCTGACTCAGCCACACTGTATAGGGTTTCCTAGGAGCTGGTGGTGGGTTTGAAGTGCCAACCTGTGATTAGCAGTCCAATGCTTATCCTATGGCACCCCAACAGGACACCTTCATATACAGATTCAGCCTTTGAGTTGATTCTGACTCATAGTGACCCTGTAAATCTTTACAGGAGCAGAAAGTTTCATCTTTATCCCATGGATTTGAACTGCCAACCTTATGGTTAGCAGTCCAGTGTTCATTCTCCCATGCATATTGTTGTTGTTAAGTGCCGTCAAGTCAGTTCTGACTCATAGCTAGCTGTATAGGGTTTCTAAGACTAAAACTTCAGTTGGTGAAGTTTGAGCCACCGGCCTTGTGGTTAGTAGTTCAATGCTTTTCCTACAGCACCACATCAGGACTCCTGCATGCATATTGTTGTTGTTGTTGTTATGTGTCCTCTAGTCAGTTCTGACTCATAATAACTCTATATAGAGATTCTGAGAAGTGGCTGGCGGGTTTGAACTGCTAACTTTGTGATTAGCAGTCCAGTGCTTATTCTACAGCCCTTCACTAGGACTCTGCATGCATATTGTTGTTATTGTTGTTGTTATGTGCCGTGGAGTCGGTCCCAACTCACAGCGACCCTATACAGGGTTTCCGAGGCTGTAAATCTTTATGGGAGCAGAAAGCCTCATCTTTCTCCTGCGGAACAGCTGGTAGTTTCGAACTTCTGACCTTAAGGTTCGCAGCATGATTCGCAACCACTAAGCTACCAGAGCTCCTTTGCATGCATATTAGGTGATAGAAAAGACCATGACTTGGCTCAGGCACACCTTAACCCTCAAAGTGCTTTTTAACACTATGCAGCAGATGTGCGTAATGTAATACATTGCTTGATTTCTTGACTGCTGCTCCCTTGGGCATTGATTATGATCCAAGTAAAATAAAATGCTTCTTTGACCATTTCAGTATTTTCTCCATTGATCATGATGTTGTTTATTGGTCTAGTGAGGATTTTTGTTTTCTTTATATTAAGGAGCAGTCCATAAGACGGCTGCAGTCTTTGATCTTCATCAGTAAGTGCTTTGAGCCCTAGTGTGGTGGGTAGGATCACATGGGTCAGCAGTTCAAATTCACCAATGGCTCTGCCGGAGAAATAGGGTGCTGTCTGCTACTGTAAAGATTTACAGCCCCGGAAACCCTATACAGGATTGCTATGAATTGGAATTAAGTGGATGGCAGTGGGTTTTTAAATTTAAAAACCTTTTGTTTTTATTTTTAGTAAGCGCTTAAAAGTCCTCTGTACTTTCAGCCATCAAGGTTGCGTCATCTATGTATTATAGGTTGTTAATGAGCCTTCCTCTAATCCTGATGCCGAATTCTTCTTCATATAGCCCAGCTTTTCGGATTGTGTTTATGAGCACAATCTTGATACCAAATTCTTCTTCATATAGCCCAGCTTTTTCCGCTAATCCTGATGCCAACTTCTTCATATAGCCCAGCTTTTTCCTCTAATCCTGATGCCGAATTCTTCTTCATACAGCCCAACTTTTCGGATTGTGTTTATGAGCACAATCTTGATACCAACTTCTTCTTCATATAGCCCAGCTTTTTCCTCCAATCCTGATGCCAACTTCTTCTTCATATAGCCCAGCTTTTTGGCTGTGCTTATGAGCACAATCTTGATACCAATGTCTTCTTAACATACCCCAGCTTTTTGGATTATTTGCTCAATTTATTGATTGAGTAAATATAGTGAAAGGATGCATCTCTAATGTACATGTTTTTTCTGATTTTAAATCCTGTAGTATCCCCCTGTTCTGTTTGAATGACTGCCTCTTGGTCTACATACAGGTTCCTCATAAGCACAATTAAATATCCTGGAATTGCCATTTTTCACAATATTATCCATAGTTTTTTTATGATCAACATACTCAAATGCCTTTGCATAGTCAATAAAACACAGGGAAACATTTTTTTCTGGTATTCTCTACTTTCAACCGACATCCCTTGCTCCACATCCTTTTCTGAATCTGACTTGAATTTCTGCTGATTCTCTGTCAATGTACTGTTGCAACCATATTTGAGTTGCCTTCAGCAACATTTTACTTGTATGTGATATTAATGATATTATTTTATAGTTTCCACATTTCCCTGGATCAGCTTTATTTTGATTGGGAATTTATATGGATTCCAATTTGGAAGACATCTACTTAGTTGGATGGCCAAGTAGATGTCTTCCAAATTTCTTGCCATGTTAGTGATTTACTTCCAAAACATTAGCCAGTAAAATCCTGCTGATCACAATGGTATAATCCGTTCGTACCTAAAGTCACCACTAGTTGGAAGCAGACTTCATGGTAACCAACAACAAAAAAGCCACAAAACTTAAAGGCACAACAATGAACCTACAGTTAGTTTAGAATGTTGGTAAGTGCTGTCGAGTCAATTCTGACCCATAGAGACCCTGTTTTTTTTTTTAGGGCTTCCAAGGAGCAACTGGTGAGCTTGAACCACTGACCTTGCAGTTCAAACGGCTTTGCAGTCTGATGCATTAGCCCACAGCGCCACATGGTTTAGAATAATAAGTAGATTTTTACTTCCCAAATCTTACTTTTGCAACGGAAAGAGCAAAATTTTGCACCTTTCACCAATACTGAGTTCTGACTCATAGTGACTCTGTGTAAGGTTTCCAGGAGTAAATTAGAACTGACTTTCTGGATCTTTTCTCTGTCAATGCACTCTTCTGAGAGCCTGGGTTAGTTGGGATTTCTTTTCTTCTCCAGTCCAGTGGCACCTTCCTGTCATCTCTCTTCTTTTCTCCTCCTGCTTCATGGGTGCCAAACACACCCATGAAGTTGTTGCTTAGAAAAACTACCACTAGTCAAAAGTACCTCTAGTCAGTCTCCCCTAAAATATGAGGGAGTGTAGTGGAGTTTGAGTTTCCCGCTCTCCAGTGTCTTTCTCCATCTTTTTTCCTATTTGTATTATCACTTCTCTCTTTGGCTCTTGTTCTCTGAGTGGCTGCATCCAGGATCATGGGATCAATGAGGAGTTGTTGTTGTCGTTGTTAGACTCAGTGACCCTATGAACAACACTGCCCAGCCCTCACAATTGTTATGTTTGAGCCCATTGTTGCTGCCACTGTGTCATGAACCACACCAGATGGCATAGACAGGAATCGAACTGAAACCATGGAGAAGTTTACTATTATCAGCCAAAACAAGGCCAGGGGCAGACTGTGGAAACAGACCATAAATGTTCATAAGCAAGTTCAAGTTGAAGTTGAAAAAAATTAAAAAGTCCGTGAAAACCAAAGTATGACCTTGGGCATATTCCACCTGAATTTAGAGACCATTTTAAGAACAGATTTGACAAATTAGACACTAATGACCTAGAGGTCACAGCTACAGGAGTTGTGGGATGACATCAAGAACATCATACATGAAGAAAACATAAGGTTATTTAAAAAATAGGAAAGCAGGAAAAGACCAAAATGGATGTCATAAGAGATTGTGAAACTTGCTCTTCAGTGTAGAGGAGCAAAAGTGATGAGAAGACATGAAAAGAGGAAAACTGAAAATTTCAAAGGGCAGCTTGAGAAGACAATGTAATGTCTTATAATGAAATGGCCATTACATGGAATATATAAGTATAAAATCCAAAGGGAAAAACATGCCCAGCATTTCTCCAGCTAAAAGAACTGAGAAAAAATTCAAGCCTCTATTTGCAATATTGAAAGACTCTATGGGCAAAATATTGAATGATGCAGGAAGCAGCTAAAAAAGATGGAAAGAATATACAGAGTCAATGATGAGTGGGATAGACATTGTAATTAATTTAGCATATTGTACAGTTGTGAGAAATACAGAAGAAAAGTATAGACAAATAACATAAAATAGTTACAAATGACCAACACTCATCTGTCAGTTTGTCGTACTGTGGTGGCTTGTGTGTTTCTGTGATTTTGGAGACTATGCTACTGGTATATTCAATACCAACAGGGTCACCCATGAGGGACAGGTTTCAGCTGAGCTTCCAGAGGAAGACAAACTAGGAAGAAGGAGAGACTGATAACTTCCGAAAGCCTTATGGACAGCACTG
>NW_006408716.1:1895513-1896863 GCF_000296735.1 Chrysochloris asiatica | reverse complement strand
ACAATAACTGTGGAGAAAGAGTATTCTGGAACACTTCATTGTGCTCATAAGGAACCTGAACATAGACCAAGAGGCCGTTGTTTGAACAGAACAAGGGAACACTGAATGCTTTAAAATTAGGAAAGGTGTGCGCCATGGTTGTATTCTTTCACCATATTTATTCAACCTATATGCTGAGCAAATTATCCGAGGAAGCTGGGTAATATGAAGAAAAACATGGCGTCAGGATTGGAGGAATCTTCATTAACAACCTGCGATATTCAGGTGATACAATCTTGCTTACTGAAAGCCAAGAGGACTTAAAATACTGATGAAGATCAAAGACCACAGCATTTGGTATGGATTATACCTCAATGTCAAGAAAATAAACACCCTATCATTGGACCAATAGACAACATCAAGGTAAATGGAGAAAAGACTGAAGTTGCCAAAGACTTTATTTTGCTTGGACCCACCACCTTCACCAAGCATGGAAGCAGCAGTCAAGAAATCAAACAATGTATTGCATTAGGCAAATCTGCTGCACAAGACCTCTTTAAAGTGTTTAAGAGTAAAGATGTCAGTTTGAGGACTAAGGTGCACCATGGTATTTTCAGTAACCTCAGCGTAGTGGTTATGAATCAGGCTGCAAACCACAAGGTCAGCAGTTTGAAACTACCAGCAGTTCCACGGGAGAAAGATGAGGCTATCTGCTCCCATAAAGATTTACAGCCTCGGAAACCCTGTTCAGGCTTGCTATGGGTCGGAACCGACTAGACGGCACTTAACAACAACAACATACGCATGCAAAAGTTTGGATAGTGAATAAAGAAGACCGTAGAAGAATTGAGCATTTGAGTTATGATGTTGTTGTTGTTGGTGATATGTGTCGTGGAGTCGGTTCTGGCACATAGCAACCCCGTACAGGGTTTCTGAGGCTGTAAATCTTTACAGGAGCAGAAAGCCTCATCTTTCTCAGCTAGTAGTTTTGAACTGCTGACCTTAAGGTTTGCAGCCCAATTCGTAAGGTGCTGGAGGAGAATTTACAAGTACCATGTACTGCCAAAAGTACAAACCAATCTGTGTTGGACGAAGTACAGCCAGAATGCTCCTTGGAAATGAGAACGGTCAGACTTTGTTTTTCATCCTTTGGACACATTGTCAGGAGGGACCAGTTCCTGGAGCAGGATATTAAGTGAAGGGTGGGAGAGGAAGAGGAAGTCTCCCAAGGTGATGGATTGACACAGTGGCCGCAGCCATGGGCTCTAGTGTAGCCGTGATTGTGAGGTTCCCGCAGGACCGGGCAGTGTTTTGCTTTGTTGTGCTCAGGGTCGCTATGAGTCGGTATTGACGCATGGCACGTAACAACAA
>NW_006408716.1:1891774-1894353 GCF_000296735.1 Chrysochloris asiatica | reverse complement strand
ATATACATACTATAGGGCCATCGGAGTATATAATTCTTGTGTGGAGCTGCAGGATAATGCATTGGACTTCAAAGTAGGTTTGAACCGCGAGGTTGGTAGTTCAAACCCATCAACTGCTCCTAGGAAATCCTAGATAGGGACACTATGAATCAGAAACAACTTGATGGTACTTGACGACAATAACAAATTTATCACAATGCCACCAGATGATCCTTGGGAGAAAAGTCTCAGAAATTCTAGGTAGGGTCACAATGAGCCAGGATGGAGTTCTGGTATGGCACACTGTAGGATAAGCACTGGACTGCTACCCTCAGGGTTGGTGGTTCAAACCCACCAACTACTCATCAGAAACCCTATACTGGGTCCCTGAGTCGGAGTTGGCAATACTTTATAACAACATGAGGCAGGTCTCTTCTGGGACATTAACTCCTCAGCACTTTTCCCCTGCAAAGTCAGGTTTTTCTCTTCTGGGTAGAGGATGCCTGTGATAAGAAAGAAACCCTCAACATATGCTGAATGGTGGGGAGTGCCCTGAGGATTGTGGTGTAGCACCAACAGAATTTGCAACAAGTGCGTATCACAAGCAGCATACATCTGCTCATCGATTATTTTGACCACCTGTCTCCTTACACCGGAGTACAGGCTTTATGAAGGCAGGGTTAGTTGTCTGGTTTATACACAGCCGACAGAACAATGCCTGGCCCAGAATAGAGGCCCAATTCATTTTGAGAAATCAATACATGGATTTCTCATGGAGCTCCAGGAAAGGCTGTGATCATTATTGGTCTGGGGTGTCTGGAGCAGGAATTGCAAGGCTCTGGAAGCCTCCCTACCTAACTTGGGCTGGCAAATCTATGCATAGAGGTGTGCAGGGCCGCCCACACATTTCTTTCAAAGTGACTGTATGCATACTAGCTCTAAAGGGGTTAAAGAGAAAACCGTTTTTAATATAGCTAGACCGACCAGCACAGGTTTGGTGTTGCTGATTTTCAAGGGTGACTATAAACCACCCAGTTGCACCCGGCTGTTCTCTTGGGCATATTCCACTGCTAAATGGAAGATGCCTGGAGCTCTGGGCCAAGGGAAGGCAAACCCAAAGCAGACAGCCTCCCCCAAGGGACTGAGTTTGTTTTCTCTCACCAAAAACATTCTGAATTCCTCAGTTGTAAATGTTCAAGAATCTCTGCCTGTTAAACACTTAAAGGCATCATCAGCATATTCAATCTGTACTCTGGTTTCGTTATAAGAATTCTTACTCTAGATGTTTTATTTGCTAGTGCTGTTTTGAGAGAGGTTCTGTATCTTAGGATAAGTTGATTTTACTTTGGGATGAGAGTTTGAATATTTATAAATTTTATCTAACACTAAATCACATTAGACAATAAAGTGAAAGCGCATATATTTATCTTCAGAGATGATATTCTTATGGATCCAGAATATTTATGTGGAATTCAGGATTCAAGCTTAAGGTCAGGATCTGGACAGTAACTCAGAGTCCAGGTAACTCAAAATGAAGACCAGTACAAATCCCAAATGAAGTTAATGATCAATCCAGAGCACAGCATGGAATTTATCCCCAACTCACGAGTCAGGCGTTTTGAAATGACTGATGGTAATATCAGGAATCAACATGCATTATAGAAACTTTATTGGTGCTAGGTATAACAATGGAGTTGTTGTTGTGAGGTGCCATTGTGTCCAATTCTGCATCATCTCACGATTGTCATGTTTGAGTCCATTGTTGCTGTCACTGTGTCATTTTATAAGTTTCAAACTTTTTAGCTGACCCTCCAGTTTACCATGCATGATGTCTTTCTCCAGTGACTAGTTCCTCCTGATAGTGGTGGTTGGTAGTTGTGTGCCACAGAGTTAGTTCTGACTCTACCCTACATAAGGTTTCTGAGGCTGTAAATCTTTACAGGAGCAGAAAGCTTCACCTTTCTCCTTTGAAGTGACTGATAGATTCAAACTGCTTTTAGCAGACCTGTTCGTAATCCATTACATTACCAGAACTCCTTGGTCCCTTCTGATAACGTGTCCAATATATGGGGGGAAGAAGCCTCACCATCCTGACTCCTCAGGGCCTTTCTGGCTGTACTTCTTCCAGACAGATTTGTTTGTTCTACTGGCAGTCCATGGTACATTCGTATTCTTCTCCAACACCGTAATTCTTTTATTGTCTTCTTTATTCATTATCCAATTCTCACATGCATATGTGATGATTGAAAATACCATAACTTGGGTCAGGCACCTTAGTCCTCAAACTGGTATCTTTGCTCCTTAACCCTTTAAGAGGTCTTTTGTAGCAGATTTGCCTAATGCAATCAAATCATTTCATTTCTTGATGGCTGCTTCCATGAGTGCTGATTGTGGTTCCCAGAAAAAGGAAGTCTTTGACACCTTCAATCTTTTTCTCCACTTATCATGATGTAGTTAAGTGCAGTTGAGACAGTTCTGATTCATAGTGACCATGTGTAGGGTTTTTCAAGGAGCAGCTGGTAGGTTTGAACTGCCAACCTTGTGGCTAGCAGGCCTGTGCTGATCCTACAGGGCCACGAAGACCCCCAACAAGATGGATC
>NW_006408716.1:1884446-1891374 GCF_000296735.1 Chrysochloris asiatica | reverse complement strand
AGGAGATAACCCTGGCACACACCTTTCTTGATTTAAAACCATTCAGTATCCTGTTGTTCTCCTTACTATAGTGGTGAGCATTCCCATCTATCATGCAGGAGACCAGAGTCCAATTCTCTGATTTGGAGGCGGACATTCTTTTTGGAGAAAGATGAGACTTTCTGCTCTTGTAAAGACTTACAGTCTTGGACACCTTACTCAGGGTCACGATAAGTCAGAACTCAGTCCATGGCATATAACCACCATCATCACTCCCTTGTTCTTCTCTAATGACTGCTCCTTGGTCTTTGTACAGGTCTCTCACAAGTGCAATTAAATGTTCTGTGATACTTATTCTTTGTGATGTTATCCACAGGCTGTCCTGATCTACACAGTTGAAAGTCTTTGCATAGTCAATAAAGCACAAGTAAATATCTTTCTGGTATTATCTGCTTTCAGCCAAGATCCATCTGATGTCAGCAATGATATCCTTCATTTCATGTTCTCTTCTGAATCTGGCTTGAATTTCTGGTAGTTTCCTGTTCATGTATGGCTACAACCATTCCTGAAATGTCTTCAGCAAAATTTTGCTTGCATGTGATAGTAATATTGTTCAATGATTTTTGCATTCTGTTGGATCACCTTTCTTTGGAATGGGCACAAATAGGGATCTCTTCTAATCACTTGTTCAGGTAACTACTTTCTAAATGTCTTGGCATAGATGAGAAAGTGCCTCCAGTGCTGCATCAGTTTGTTGAAACATTTCAATTTGAATTTCATGCATTCCTGAAATCTTGTTTTTCAAACCAATGCCTTCAGTGCAACTTGGACTTCTTCCTTAAGTACCATAAGTTCTTGATCATATATTACTTCTTGAAAGAGTTGAATGTCAACCATTTCTTTTTAGTATAATGACTCTGTGTTCCTTCCATCTTCTTTTCATGCTTTTTATATCATTCAATGTTTTTTCCTTATAGAATTCTTCAATATACCAACTTGAGGGTTGAATCTTTTCTTCAGCTTAAGAAATGCTGAGTTGGTTCTTGGTTTTCTAACCCCAGGTGTTTACTCACTTTATTATAACACTTGACTTTGTATTCTTGAAGTGATCTTTGAAGTTTTCTGTTTAGCTCTTTTACTTACTCATTTCTTCCAATCACTTTAGCTTCTCTGTGCTCAAGAGCAAGTTTGAGTCTTTTGTGACATCCATTTTGGTCTTTTCTTTGAGATAAAATATTAAAATAAAAATCAAGTGTGTTGTTGTTATCATTTAGTGCTGTTGAGTCATTTCAGACTCATAGTAACGTTACCTCTATAGGAAGTCCTGATGGGATGCTGTAGAGTAAGCACTGGACTCCAAATCATAAACTTGGTGGTTCAAACCCACCAGCTGCTCTTGGGAAACCCTATATAGGTTCAGGACCAACTCAATGGCACTTAACAATAATATAGGGTTTCCAAGAAGTGGCTGGTGGGTTTGAATCATTAACTTAGTGCTTATCCTACAGTGCCACACCAGGACTCTGCAATTTGGGAGGTGGGAGATAGTCATGTCCAAGAGCCCATGGGAACAAAAAACTTTTATTTTAGTACGAGCCTGCTGTGTCTTTGCTTAGGTTAGACACTCAGGAATCAAGTCTGCAATAAAACACGCTCGTGTACACACAGCGACACTAAAAGGAGGATTTTCCCCCTCTCCTTCTTTAGATGTAGATGCTAGAGACTATGGAGAAATAAGGACATGGTCCTTTAAAGTCTGGTTGAGTGGCTGATTCTGGTGGTGGTATGTTTTGGGAAGGGAGTTTGCGAGTTGGCTAAGAATCATGATTTTCTCATTCACAGTGTTGTTGTTAGGTGCCATCGAGTCGGTACTGACTCATAGAGACCTTATACACAGCAGAACGAAACACTGCCCGATCCTGGGCCAACCTCACTACTGTTGCCACACTTGAGTCCATTGATGCTGCCACTTGGACAATCCAAGTGGATTGTCTTTGGGGGGGGGGGTGTCTTCCTCTTTTTCTCTGACCCTTCACCTTACCAAACATGATATACTTCTCCAGTGACTGGTCCTTTCTGACAATATGTCTGAAGTATGAGAGACGAAGTTTGGCCATTTTGGCCTTCAAGGAGCAGCACTCTGGTTGCACTTCTTCCAAAATGGATCTATTGGTTCTTTTGGCAGCCCATGCACTTTCAATATTCTCCTCCACCACCATAACTCAAAAGCATCAATTCTACAGTCTTCCTTATTCACTGTCCAGCTTTCGTATGAATATGAAGTTATTGAAAATACCATGGCTTGGATCAGGCGCACCTTAGTCCTCAAGCTGACATCTTTGCTCTTCAACACTTTAAAAAGGTCTTGTGCAGCAGATTTGCCTACTGCAATACGCCATTTGATTTCTTGACTGCTGCTTCTGTGAGTGTTGATAGTGGATCCAAGAAGAATGAAGTCCTTGACAACTTCAACCTTTTCTTTGTTGATAAGAATCTTGTTTATTGGTCCATTGGTGAGGATTTTTGTTTTCTTGACATTGAGATGTATTACATACTGAAGGCTGTGCTCTTTGATCTTTATCAGTAAATGATTTAAGTCCTCTTCACTTTCAGAAAGCAAGGTTGTATCATCTGCATATCGCAGGTTGTTAGTGAGTCTTCTTCCAATCCTGAGGCCATGTTTTTCTTCATAGAACCCAGCTTCTCGGATTATTAGTGAAGCATACAGGTTGAATAAGTATGGTGAAAAAATACAACCTTGTTGTACACCTTTCTTAAATTTAAAGTTGGAACATTCAGTGTTCCAATGTTCTGTTCGAACAACTGCCTCTTGGTCCAGGTACAGATTCCTCATGAGCACAATTAAGTGTTCTGGAATACTCATACTTCTCAATGTAGGAATGATAATTGTACCAAGACACAAGTTTGTTGGAAAGATTAAATTATATAGTCTATGCCACTTAGCCTGTTTTTGTTAAGTGCCGTTGAGTTGGTTCTGACTCAGAGTGACTCTGTATAGGATTTCCAAGGAACAGCTGGTGAGCTTGAACTGCCAACCTTGCAATTCAAACAGACCTTGCAGTCCAGTGCATTAACCAACAAAGCCACAGCAGGACTTCATGACTCCTGTATAACAGATAAAATGTTGCTCAGGTCTGCACCGTCTTCATGATCATTGGTATGTGTGAGTCATTGTTGAAAGAATCGTGGAGTGGCTTCCAACCAAGGGGGCTCATCATCCAGCACTATATTGGACATTATTCTGTCCAGTTTTTGAAAGTAGATAGCCAAGTCTTTCTCTCCAGTCTGTCTTAGTTGGAAAACTCACCACTCAAACCTGTTCACTAAAGGTGACCCTGTTGGTATTTGATATAATAGTGGTATAACTTTCAGTATTACAGTAAGACATAAGTATGAAAAACTAATAAATACTAGGCTTAGGTGGTGCTCTGGGTTAATGCACTGGACTGCAAAGTTGGTTTGAACTGTGAGGTTGGCGGTTCGAGCTCACCAGCTGCTCATTGGAAACCCTATACAGGGTCACTATGGGTCGGAACCGACTCAATGGCACTTAACAACAGGCTTAGCCTATATGTAGCTGTTAAGTGCCGTCGAGTCGGTTCCGACCCATAGCGACCCTGTACAGGGTTTCCGAGGGTGTAAATCCTTACGGGAGTAGAAAGCCTCATCTTTCTCCCGCGGAGCGGCTGGTAGTTTCGAACCGCTGACCTTAAGGTTCGCAGCCCGATTCGTAACCACTACGCTACCAGAGCTCCTTTTAGCCTATATAGTAAAACGAAAAACATGTTAACTATTTGGAGTATTTTCATTATTAATGAATATGTTTCATGTGGCAAGTTCTCCAAAGACGAGTCTTTGTCCTATAATTGAACATTTCTGCCTGGAATTCACTCAGATCTAAGAGTTCTGAGTACTATGGTCTCTGCTAACAAGTTCACTGTATTAAAGGCCAGCAGTGTTCTTGCTTGCAGGGGATTAAGAATACTTCAAGGAGCTTGTCAAATAGACACAGTTTTAAGAAATCAGTGATAAACATTCTTGGCAAGCATATTCTGGAGCATCTACTGAGGAGAAAATTCACCATAAAATGTGTTAACCTCCTAGAAAATTGTTTATTTCTGGTGGATATATGACGAGCTAAAAGTTGGCAGCTTTTTTACCTAGGAATAAGGGGAAGCGGATAATGAGCAATGATTAGTATTGTCTGGCACATGGGACCTTCCTATTGCTCCTTAGCAGATAGAAACTATTAACCACATTGGGTTGATACAGCTGAAGTCTGTTTCTCTCCTTCTCAGATGGGGAGACAACAAAGGGTTCTTTTTTTTTAAAGCTTTTTGTTGTGAATTGGGTGAAATTTTACATAGCAGATCAGTTTTCCATTCCACAATTTATACACATTTTGTTTCATGTCATTGATTGCAGTTAAGTAACATCACTTGTACCATGGCCTCCCTGTGTTTCCTGTTTCCATTCCTCTTGGCCTAACCCTTCGGCCCTGTGTCCTTGGGTAAATGCTGCCCTTGTGATCACTCAGTCTGTATAACTCCTTAGTGCTAGTTATACATCTGTCTACTTGCCTGACAATTGAACCTCAGGAGTGAGTTCATTTCCAGAGATGAAAGGTTACTAGGGAACACACTCTTAGGGGTTCCACCAGTCTCTGTTTGACCAGTAAGTCTGGCCCTTTTTATGATTTTGAGTTTTGTTCCACAGTTTTCTCTTGCTCTATCCAGATTCTTCTAATGTGATCCTTTTCAGAGCAGTTGACAGTGCTATGGACTCAGACAATAGTATTGCTTTTATCTTATACATTAAAAACTTAAATTTAGAGGTGGTAAATCCTTTCTTCAAGATAACACGGTGGGTAGTAGAATCAGGAGGTAAGCCCAAGTTAGTCTATCTGACTGTATGCCCACATTTGTTCCTTCTTCACTAGCAAGTCACTGCTAGCGCAGATAAGAAAGCTTGGCATGCTAATCCCTCGCTGGTGACATGGTTGAGAGGTCCTTCAGGTGTTCACATGTGTACACCCAGAAGACTGTCCTGAACATAAAACAAGACATGGCTGAGCAAATCTGTGCATTCAGTGGCATATCATGGAACTGGGTCAGACTTGGAGGTGGAGACTTGTGCTGTGAGCAGGTTCCACTGGGATGCTATGGGTCAAAAGAGGAAAGAGTGACTTTTTTTCAAATGTCTAGTGAAGAAACATTTTGGCTTTCATCACTGTTGTTGTTAAGTGCCGTCGAGTCAGTTTTGATTCATAGCAACCCTGTGTAGGGCTTCTGAGGAGCAGCTGGAGGATTTGAACTGCCAACCTTGTGTTTAGCAGTCCAGTGCTTATCCTACAGTACCACACCAGCACTCCAACTTTCCTCCTAAGTGAGAAAAGTGTTTCATACCCTAGGACCTAGCTAGCTAGCTGTCTGTTTGTCTATCATCTATTTAGCTATCTATCCATCTATCTACTATATGCCTCTACCATGTTTACCTATCTACTTGCCTTAGAGTAGAATAGTCTTTCTGTTTCTTTCCTTTTCCCCTTCCCTGCCACTATTTCTCTCTATCTCTCTCTTTTTTTCCTGGATAGAAAGAATGCTCTCACTTTTTAAATTTTCACTGCTAGCTGTTGGGAAAGGGCTTTAATCAATTCTGGTGTCCTCCATGCTGTTTAAGGGAGCACAGTGGCTCTGTAGGGTAAACATTGAGTTGCAAGTTGAGCTCACTAGCTGCTCTGCGGGAGAAAGATGAAGCTTTCTGGTCCCTCAGAGATTTACAGCCCTGGAAACCCTATGCAGGATCGCTATGAATCGGGAATGAAGACTCACCAGCACTTAGCAACCAAAGCAACAATTATTTACAACCTAGGATTTGTTCCATTATAATAAAGCAAACAAACAAAAAACTAAACAAAACAAAAGTCGGAAACACAGTCATGTTATAATAGCTTGTAAAACCTGAGGCTTAAAGTTACAAATTAATGTTTTTGGTCTTCTGGCTGGTTCTCACTGAAGGCACCACCTAAAGTGTTGCTGTGGGTTCTGTAGCAAACAAGGAGGGGACCCCCTGGCAGGAGGTTTCCCTAAGGTCTATGGAAAATATGACTGTCAGTTTACCTTGAAGATTTCTTTTGTTCAAATTCACCCTTGCATGTTTTAGTATTTGCAGAATACCAAACGAACCACATTCTAAGTAAGGGACGGATGATGAATTAATTAGAAGGAACATGGGCTTTGGACTGTGTAGTCCGTTCTATTATTTTCTTGTTTTGTGACATGAAGTTATTCTCTGAACATCACTTGTTGTTGTTGTTGTTAAGTGCCATTGAGTCGATTCCGACCCATAGTGACCCTGTGTAGGGTTTCCAAGGAGCAGCTGGTGAGCTTGAACCACTGACCTTGCAGTTCAAATGACTTTGCAGTCTGAAGCATTAGCCCACAGCGCCACACCAGGTCTCCTCTCTGAACGTCACTTGTTGTTGTTGTTAAGCACCGTCGAGAATGTCACTTAGTCATCTATAAAATAGAGATAGTTACACGTGATTTTATGAGAGGCTTTTAGTATATAGATCATAGTATATACCAAAATACAGATCTTCACTTACAAGTACCTTAATCTAAAGGTCTCATCATAGGTGTATTATAGAGCAGAGGCCAGTGTGCATGTTGATCCTTTAGTTGGAGATTATCATCAATTCTAGTAGGCATTTTGTATCAGTTAAATATTGCTGGTAACAAACCACCTCAAGCATAGTGCCTTTAAACGCAGTAGTCTATAATCTGGGGAGGCTCAGTAGGACCAACTCGTCTCTGTTTCCCATGGTGTGAACTGGGGTTACCCATGTGGCTGTGTTCATTAGCAGCTAGGCTGGGACAGGAAGGAAATGATTTTACTTACATGTGTGGTGTTTCTAGCGGCTGGCCAA
>NW_006408716.1:1883189-1884346 GCF_000296735.1 Chrysochloris asiatica | reverse complement strand
TCTCTCTCTCTCTCTCTCTCTCTCCATATTCTCTGCTGTACTTACAAACTCACAAAGTGGCTGAGGACTCCAAAAGTTTTTAGGAACTGACCTAGAGCAAGGACAGTGCCCCTCCCAGGGGAAGGGAAATGGACTGCATGTGTGGATAAGAGGAGAATCATGACTTTGTGGTCATCTTTTATCTAACATGGTGTTGGTAGGGGTGTGCTGTGGAGTCGGTTCCGACTCATAGTGACCCTGCACAGCGTTTCTGAGGCTGTGAATCTTTCTGGGAGCAGAAAGCCTCATCTTTCTCCCACAGAACGGCTGGTAAGTTTGAACTGCTGATTTTGAAGTTAGCAGCTGGACTCTTAACCACTATGCTACCAGAGCTCCTTTTATCCAACATATCATAGTATAAAATTAGTGACCACTTTCCAAATTCGATTTTGACTACCAGCGATGGCGGCTGGTAAAACTTGAGTTAAACCAGATCCTCCCCGCCCCCGACTATCATTGAGTCAATTCTGAGACTAAATTTTTACAGGAGCAGACAACCTCATCTTCCTCCTGTGGAGCAGCTGGTGGGCTTGAACCACCAATCTTTTGGTTGGCAGTCCAACACTGAACCCACAGTACCATCAGAAATTCCAGCTTGATTTAATCCAAACCCAAACCCAATGCCACGGAGTCAATTCTGACTCATAGAAACCCTATATAGGGTTACGCAGATGAAATCTTTATCAGAGCACACAGCCTCATCTTTCTTTCATGGAGCAGGTGGTGGGTTTGAACTGCTAGCCTTCCAATTAGCAGCCCAATGCCTAGCCCACATAATTGCTTTCTTCTGTCACAAGAGAAACAGACGCTATTAGCAGATCCAAATATATATATGGTGCAATGAGAATGAGGTGGGGGAGCACTTTTCTTCAAGTAGCAACTTTACATTTTTAATATAATATGTTAACATTATGGCTTTGATGAATAGAAGTCAAGGAAATAGCTTTTTGTTTTGTTTTGTTTTTAAGGAAGTAGTTTTGAAGCGGTACCTTGAGCTGTATAAAAAATTTACTCTGTAGGTCATCTTTTCATGTGGACCATCACCCTCACTGCCCACACCCTCAGATGGACACACAGACTTCCTCCATGTTAGAATCTGGCTATGTCTCTCTCTCTCT
>NW_006408716.1:1877536-1881751 GCF_000296735.1 Chrysochloris asiatica | reverse complement strand
GTAAAGATTTGCAACCTAATTAGAAATCCTGTGCAGGATCATTATGAGTCAGAACGGACTCCACGGTACTTAACAACGACAACATGTGATGTGTGTGAGTGTGTTGGAAAGTGTGTGGCTGTAACTGTGGGTAAATTAATGTGTGTGTGTATGTTAGTGAGTACGTAAGTATGTAAGAATGAGATGAGAGTTTGTGTGTGAATGTGTACGTGTGTGTGTATGTGTCTCTGTGAACATATGAGTGTGTTTGCATGTGGAGAGACTACGCGAATGGAAGCAAAACCAACACTGGGCCCACAAAAAAAAGCCCATGCAGTACTGATTCCCAGGGATGTGATTAGGATTGCCAGCCACTTGCAGTACTGCTTGGCTGCCAAGCCTGCAGCGACTCGGGCACACTGCTGCTCCTGACACAGCCATCTGTTTAAGTGATGGAAATCAACGGCATGATCCCCGCTGGGCCAGGGCTGGAGAGCTGTGAGAAGGAAGGCATGGAAGGCCCCGGGGTTGGAGGTGCTGATCGGCAGAGTGGGAAGGCCACCCGGCTCAAGAGCTCAGGCTGCCCTCCTCTTTCATGCTTTCAGTGGGCAGTGGACATCCTGGAAGGAGGAACCAAGTGCCCAGTGAACTGACATCTTCCTTTTGCTGATTTCACGGGTACACCCCTGTTGTGTTTCCCTTAGTGTCAGACATAACCACAATGTTCTCTGGTTTTCCAAGCAACTGAAACTCCAGGGACCTAGGCCCTGGAGAAGTAAAGGGACATTCCTGTCATTTTACCCACTGTTTGCCAGCAGCATGAAGCTTCATCTCTGTAGCCTGGGAAAATGAGTTTTCTCTTCCCTACTTGTTGAGTTGGTCTCACCTCTTTTTCACATTTACCTCCTGTGTTTTGCTATGAAGTCGCCATGGTGGAGCAGTGGTTAAGCACTAGGATGCTAACCCTAAAGTGAAAGGTTGGTGGCTTAGACCCATCTGTTGCTCCACCAGAGAAAGATGTGGCAGGTTTCTGTAAAGGTTGGACGCCTTGGAAACCCCATGGACAGTTCTACTATGTCCTATAAAATTGCTATGATTAGGAATTGACTCTTCAGCAATGAATAATTCCAAAAACGTTTGTTTCAGGTTTGGGATGGTTGGTGGGTTTTCATGAAAGGAAATAATAATGAGAAAAATTGCTCTTATAGTACATTTATATGTATATCTTATTGTGGTACTGGCCTATTTGAAGGAAGAGGGAGATTTATGAGTGATTTGTTGAATTAAGATGATCTTTAACATGTGTTTCAGTATGTACTTTGGCCAAGCATTATGCTAAATGCTCTCTATATTTTAACTTTGCAACAAGGCTATGAGAGAAATGCTATTATTTGTCTCATTTTACATGTCAGTAAAATTGGTAGGCAACTTTCCAGGTCACATCTGAACTCTTTTTCTTTAAAAAAAGATTTTTTTATTGTGAATTGACAGAAAGTTAAAGGGCAGATCATCAGTATTGCATTCAACAAATCATACCCCTTGTTTCATTAGAATGATTATAATCCCCTCCATGTATCATCAGTTACCAGTATTTCTCTCTATTCACTTTAACACTTTATTTTTTTTTTTAAACACTCAGACATATACAATTTATACTACCAAAGGGCACATTCTGCAAGTCTAACTCCTGACCACCAGCTCTCAGTCCCTGTCTTTCCATGAGTCTAGAGTCCTCAGCTGCTCCCTCTCTCCATGTCCCCATCTCTGCCTCCATTTCAGGTGTAACTGTTTCTCTGGAAAAGGTCTCACATGCCACTTGTGCTCTTCGCCCACATCTGAACTCTTGATGAGTCTATTTGGATGCATCACACACACACACACACACACACACAGTTAAGTGTGTGACCCAGATATCTCAGATGTTGCTGATAAGGGAATATAATTGACACTAACATTAACATCCACTTTTTATTGGCTTCTAGCCCCCACCTTCTTAACTACAACAATACCTGTCTTTTTCAGCATTTGTTTATTTACTAATTTCTGGGAATTACCCAGGGTGCATTCTTGTGTCCACAAATGGGCTCTTGCTGTTCTCTGCTATCCCAGCAACTCACTCTCCATTGCGTATCTTACTGGCTGACCTGGTTTTCCTTATAAACACGCATGTGCCACAGTCATGTAAGACTACCGTTGGAGAAATGTGGCCATTCTCACTTCCTCATTTGAGCCCCATGATTGCTCAATCAAATTGTAGCATTAAGTACTATTATCAGCTCACTTTTGCATTTATTTTTGTTGTAGTTGAGGATATATGCAGCAAAACACATACCAATTCAACTGCTTCTATGTGTACAATTCAGTGACATTGATTACAGCCTTCAAATTGCACAACCATTGTACCACACCTTTTCTGAATTGTTCCTCTCCTGTTAGTATAAACTCACAGCCCTCTTAAATTTCCTTTCTAACTGTTGCTGTTGTTACTTTGATCCTATATTGTTGTTGTGTACTGTCAACTGGTTCTGACTCATAGCAACCCTGTGCACAAAAGAACAAAACACTGCCTATTCCTGCACCATTCTCATAGTTATAGTTGTGTGTGTGTGTGTGTGTGTGTGTGTGTGTGTGAGCCCATTGTTGCTGCCTCTGTATCAATCCACCTCATTAGTGGTTTTCCTCTTTTTCACTTACCTGTCACTTTACCAAGCATGATGTTCAACGATTAGTTCCTCCTGACAACATGTCCAAAGTACAGGAGATGAAGTCTTGCTGTCTTTCCTTCTAATATACATCCGGGCTGTACTTCTTTCAAGACAGATTTGCTTTTCTTCTGGCAGTCCATGGTACTTCTCATATTCTTCTCCAACACCACAGTTCAAATGTATCAATGTGCCTACAGTCTTCCTTATTCATTGTTCAACTTTCACATGGATATGATGTAATTGAAAGGACCATGGCTTGGGTCAGGTGCACCTTAGTCCCTAAACTGACATCTTTGCTCTTAAACACTGTAAAGAGGTCTTTTGCAACAGATTTACCTAATGCAATTGTTTGTTTCTTGACTACTGCTTCCAAAGTGTTGGTTGTGGATCCAAGCCAAATGAAGCCTTTGACAATTTCAATCTTTTCTCCACTTATCATATGATTTATTGGTTCCACTGTAAGAATTTCTATTTTCTTTACATTGAGGCACAATCCTTACTGTAGGCTGTAGTCTTTGATCTGCATTAATAAGCATTTCGAGTCCTTTTCACTTACAGCAAGCAAGGTTGTATCATCTACATCTCATATGTTGTTAATGATTCTTCCTTCAATCCTGGTGCCACTTTCTTCTTCATAGAATGCAGCTTCTCAGATTATTTGCTCAACATACAGATTGAGTAAGTATGGTAAACGTTTACAACCCTGATACTTTTCTGATTTAAAACCATTCTTGGTCTATGTACAGATTTCTCATAATCTTAATGAAATATTCTGGAATACATATATTTTTTAGAATCTTATCCATAGTTTGTTATGATCCACATCATCAAATGTCTTTGCATAGTCAATAAAAACAAAGAATATTGTTTTATGATTTCCATATTCTGTTGGGTTACCTTTTTTTGGAATGGGCACAAATATGGATCTCTTCCAATTGGCTGTCCAGGTAGTTGTCTTCCAAATTTATTGGCATAGACAAACGAGCCCCTCCAATGCTGCTTCAGTTTGTTGAAATATTTCAATTTGCCTGCCATCATTTCCTGGAGCCTTGTTTTTTGCCAATGCCTTCAGTGCAGCTTGGACCTCTTCCCTCAATGCAATTGGTTCTTGGCCTTGAAATGGTTGAACATTGACCAATTCTTTTTGATACAACGTGTCTGTGTATTCCTTCCCTCTCCTTTTGATCCTGCATCATTCAGTATTTGGCCAATTGTTGGTGTTGGTAAGTGTTGTTGAGTCAATTCTGACTCATAGCAACACTGTATAGTGTTGTAAATCTTTGCAGGAGCTGAAAGCCTCATCTTTCCCCCATGAAGCAACTGGTGGGCTGAAACCATTGACCTTGTGGTTCACAGTCTATTGCTTATCCTACAGAACAATCACACTCCCAATATTACTTTACGTTGTCTTCTCAAGGTGCCCTTTGAAATTTTCTGTTCAATTCTTTTACGTCTTCATTCTCCCTGATACTTTAGCTTGTCTACATTCACGAGCAAGTTTCAGAGTCTCTTCTGACATTCACTTTGGTGT
>NW_006408716.1:1873715-1875510 GCF_000296735.1 Chrysochloris asiatica | reverse complement strand
TTGTAGAGGTGTTGTAGTTTCCTATGTATTTTTAAAATGAGTCCATTGACTGATGGGTTGTTGCAAAAGATTTTTCCCATTCTGTGGGTTCCCTTTTTACTCTTCTTCTGGTAAAGTCTTTTGACTTTACCAGAAGAAGAGTAAAAAGTATGTCCTAATCATCTATTTTGTCCACTTTTGTTTGTGTAGTTTCCAAAATGTTTGGTAGTCTGTGTATTCCCTGAATTAGTGCCCTCACATTTGTCCCAATTTTTTTCATTGATGGCGTTCATAATTCTGGGATTCACAATTAGGTCTTTAATCCATGTTGATTTGTTTTTTGTGTAGGCATGAGGTGAAGGTCTTGTTTCAATATTTTGCATATCACTTTCCAGTTCTGCCACTACCATCTGTTACAGAGATTATCCATGCAATACATTTAGTTACTTTGTCAAAAATCAGTTGGCTGTATGTGGATGGGTTAATTTCTGGATTGTTGATTCTGTTCCATTGATCAGTGTATCTTTTATTGTACCAGTACCAAGCTGTTTTGACCACTGTAGCTGTGTAATAAATTCTGAAGTCGGGGAGTGAAAGGTTTCCAACCTTATTCTTCTTCTTAAGCAGTGCTTTGCTTATCCTGAGTCTCTTTCCTTTCCATATAAAGTTTATAATTCTTTTTTCCATCTTTTTGAAGAATGTTGTTGGAATCTGGATTGGGATTGCATTATATGTATAAATTGCTTTGGGCAGTATTGACATTTTCACACTATTAAGCCTTCCTATCCAGGAGCATGGTACATTCTTCCATTTGTGTAGGCCTCTTTTGGTTTCTTGTAGCCGTGTTTTGTAGTTTTCTTTGTATAAGTTTTCTTTGTTCTGTGTGTCTTCCTTTGCTGAGTTCATACTTTTTGTGTTCTTTCTTGTGAGTTTTCTCATATTTTTAATGTTTCCATGTTCTTCTTTGATGTTCATTTTCTTAGTATGTTGTGAAGTGTTAATTTTCATTGAGGTTACCTTAACATTTCCCTCCATTTACTGCAGTCTATTTGATCCTGTAATCTACTGGAATGTTTCACCATCTGGATCTCCATTCCTACATGTTTACCTTTTTTTACATTGTAATTGTTTTGATCATAGGCTGACCTCCCAGATTCTCTGAGTTTGTTCTTATACTTTTGTTCTGTTATCATCTCTTCCATCTGTTGATTTCGTTCTGGGAGGTACTGGCACTTATGTCAATATTTGTCTGTTCTTGTTAGTTCTCAGTCCACAGAACTCCCTTTAGGATGTTTTGTAGCGTAGGGTTGTCTTTGGCAAAATCCCTTAGCTTCTGTTTATCCTGGAATGTTTTGATTACACTGTTGTATTTGATTGATAACTTTGTTGAATAAAGAATTCTTGTTTGACAGTTTTTTTCTTTCAGGGTTTTATATATGTCTTGCCATTGCCTTCTTGCTTGCACCGTTTCTGCTGAGAGATCCGAGCTTAATCTGAGTTGCTTGCCTTTGCATATAACACTTCTGTTTTCCCTAGCTGCTTTCAGGAGTGCCTCTTTATCTTTGATTTTGGAGAGCTTGATTATGATATGTCTCAGTGATTTCCTTTTGGCATCTATCCTTCTTGGGGTTCATTGAGCTTCTTGAATGTTTATCTTTTCACTTTTCAGGATGTTTGAGAATTTTTCTTCCACCAGTTTTTCAACTATTTCCTCTGTGGATTTGTGTGATTCTTCTTGTTCTGGAATGCCGATAATTCTTAAGTTATTCCTTTTCATGTTGTCCAACATGAATCTTAGACCTTCTTCAGATTTTTT
>NW_006408716.1:1871933-1872520 GCF_000296735.1 Chrysochloris asiatica | reverse complement strand
AACCCCAAAAACTGTAGCCTAATATGAGTGTGACTTTAATGTCCTCTTTCAGCTTCTTGCTTTCAAAGCTGTCTGAGAGATTTCAAGATGCCACTCTTGGTTGTTAAGCTGTATCTCAGGATTTAATTTAAATTTCGGCCTGTTTTGTTTTTAAACTCTCTTTCCCTCTCCACAACCCTTGTTCTGACCTTTACTATATTTAAAAAAAAAACAAAAAAACTCAGGGCCTGTTCTTGGGCTGAGAGTATTTGTTCCCATGCGTAGCAGAAGAATACACCAGTGGTGTGGGTGTGGGGTGTCCACTCACTCAGGCTCCCCATCTAGTCACCAGAATGGAGGTGCACAAAGAGTATGGGCCAATGAACAGATACCAAGAAAAGGAAATCAGAACCAAGCAAAACCAACAAAGTGTGTTGTCCATCCTTGCTCCGAGGTTCCCATGTCATTTTTCCTTAGTGTGTTTGCTCCACAACTTGGTCTTTCTATTTGGTCTTGCCCAAGTTGTCGGCTCTGGGCTGCTGAGCCAGGCAGATTCAAAGGTACACCATTTCTTACTTTCGCTACAACTTCCACTAGCTGTAAGCCTT
>NW_006408716.1:1869569-1871123 GCF_000296735.1 Chrysochloris asiatica | reverse complement strand
AAACTTTTAAAATACTCCTACTTATGTGGTTCCGAGTTTTAGAGCTCTGCCCTAGATCTGCTTTGCCTGGTATTCTGTGGTATTGTTGACGGCAAACCTCACTGCACATCTACCGTAGCCGCCATCAAGCCCCGCCTTATACCCCCCCCATTTTTGATAGTCAATATCTAAATCAACCTCAGAAACCCTGTGCAGAGTCACTTTGAGTCAGAACCGACTCCATGGTACTTAACAACAACAAGGAGCTCTCACAGTCAGCAGTTCAAAACTATCAGCTGTTCTGTGGGAGAAAGATGAGGCTTTCTGCTCCCATAAAGATTTACAGCCTCGGAAACCCTGTACGGGGTCGCTATGAGTCGGAACCGACTCCAAGGCACATAACAACAACAACAAATTAACTCAGTACACTGAGGAGACAAGCATGTTCCTTGATAAGAAGAATTTTCCATTCCAGTTAGAATATTGAGCTACTGCATCCATAAGCAAAAGTCCAGTTCATCAGATTGTAGCAATTGACACTTGTTCACAGGATCAAACAGCTTTATCTTCATCTGGCTGAGTTCTGCTCAGTTCAGCTCCGTCTTAGCCATCCAAGCTAGGTCAAATGGGCACAAGCTGCAAGTTTGAGAGTTCATGCACACCTTCCTGCACTACACACCAGTTGTCTCCTCTTACTCTCAGCTCTAGACCCCAAGAGTTAAGTCAGGAGTTGGCACAATTCCTTAAGCTTCAGTCAGACCAGCCAGGTCATTTCATGGTTCGTGGGTAAAAGGAACATGTCCAAACTCAGCCCGTGTCTTGATTGCTGCATTACTCCCACCTCCACTCATAACTAGACCCTGGTGGTCACTAGTTAGCATACTAGTCTACTTGTGGGTTCTATTTAACATTCAATCCTAGAAGGGGGTTTCCCCTGATCAACTTTGCTTACCTTGATTCCTCCAAAGCAAACCGTTTGCTTGAAATTCAAAAAGTCCTCATTTTTCTGCAAGACTTTCTTTTAATAAGAATCATCTGTTTTCTCAGCAGTTCTGGGCTGCATGTCTTTTCAAGTGGGAGTGTCCTGATTCAGAAGGCTCTGGGTCCAGCTCAGGATTCCACCTAAGGGTCCATACTCTACAAAGGCTTAACAAGCAGCTGAATTTTCTGGGCAAATGTTAGCTAATCTAATCAGTCACAGACTGAAGGCAGGCTTACAAACTTTATGTAATCATAATTCCCAATGTTCATTTCTATCATACTTGAATGTCTATTTTGCAATAGTAGGTAGGGTAAACTAATATCCACAAGGCAGTCAAACACATAAACCATGTTTTCCTTTCCCTTACCTATTCAGATCTTTGTATCTACTCACAGAACATTCTTGTTCCAAGGTTATGTATAGATCATTATTACCTATGCATACCTCTTTTTTTTTTTTTCCTTTCAGAATTTTGTATATGTCTTCCCATTGCCTTCTTGCCTGCATGGTTTCTGCTGAGAAATCAGAGCTTAGTTCTACTGGGTCTCCTTCAATATTGCTTTAATTGTTTGGGGCCTCTTGCCATTCCATAT
>NW_006408716.1:1866354-1869069 GCF_000296735.1 Chrysochloris asiatica | reverse complement strand
TTGGAACCGACTCAACAGCACTTCAAAACAACAACAACAACAACATTGTAAGTGGAAGGAGTCCTGGTGTGACTCTATAGGGAAAGCTGTGGACTGCTAACTGAAATGTTGTATGGATCAAATCCACCAATCTACCTCAGAAATCCTATACAGCGCTGCTTTGAGTTGGAATTTACTTGATATCACTTAAGAGCAAGAACATTGTAAATGGGATTGTTTTCCTAATTTCTCTTTCAGATTTCTCACTGCCAGTGTCTAGAAAGCAAATTCAGTTTTGTTTGTTGAATTTTTACCCTGCAACTTTGTTAAATTCTTTTAGATCCAGATATTTTATTGTGTTCTCTTTGTAATTTTCTGTATATAGGATCATATCTTCCCCAAATAAAGATAATTTTTTCTTTTCCAATTTGGATATCCCTCTTATGGCTTTGCTTAGGACTTCTACTACAATATTGAATAGGGTCCTGGTGTGGCGCTATGGGTTAATGCACCAGACTGCAAAGTCATTTGAACTACAAGGTCGGTGGTTCAAGCTCACCAGTCGCTCCTTGGAAACCCTATACAGGGTCACAATGGGTTGAAACCGACTCAACGGCACTTAACAACAACAACAACAACAAGTGAGAGAGGAAATTAGGAAATTTCAAGGGGAAAACTCTCAATCTTTCTCCATTATGTGTAATGTTGGCTTTTCATAGATGCCCTGAATTATACTGAAGGATTTCTTTCTATTCCAATCTTTAAGGTTTTACTGCATGTATTATTTCCATTTATCTATTGATAGGTTAATTCATTGATTGATTTTCTAATGTTGCAACATCCCTACATTCCTGGAACAAACCCTACTTGCTCATGGCATGTGACTGCTTTCATATACTGTTGAATTCTGTTCATGAGCATTTTGTTGAGGATTCTGCATCTATAATCATTAGGGATATTGACCTGTTTTCTCTTCTTGTGGGGTCCTTGGTTTTAGTTTCAGGGTTATGTTAATTCATAGAATGAATTAGAGCATTCCGTCCTTCTCTATTCTATGGAAGAGTTTAAATATTATTGGTGTCAGTTTTTCTGTAAAGGTTTGATAGAATTCCCCAGAGAAGCTTGCACCCAGTGCAGGACTTTTTTTTTGAGGGGGGAGGGTAGGTTTTTGATTACTCTTCATGTGCTATGAGTCTGTGGATCTGTTGAGATTTCCTGTTTCCTTGAGTCAGTTAGGATAGGTTATGTGCCACTGAGAATTTGTCCATTTTGTCTTGGTTATCTAGTTTATTACCATAAAGTTTTACATAATATTCTGTCATAATTTTCATCAGTTCTATCAAGTCAGTTATAGTGTCTTCTTTCATTTTTTATTTTGTCTATTTGTATCTATTATCTTCTTTTCTTTATCTGTCTTGTTAAAGGTTTGTCAGTTTTTTAAAAAAATATCCCCAAAGAATCAACTTCTAGTTTTCTTGTTTCCTTCTATTGTTTTTCTGCTTCCTATTGTAATGATTTCTGCCCTAATCTTTGTGTGTCCTTCCTCTGGTAGGTGTAGGCTTAGTTTGCCCTTCTGTTTCTAGCTCCTGGAGATGTTGAATTAGGCTGGTGATTTGAGATCTGTCTTCATCTCTCTTGTAGGCATTTATTGCTCTAAGTTTCTTTCTGTGTATTGTTTTCATAGCAGCCTTTACATTTTAGTCTATTGCAATTTCATTCTCATTTGACTCCAGGAAATTTGTGATTTCTTCCTCCATCCATTGGTAGTTTAATAGTGAGTTCTGAAATTGCCATATATTTATTTTTCTAGCTTTTTTTTGTTCTTTATTTCTGTTATTGATTTCTAGCTTTACTTCATTGTGGTCAGAGACAATACTTCATATGACTTCAGACCTTTAAAACTTAACAAGATTTGTTTTGCAACTTAAATGGTGATCTATCCTAGAGAAAGATCCATGTGAACTGGAGTATAATACATATTACACTCTTTTTGAGTGAAATGTTTTATATATGTATGTTAAATCTCGTTAGTTGATAGTGTTATTCAGGCTTTTTGTTTCCTTGTTGATCTTTCTAGATGTTCTGTCCACTACTGGTAGTGATGTTGTTAGGTTGTTAGGATAGGGAATGGGATTACCACAGATCAACTACAAAGAATGAAGGAAACGACCTGACTTGTCAGGGGATTCTAGTAAAAGGAAAGATAGAATAGGAAATTTTCAACAAAATCAGGCATACACAGAGAGGAATGGGACTAATCTGATATGAGCAAGAAACCAATCATAAGTGCCGTCGAGTAGGTTCTGACTCATAGTGATCCTGTAGAGGGTTTCCAATGAGCCACTGATGAGTTTGAACCACTGACTTTATCCCACAGTGTCACACCAGGACCCCTAATCTATAATAAATCATAATTATGTCTAGTTCATGAATACAATTATAATAGACTCATGTACCAGGAAAAAATGACCAATTATGGTCCCTAAATTATGATAAGAAAATATAAGAATCAGGAAACAGTTATCAGAAGACCCAAAGGAAACAGCATAAAGGTGAAACCGGGAATACACTCGAAATGGGTGGAAGCCCATTCTGATCTCTGCAAGAACATCTATACTTAATAAATCTTGCTTGTTTACACCTCTGTCTCTCTGGCTCCTTTGGTGTGTGTATTGTGCCAATTTCCTACTAATTCTTTGGAAGGACATTAGGACTGCACCAGGTCATTTCATCCAT
>NW_006408716.1:1864229-1865258 GCF_000296735.1 Chrysochloris asiatica | reverse complement strand
CACCTGGCCAATCCATCTCATTGGGGGTCTTCCTCTTTTTCTCTGACCCTCCACCCTACCAAACATGATATCCTTCTTCAGTGACTGATCCCTCCTGATAATATGTCTGAAGTATGAAAGATGGCCATCCTGGCCTCCAAGGAGCATTCTGGCTGCACTTCTTCCGTGTTTGCTCTTTTGGCAGCCCATGGCACTTTCAATATTCTCCTCCAACACCATAACTAAAACATTTTACATGGAAGTAAAATACAAATTTTTATGGATGGTCTTTTTCTTAACGGCATGTTCCAGGCTGCAGCTGCTCAGTGATACACCCTGGGAATGTCCTGCACATATTCACAATTGCTCAAGCAAAGAGGGGCACAGCCCTCAACGTTCCTCAAAATTTTAATCAATAGTGGCTCATGTTTAATCCTGATTTCTGGACCCCCTTTTCTCCCTGCCTTACAACAACAACATATATGTGTACACACACATATATACATACACAAGGAGCACTGGTAGCACAGTTGTTATGAGTCAGGCTGCTAGCCTCAGGGTCAGCAGTTTGAAACTACCAGCCGTTCACTTTCTGCCCCTATAAAGATTTTCATCCTCAGAAACCCTATGCAGGGTCACTATAAGTCAGAACTGACTCCATCCACAGCATACCACCCCCAAACATGTATGCATGTGTACACACATGTGTGTATATATGTAGTTCTGGTGTGGTGCTGTGGGCTAATGTTCTGGACTGCAAAGTCAGTTTGAACTACAAGGTTGGAAGTTCAAGCTCACCAGCCACTCCTCGGAAACCCTACACAGCATCACTATGGATTGGAACTGACTCGACAGCACTTAACAGCAAACAGCAACAATATACATATATGCATATATGTATATACATCTATAAGTTTATTATCAAGGAAAAGGCTTGATACAATTATGGCATCCCAATTCCCCAGTGGAAGAGAGAGAGAGAGTCCCTGCTGTATGTCCATTATGTTTGTGGCAGGCCACTCCCTCAAGAAAGCATCCCTTCAGTTGATT